>NW_021703782.1:61655350-62023152 GCF_005190385.1 Monodon monoceros
CACACACACACACACACACACACACACACACACACACACACACACACACGGAGCTGCCCTTTGAACAACAAAGGTTTGAACTGTGAGGATCCACTTTCACGCAGATTTTTTTTCAATAGTAAATATTACAGTACTACAAAATCTGAGGTTGGTTGAATCCTCAGATGCAGAACCTCGGATACAGAGGAATCATGGACATGGAGGAATCATGGTGTATATGGAGGAAGCTAATATACAGAGAGTTGACCATGTGTTTTACTCAGATTTTCCACTACACAGAGGGTCAGCGCCCCTAACTCACACATTGTTTAAGGGTCAACTGTACTTGAAAGTTGCTAAGAGAGTATATTTTAAATATTTTAACCACAGAAAAGACATGTTTAATGATGTGATGTGATGGAGGTGTTAGCTAATGCTATGGTGCTAATTATTTTGCAATATATAAGGGTATCAAATCAACACATTGTACACCCTAAATTTACACAATGTTATATGTCAATGATATCACAATAAAGCTGGAAATAAATAAAATGAAATGAATAAATAGGTTCTGAGAAAATTATCAAATAAAATATATTCAAGGGGGGAATATATATATATGTATATATATACACACACAGACACATATATGTGGGGGGTATGTGTGTGTGTACATATTCTTTTAAAAAGGTGTTTATTCAATTTGTTTTCTAAAGATAATGGCTTAAATATTTAAAGATAAATTATTCATTTCATAGAATAATTGTTTTCATAAATTAAATAAGTAACCCTTAATTGGTATGCCTTAGATATCCTGAGCTTTGGAATTCCCTTAAAAGCGTGCCCATCTTAAAGAATATTGTGTGGAAAATTCATTTCATACACTATAAACTCTCCAGCATTTTGTGTTGGATGTAACTTTCTACCTCCCTAGTTGAATGTCACAAGCCATGCAGAATATATCTAGGAATATACCTGGAAAATTTAAAGGCCTTGAGTTTTAAGGAAAAAAATATTTCACTAATCTTCAGCATTTTATTCTCAGGAAAGGCAGAGCAATAAAGACTCTGTAAACATCATTCAAAAAATTTCCTAAGAGTTCAAAAAGTTAAGGAATTTTGAAACATAAAGATTTCACTGAACAAAAAATTCCTAAAGTACTACCCTTGCAAAGTAGTTAGTACTTCTATTTTAAGTAAAATTGTATTTTGTTTAACTCCCTAGCCAACTCACTCAAACTCCCATCATGTATATCATTACAGAGAAATGCCTCAAAAATGCAAAAGATCAATCACGTGTGGCTGCTTAGTTGGTTAAAGTTCCCATGAATCCTTCTATCCATGTGGATTTTCTACCTCTTGTCTGTTCTTTACAGGTTAAATCTAGCCAGGCATCATGAAAATTCATGTTTATCATGAAGTTGGGAGAAAATGGCTGCATTCAGAAATCCAATACCAGTTCTGGAAATAAGACCCAAGGGCAATTCTTCCATACGGTAGACCAGTTATATGTCTGCCATGTACCAGAGTACATGGTCGGTTTCTAAGCACCTGGAAGATGATGACTCCACCTAACTCATCCCTATATCCACAGCACCAAGCACAGGGCTTGGCATGGAGCTGATGCTCAATCAACATTAAAATAAACAGAATATGAGTTTTAAACATCCACGTTTATTTAAGCATCCACAAAATGCTAAATAAAGCCTACCACAGAACCATTCGGGAACTTATATGCTACCTCTTCTTCACCCAACTATATTCTCAATAATGTGAAACTACAAGAGAAATATACAATACAGCACCTGCTCTTGAGAGGCAGGGCTGAGACAAGTGTCGAGAGCATAAAAATTGGAATCAGACAGTTCTGGGTTCCTAGTCTGGCTTTGCTACTTGGGTAAGTTATTAACCAGTCTGAGCTTCCACTTTCTCAACTCTAAAATGGGATAACAATGTACTTTACACAGTTACTGTGAAACTTAGAGGTGATATACATAATTAATGTGCTTAATACCAAATAGGTACCTAATAAATCATCACTACTATTACCAGATACAACAGTTTGGAAAAATTAGTGTAAAATTGTCATAGAATACACAAGACAAGCACTAAATTATGTAGAACTGTCTACAAAAGCAATAGGAGTCTAGAGAGAGGTGGGCTAGAGTGGTCAGGTAAGTCTTTACAGAAAAGGCAAGGAGGTGAGCTGAACCTTGAGGAGCAGGCAAGTTCAGCAGGGACAGTGATGGTGGGAGCAGAGGCCAGCAAAGCTAACAAAAGATGGTGGCTGAGTGAATGATGGGTACAGGGGAGCAAAGGGTGTACATTAAGGAAAAGCAGAGGAAAGGGCTATACTGCTGGTGGGACCACGTTAGAAGCAGAATACCTGGTTTCTCAATGATAAGCTAGAGGAAGGCTTTCTGTTTGATTTTTTCCTGAGCAATGATTTTCCTAAATGCATCAAAATTAGAGAATGAGGTTGAGACTTTCTCTAATAAAAGGAGTTGTCATAAAGAAAAGTTATGGGACTTCCCTGGTGGCGCAGTGGTTGAGAGTCCGCCTGCTGATGCGGGAGACACGGGTTCGTGCCCCGGTCCGGGAGGATCCCACATGCTGCGGAGCGGCTGGGCCCGTGAGCCATGGCTGCTGAGCCTGCACTATGGGGAGGAAGGTAAAGAGACTTTGTGGTCCTACGATTCTTAAGCACTCAACACTGCATTATTTTCAGGAACTTGGGTCTCTGGAGCAATACATTAATTATCATTTGCAATTCTGTTGTATCAGTAAGTAAGACTTCCACATCCACTTACTTAAACAGCATCTCAATACACCAGTGTTCGATGAGAACTGGGGACACTTCAGATGACCAATGCACCAAATATGTCCATATTATTCTGCCCCAAACCACCAAGGGACAGCTTGTAGAAGTCTACAGCACGTATCCAGTGCCAAAGAAAAACCCTGACTGAGGCCTCCCATGTCAGAGTAAAAAAGGACTGGAGTAAAGGCTATAGAACCCCCCATTACTCACAAAATCCCCCTCTGGAAAAGACCAGCAGGCATGGAAAGTTTATACAATGAGAAAGTTGTTACATAATTCAGTTACGGAGGCCCAATCCCAGAAAGACTTTTGAGAATTGAGGGTCTCAAAGACCTCACTGGCATCTACAAAGGTAGATCTTAATGTTTTCAGGCTTGTGTTCATGAGGGAACAATCAAATGAGAAAATATAATTGATCATTGCTGATGTCAACATTGTTCTAACAGTTCTCCTAATGCTTTCAGCTGACCAGGCATGGAATCACAAAGGCAGAATCTCCTAAAGGCAGAAGTTCACTGTTCTTATGCAGATTTTCACTGGGCCATCTTTTCATGTAAATCACCGTAGAAGAGCAGCAGGCCCCCAGCCAGCATGTGAGCTGTGAGGTTTCAAATACCAAAATCTGACCCAGACGCTGGAGTAAAGCCCTTTGTTCTCTCAGCAAATATGGCAGACTCATAAGGGAGAAGTGCGAGGTTTATTTTCACAAACACGACATTTTTCCAGCATGTTCCCCTCCCACCCTAGACAGCCTGCAGAGTTCTGATGTGAAGGCTGAGCTCTCTCTCCCAGGTAAGGATATGTCACCCTCTACTGTGCTTGAATGGCTCAGCTCCCACCACCTGCCATCCCATTTATTTTCCAAATCTCTTTTGCTAGAAAGTTAGCAAAAGCTTTCCTTTGTTTCCCTTCAGCATCAGAGACACATCTGCAGATGTAATTGTCAAATTATGGAAGCGCCAATATAATCTGTTGATGTTACTATTTTTCTTTTCACACACATGCTGAGAAGTGAAGATTGTAGGGATACATGAAAAGCCAAACAGGACCAAGGAGGGTTTTATGAGCAGAGAGAGGAAGAGGGAGAGGAAAGAGGATGCAGGGGGTAGGGGAGGGGGAAGGGAGAAGAGGGAATAGAGCCAGAGAAACAGAGAGAGAGAGAGACAGAGAACAGAGCCCAAGCAGGAAAAAAAAGTTCTTATAAACCTTAACTGCCCTCATCAACCTTCATCTCTTGTCAAGAGTTCCTCCCGAGTTTTTTACACATGAAACTTAACTCCAGCCTGTTTAGTTAATTATGAAAAAACAACATGGAAACCATTATTTCACCGTGTAAATTTATTCACCAGGTGTTGTCCACCCACTGCCCTCCTGTTTTCAAGCTGACAAGAGTAGCCTGAGGCATGTGAAAAGCCAGGCATCCACAGGGAGCTGTCACATTATTCCAAAAGATGCCAGGTGGAGGAAGCAAGGCTCCCTTTCCCCCACCCTACTGGGCTTGAATTTTAAAGAGGTACCTACTTGGTGAGGCCACGGCTGTATCCCAGGGTCAGTGTTAAGAGGGAGTTACCTGACTCGAAGTCTGACTAAGTGTCCCACAGACAGACACACACACACACACACCTCAGGGGTGTCTTGGAAGCCTGCATACTACTGTCTGAGCTCAAAGCAAAGGGCTGCCTAACCCCCAACCAATCTCTTCTATTGGCCACCTGTCCTAGGTTGGGTCACCTAAAAGCAAAAGGAAGAGAGGGATTCTTATGGAGTCTCAGGAGAAATCTGTAAGGGACTGAGGAGAACAGGATTGTGCGGGGAAGAAGCTAAGCATAGATGTGGTTTCAGCCAATGTGAGGCTTCAGGCCTAACGTCAGTGGCAGCCCTGAAGCATGAATTGCAACTCAGCTACCCCCAATTACTACTCCCATAACATGCAGTCATTGGTTGTGGGTCATGCCTGCAGGAGGAGAGAGATGCATAATCCCCTACCTCCTGAGGGGTTTCCCTGCATATGAATGAACTGTGAACCTTAGTAGCCAACACTTAAAGCAGCGGGAGACGGGTGCTCTGGCCCAGAAAGAGGAGCTAGGCAGGGTACCACCCGTAGCTCATGTGACCTGCCCCTTGTACTGCTCAGAGCCCTGTCTTTCCCATATTAAGTTCATCCCTCCAGACACAGTTTCTCCAGGAGTCAGATTAGTCAATGTTTCTATGCACAAAAGGAAGAACAGTTTGAACAAGTACAGTGCCAGCTGCTCAGTTAGTCCTGAACCAAAACTGATACTCATCAATGCATTACCCTCCTCTACCACCATTCTAGAACCTCTCACCCTCAGCTAGCACTTCTGCTGAGCTAGGTGATTTGACTGGTGGAGGGTTCAGACCTCACCCTTGAAAAATCGGAGCCCCTGCTTATCATGTCTTAATCAGATCAAGCTGCTTTAATTGCCCATTTCCACTTAGAACCAAACACAGAAGGCAGGTCCCAATCATCTGAATGCAAAACATCTTCCTCCCCACCAGCATGACAAAGCAGCCGTTCCACTTCCTACAATGATCAGTTACCCCTAATTCCTATCTTTGCCTGCTCTTCTACTGGGAAGAGGAACCCAAAGTGACTGGTCACAGCCATAGCTTTAAATTAGAATCAGAACCTATAGATCCACAGAACCTAAAACTGCAGAGATAGGAAGCAAAAATTCCCCAGGTGGATCACAGGAACTGATGGGGAGTGGGGCCATTCCTCTTTTCATTCCCAGGATTAAAGACTTTAATCCCAGGATTAAAGATTATATTCTACCCAAGAGCCATGGGTCAAGATGTATAGTACATCCTGGAGGAGCTCAAAATGGCGGAAGAGTAAGACTTGGAGATGACCTTCCTCCCAACAAATACATCAGAAATACATCTACACGTGGAACAACTCCTACAGAACACCTACTGAAGGCTGGCAGAAGACCTCAGACCTCCCAAAAGGCAAGAAACTCCCCACGTACCTGGGTAGGGTGAACGAAAAAAGGAAAAACAGAGACAAAAGAATAGGGACGGGACCTGCACCAGTGGGAGGGAGCTGTGAAGGAGGAAAGGTTTCCACACACTAGGAAGCCCCTTTGCGGGCAGAGACTGTGGGTGGCGGAGGGGGGAAGCTTTGGGGCTGTGGAGGAGGGCGCAGCAACAGGGGTGCGGAGAGCAAAGCAGAGAGATTCCCGCACAGAGGATCAGGGCCAACGGACACTCACCAGTCCGAGAGGCTTGTCTGCTCACCCGCCTGGGCGGGCGGGGCTGGGAGCTGAGGCTCGGGCTTCTGTCGGAGCTCCGGGAGAGGACTGGGGTTGGTGGCGTGAACATAGCCTGCAGGGGGTTAGTGCGCCACAGCTAGCCGGAGGGAGTCCGGGAAAAAGTCTGGAGCTGCTGAAGAGGCAAGAGACTTTTTCTTCCCTCTTTGTTTCCTGGTGCGCGAAGAGAGGGGATTAAGAGCACTGCTTAAAGGTGCTCCAGAGATGGGCGCGAGCCACGGCTACCAGCGCGGACCCCAGAGACGGGCATGAGACGCTAAGGCTGCTGCTGCCGCCACCAAGAAGTCTGTGTGCGAGCACAGGTCACTGTCCACACCTCCCTTCCAGGGAGACTGTGCAGCCCGCCACTGCCAGGGCTCCGGGATCCAGGCACAACTTCCCCGGGAGAACGCACGGCGCACCTCAGGCTGGTGCAATGTCACGCCGGCCTCTGCCGTCGCAGGCTCGCCCCGCACTCCGTGCCCCTCCCTCCCCACGGCCTGAGTGAGCCAGAGCCCCCGAATCAGCTGCTCCTTTAACCCCATCCTGTCTGAGCGAAGAACAGATGACCTCAGGTGACCTACATACAGAGGCGGGTCCGAATCCAAAGCTGAGCC
This sequence comes from Monodon monoceros, assembly GCF_005190385.1. NCBI lineage: Eukaryota > Metazoa > Chordata > Mammalia > Artiodactyla > Monodontidae > Monodon > Monodon monoceros. The sequence continues at coordinate 61,662,039 of NW_021703782.1, forward strand.
CAGGGAGCTGTGAGAACAAAGAAGAGAAAGGGAAATCTCTCCCAGCAGCCTCAGGAGCAGCGGGTTAAATCTCCACAATCAACTTGATGTACCCTGCATCTGTGGAATACCTGAATAATTGACAACGAATCATCCCAAATTGAGGAGGTGGACTTTGGGAGCAATGAGATATATATATATTTTTTCCCTTTTTCTCTTTTTGTGAGTGTGTATGTGTATGATTCTGTGTGTGATTTTGTCTGTATAGCTTTTCTTTTACCATGTGTCCTAGGGTCCTGTCTGTCCATTTTTTTTGCTTTGTTTTGTTTTGTTTTTTTTAGTATAGTTTTTAGTGCTTGTTATCATTGGTGGTTTTGTTTTTGGTGTGGTTGCTCTCTTCTTTCTTTCTTCCTTTTTTTTTATTACTTTAAAAAATCTTAGTTTTTTTTATTTTAATAACATTTTATTTTATTTTATTCTTTCTTCCTTCCTTTCTTCCTTTCTTTCTTTCTTTTTTTCTTCCTTTTATTCTGAGCCATGTGGATGACAGGCTCTTGGTGCTCCAACCAGGGGTCAGGGCTGTGCCTCCGAGGTGGGAGAGCCAAGTTCAGAACACTGGTCCACAAGAGACCTCTCAGCTCCACATAATATCAAACAGCAAAAATCTCCCAGAGATCTCCATCTCAACACCAAGACCCAGCTCCACTCAACGACCAGCAAGCTACAGTGCTGGACACCCTATGCCAAACAACTAGCAAAACAGGAACATAACCCCACCCATTAGCAGAGAGGCTGCCTAAAATCATAATAATGTCAAAGACACCCCAAAACACACCACCAGACGTGGACCTGCCCCCAAGAAAGACAAGATCCAGCCAAAGCCACCAGAACAGAGGCACTAGTTCCCCTCCACCAGGAAGCCTACACAACCCACTGAACCAACCTTAGCCACTGGGGAAAGATACCAAAAACAACAGAAACTACGAACCTGCAGCCTGGGAAAAGGAGACCCCACACAGTAAGTTAAGCAAAATGAGAAGACAGAGAAACACACAGCAGATGAAGGAGCAAGGTAAAAACCCACCAGACCTAACAAATGAAGAGGAAATAGGCAGTCTACCTGAAAAAGAATTCAGAATAATGATAGTAAAGATGATCCAAAATCTGGGAAAGAGAATGGAGAATATACAAGAAATGTTTAACAAGGACCTAGAAGAACTAAAGAGCAAACAAACAATGATGAGCAACACAATAAATGAAATTAAAAATTCTCTAGAAGGGATCAATAGCAGAATAACTGAGGCAGAAAAACAGGTAAGTGACCTGGAAGATAAAATAGTGTAAATAACTACTGAAAAGCAGAATAAAGAAAAAAGAATGAAAAGAATTGAGGACAGTCTCAGACACATCAGGGACAACATTAAATGCACCAACATTCGAATTATAGGAGTTCCAGAAAAAGAAGAGAAAAAGAAAGGGACTGAGAAAATATTTGAAGAGATTATAGTTGAAAACTTCCCTAATATCGGGAAGGAAATAGTTAATCAAGTCCAGGAAGCACAGAGAGTCCCATACAGAGTCCCATACAGGATAAATCCAAGGAGAAACACGCCAAGACACATTTTAATCCAACTATCAAAAATTAAATATAAAGAAAAAATATTAAAAGCAGCAAGGGAAAAACAACAAGTAACACACAAGGAAATCTCCATAAGGTTAAAAGCTGATCTTTCAGCAGAAACTCTGCCAGCCAGAAGGGAGTGACAGGACATATTTAAAGTGATGAAGGAGAAAACCTACAACCAAGATTACTCTACCCAGCAAGGATCTCATTCAGATTTGACGGAGAAATTAAACCATTTACAGACAAGCAAAAGCTAAGAGAATTCACCACCACCAAACCAGCTTTACAACAAATGCTAAAGGACATTCTCTAGGCAGGAAACACAAGAGAAGGAAAAGACCTACAATAAAGAACCCAAAACAATTAAGAAAATGGTAATAGGAACATACATATCAATAATTACCTTAAATGTAAATGGATTAAATGCTCCAACCAAAAGACACAGACTGGCTGAATGGATACAGAAACAAGACCCATATATATGCTGTCTACAAGAGACCCACTTCAGACCTACAGACACATACAGACTGAAAATGAGGGGATGAAAAAAGATACTCCATGCAAATGGAAATCAAAAGAAAGCTGGAGTAGCAATTCTCATATCAGACAAAATAGACTTTAAAACAAAGACTACTACAAGAGACAAAGAAGGACACTACATAATGGTCAAGGGAACAATCCAAGAAGAAGATATAACAATTGTAAATATTTATGCACCCAACATAGGAGCACCTCAATACATAAGGCAAATGCTAACAGCCATAAAAGAGGAAATTGACAGCAACACAATCATAGTAGGGGACTTTAACACCCCACTTTCATCAATGGACAGATCATCCAAAATGAAAGTACATAAGGAAACACAAGCTTTAAATGATACATTAAACAAGACAGACGTAATTGATATTTATAGGACATTCCATCCAAAAACAAAAGAATACACTTTCTTCTCAAGTGCTCATGGAACATTATCCAGGAGAGAGCATATCTTGGGTCACAAATTAAGCCTTGGTAAATTTAAGAAAATTGAAATTGTATCAAGTATCTTTTCCAACCACAACGCGATGAGACTAGATATCATTTACCAGAAAAAATCTGTAAACAATACAAAAACATGGAGGCTAAACAGTATACTACTTAATAACCAAGAGATCAGTGAAGAAATCAAAGAGGAAATTAAAAAATACCTAGAAACAAATAATAATGAAAACACGACAACCCAAAACCTATGGGATGTAGCAAAAGCAGTTCTAAGAGGGAAGTTTATAGCAATACAAGCCTACCTTAAGAAACAGGAAAGCTCTCAAATAAACAACCTAAACTTACACTTAAAGCAATTAGAGAAAGAAGAACAAAACAAAATAAAACCCAAAGTTAGCAAAAGGAAAGAAATCATAAAGATCAGATCAGAAATAAATGAAAAAGAAATGAAGGAAACAATAGCAAAGATCAATAAAACTAAAAGCTGGTTCTTTGAGAAGATAAACAAAATTAATAAACCATTAGCCAGACTCATCAAGAAAAAAAGGGAGAAGACTCAAATCAATAGAATTAGAAATGAAAAAGGAGAACAACGGACACTGCGGAAATACAAAGGATCTAGAGAGATTACTACAAGCAACTATATGCAAATGAAATGGACAACCTGGAAGAAATGGACAAATTCTTAGAAATGCACAACCTTCTGAGACTGAACCAGGAAGAAATAGAAAATATGAACAGACCAATCACAAGCACTGCAAGTGAAACTGTGACTAAAAATCTTCCAGCAAACAAAAGCCCAGGACCAAATGGCTTCACAGGCGAATTCTATCAAACATTTAGAGAAGAGTTAACACCTATCCTTCTCAAACTCTTCCAAAATATAGCAGAGTGAGGAACACTCCCCAAACTCATTCTACAAGGCCACCGTCACCCTGATACCAACACCACACAAAGATGTCACAAAGAAAGAAAACTACAGGCAACATCACTGATGAACATAGATGCAAAAATCCTCAAGAAAATACTAGCAAACAGAACCCAACAGCACATTAAAAGGATCATACACCATGATCAAATGGGGTTTACCCCAGGAATGCAAGGATTTTTCAATATATGCAAATCAATCAATGTGATACGCCATATTAACAAATTGAAGGAGAAAAACCATATGATCGTCTCAATAGATGCAGAGAAAGCTTTCGACAAAATTCAACACCCATTTATGATAAAAACCCTCCAGAAAGTAGGCATAGAGGGAATTTTCCTAAACATAATGAAGGCCATATATGACAAACCCACAGCCAACATCATCCTCAGTGGTGAAAAACTGAAACCATTTCCACTAGATCAGGAATAAGACAAGGTTGTCCACTCTCACCACTATTATTCAACATAGTTTTGGAAGTTTTAGCCACAGCAATCAGAGAAGGAAAAGATATAAAAGGAATCCCAATCGGAAAAGAAGAAGTAAAGCTGTCACTGTTTGAAGATGACACAATACTATACATAGAGAATCCTAAAGATGCTACCAGAAAACTACTACAGCTAATCAATTGAATTTGGTAAAGTAGCAGGATACAAAATTAATGCACAGAAATCTCTTGCATTCCTAGACATTAATGACGAAAAATCTGGAAGTAAAATTAAGGAAACACTCCCATTTACCACTGCAACAAAAAGAATAAAATATCTAGGAATAAACCTGCCTAAGGAGACAAAAGACCTGTATGCAGAAAACTATAAGACACTGATGAAAGAAATTAAAGATGATACAAACAGATGGAGAGATATACCATGGTGCTAGATTGGAAGAATCAACATTGTGAAAATGACTATCCTACCCAAAGCAACATACAGATTCAGTGCAATCCCTATTAAACTACCAATGGCATTTTTCACAGAACTAGAACAAAAAATTTCACAATTTCTATGGAAACACAAAAGACCCCGAATAGCAAAGCAATCTTGAGAAAGAAAAACGGAGCTGGAGGAATCAGGCTGACTTCAGATTATATTACAAAGCTACAGTAATCAAGACAGTATGGTACTGGCACAAAAACAGAAATATAGATCAATGGAATAGGATAGAAAGCCCAGAGATAAACCCATGCACATATGGTCACCTTATCTTTGATAAAGGAGGCAAGAATATACAGTGGAGAAAAGACAGCCTCTTCAATAAGTGGTGCTGGGAAAACTGGACAGCTACATGTAAAAGAATGAAATTAGAACACTCCCTAACACCATACACAAAAATAACCTCAAAATGGATTAAAGACATAAATGTAAGGCCAGACACTATCAAATTCTTAGAGGAAAACACAGGCAGAACACTCTACGACGTAAATCACAGCAAGATCCTTTTTGCCCCACCTCCTAGAGAAATGGAAATAAAAACAAAAAAAAACAAATGGGACCTAATGAAACTTAAAAGCTTTTGCACAGCAGAGGAAACTATAAACAAGACGAAAAGACAACCCTCAGAATGGGAGAAAATATTTGCCAATGAAGCAACTGACAAAGGATTAATCTCCAAAAGTTACAAGCAGCTCATGCAGCTCAATATCAAAACAACAACCCAATCCAAAAATGGGCAGCAGACCTAAATAGACATTTCTCCAAAGAAGATATACAGATTGCCAACAAACACATGAAAGAATGCTCAACATCATTAATCATTAGAGAAATGCAAAGCAAAACTACAATATCATCTCACACCGGTCAGAATGGCCGTCGTCAAAAAATCTCCAAACAATAAATGCTGGAGAGGGTGTGGAGAAAAAGGAACCCTCTTGCACTGTTGGTGGGAATGTAAATTGATACGGCCACTAAGGAGAACAGTATGGAGGTTCCTTAAAAAACTAAAAATAGAACTACCATATGACCCAGCAATCCCACTACTGGGCATATACCCTGAGAAAACCATAATTCAAAAAGAGTCATGTACCACAATGTTCATTGCAGCTCTATTTGCAATAGCCACGACATGGAAGCAACCTAAGTGTCCATCAACAGATGAATGGATAAAGAAGATGTGGCACATACATACAATGGAATATTGCTTAGCCATAAAAAGAAACGAAATTGAGTCATTTGTAGTGAGGTGGATGGACCTAGAGTCTGTCATACAGAGTGAAGTAAGTCAGAAAGAGAAAGACAAATACCGCATGCTAACACATACATATGGAATCTAAAAAGCAAACAAAAAATGGTCATGAAGAACCTAGAGGCAAGATGGGAATAAAGACACAGAACGACTAGAGAATGGACTTGAGGATACGGGGAGGGGGAAGGGTAAAGTGAGAGAGTGGCGTGGACATATATACACTACCAAATGTAAAGTAGATAGCTAGTGGGAAGCAGCCACATAGCACAGGGAGATCAGCTCGGTGCTTTGTGACCACCTAGAGGGATGGGATAGGGAGAGTGGGAGGGAGGGACACACAAGAGGGAAGAGATATGGGGATATATGTATACGTATAACTGATTCACTTTGTCATAAAGCAGAAACTAACACACCATTGTAAAGCAATTATACTCCAATAAAGATGTAAAAAAAAAAAAAAAAAAAAGGTGTATAGCACATTCTAAAGGGTATCACTCTAGCCCCAAGGATATAATCTACAAGATGACATTTCAGCTGTTACCTTCAAAAAGTCATTCCACCATCATATTAGGCCTGCAATTTCTAGAGGGTATGGCGTGAGGTATGACCAGTGTATCCCAAGATCAGTGTCATGGCTATTTTGCAGTAGATTGGGTCCCCTTGATTCAAGGCAATGTTTTTCAGGGTCTATGTCAGTTTTTCTGACAATCTGTAAGCCCTCAGATTGCCACACCAATGGAGTCATTGTGGGCAGGAAAGGAAAACCCACACCTAGAATATGTGTTAATTCTGTGCAGGATAAATTGTTGATTTTTTTTTTCAGATGGAAAAGTTTCAGGGTAATCAAATTGTCAGTAAGTTAGCCAAGGACAGGGCTGGCTGACATGCTGTCCACGTGGTTATTTAGTGATACTTCTGCCGTGGATATTCTCTGGTGGCATCACTATGCACTACAAAGCCCCTCACACTTTACCACCCCCATAGGCCCATCCACATGCTTCTTTCACAGACCACCTTGTCCCCAGTCTTCTAACCATGCTCTTTCCAGGCCCCTGACCACTCATTAATTCTCCAATGCCCTTAAGTCTATGTCTGTGTTTATGTATGACCACTTCTCACTCCATACAAAGTGAGTGATCAGCTTCCCTAACTGAAGCTCTGCCCTGCATGAGGATTTCCCTCCTTTGGGTCCATTCCTCGGTGGGGTGGTAGTACAATAGCTGTCTGGGGTTTGAACCAACATACTGCACCAATCCCTCCATGAACCAAGCTCAGGGCTTTTCCTCTTCTATCAGTTGGTCATGGAGAATGCACAGGGGTGAACTGAGGAGAAGCATCAGTGCAGAAGTGGTAGGTGACATCGGACCTGCACCATCTGCTCACTCTGCTATTTGTGCCCTCTGAACTCACTCAAGTCCACACTAAATGGAACACTTCCTTCTTACAATGGGTCATTGTCTCAGTGGGTCTGACATACCGAGCTCATAATTGGATGGTTCTGACCATGTGGCCACTTGCTCTCCCATAATTAGACACTCAGTCTCCTTTCGGGTCTCAAAGCTTGCCAACAGTTGCTTTTCAAATAGTAATAGTTTTCTGCCACAGATGATATGGCCTAGCACAGGAATCCTAGTGGTCCGTGCTGTGACTCTCCAGCTGGGCTGGACAGAAGCTCCATGTGACTTCTTTACCTACCACAGACTCCTCTAAGACCATGGAATCTGCAAATTCATATGACTCAAGAGGCAGGACTCTGTACCACAGCCTAGGCCAGTGGCCAGTGCAGAGCTCTTTCTTCTCTGAGGCCCGCACCAGACTAGCAGGTTGATGCTCCGCGTGGTACAGTCCAGAACAATATTCCCAGGTGTGGAATATGTCATCATATTGTGTCCTCTTGCACTCTCTCTCTCATGCCTATAAGGATATGAGAAGACAGAGCTAGCTCTTAAAAGCACTCAGGGCTCAACCTATGAGGGTGTCCTGCCTCTTCTTGCGGCCTTAATGCTCTGGTCCTCCACGAATTTCTCAGAATGACCATGAACTTCCCTTTGAAGTTCTACCATAAGCTGCCATGGTAAATGCAGTCCAGATGAAGAGGAATCACTCCAGGCTTAAACAGAACCACACTTGTACAGATCCACTATAATCAACACTCAGAGATAACTGTAGAAATAATTCAGATCACATCCTCACTGTCTTGCTTAACCCCTTTCACTGCCCTCTCAAGCTTTCTTTAGTGTGGTACTCAGGGTCCTTCTGGATCTGGCCCCTGCCCACCTCTTCAAGCTTCACCTCCCTCCTGTCCCCCACCACGTTTACATACTCTGACTACACCGAGCTAATTATTGTCCCTTTATGCAATATTTCAGTGCATTTGGCCTCCTTAATTGTGCCAGTAGAGAGGGTAACTACTCATCCCCTTAAACACACACAAATGTCCTCTTCTCCCCTGGTAGGGTCAGGTGCCCCCACTACTCTGCTTGCACTGCGCCTTCCTTATGGCCCTGATCACACTCTACTATAATACTGGTTTACTAGTCTGCCTCCCTCCTTCCCTAGGCTGTGCGCTGCTTCAAGTTAGGCCCTAAGCCCTGTTCAGTTCAGTCTCTTTATCCTCATCACTACTGCAAAGACTGACACAAAGGTATCGATAGATGTCCAATTAATAAATGAATAAATACATGTAGGTAAAAGTATGTATGTTTCACATACACACACATAAATGATCCATACTACAACAAAATTATTCATAAACTTATACAGCTCAAACCACTCCCACTGCAGAATTCTCCCGTTTGAGAATCTGAGGTATTTGCAGGAATGAAGTATTACTTGGTATTTCTGATCATTTACAAGTGTCCTAAGCCCTGCCCCCAAACCTCAAGATGTCCCAGTTGCAGTAAATTCATAACTCATCCCCATTCTGCTTTCACTGATCACCAGAGGTCCCCAAACTTTTTGGGACTGGTTTCATGGAAGACAATTTTTCCACGGATGGGGTGGGCCAGGGGGTATGGTTCAGGCAGTAATGCGAGCGACGGGAAGCAATGGGGAGCAGCAGATGAAGCTTCGATCGCTGGCCCTCCGCTCACCACCTGCCATGCGGCCCGGCTCCTAACAGGCTGCGGACCGGTACTGGTCTGTGGTCCAGCAGTCGGGGACCCCTGCTAATCACCATTACCAGTCTCACCCTACCAACCACCATTACCACCACAAACCCCTTAAACATTCCCTCTTCTTTGCTTTCAAAATGATGACTCCAGCTGAAATGGAGCAACAGGCTAGAGGTTTCTGGGTTCTAAATTTTCTCTGTTCCCAGTGGCCATTCCTGCTGCCTCATGGGCTATGTCAGCCACTGGACTCTTTAATAATACCCAACCATGAGATACAGCTTAAACCATTCTTGGTAGATGGGAAATTTCACAGCTATTCTCAGCCCTTCTTCTAGAGGGCAATATTTCTGCTAATCACCAATAGCAGCTCCAAGGTTTTTTAGTTCTTTCAGGTAATGGCTCCTGAAGAATGTGTGAATCCCATAAAAATCATATTCTTATCAGGCCATGGAGGCAGGGTGAACATCCTCTGCTTCTCCTTTGATCATAGAGGTGACTCTGACCATCTCAAAATGTTGCACAGTAGAGAGCATCATAGCACCCAGGCACTGCCCAAAATCAGGATGCAACCACAGTCCCAAAGTCTTCACGGATATTTCCATAGACAGTAAACAGGAACATATACAAACTGGATCCTGGAGACCTCGGGTCTCCCCTAATGTGGTTAGAACCACAGATGTTTAGCTTAGCCAAGTTTATCGTTGACTAAAAGTTTATATATGTTTTAATATGGTAATAATCATTCCTAATATTCTCAACACAGATTTATGTCTCAATCTTGGTTTTGAGAAATTTCTTACAATGGATATTTCAGAACAAAATATATCTAATCAAAATTGACGTTATTAATTTTGATTTTTAAAAAGATCTCAGCTCTGGGTCACTTTTATGAAGCTATATCTCTCCGAAGAGCCAGCCTGCTGCCATCAGCATCCTTAAGCATTCACTCTACTGCACCCCGGCCAGAACGCACTGGGGTCTGGCTCTAGTCTGGATCCCCACATGGAGGCCTAGGACATACCAGAGAAATCCATCTGCAATTGATTAGCGTGGTGATTGGATTTGAACCCAGGTCTTGAGAGGAAAGGTTTAGGAGAAAGGGTGCATTATGAAATCCAGTAAACAACAGTGTGGTCATGCCCCCGGCAGGCAGTAAATCGCTAGTCTAAAATCAGTTTCAGTTTCTGCTTTAATTTCTTTTTGAACTCTAAGTTTGCTGACGAAATTTGGAATTCTCCATAGAGAATATCTGACTGATTTCTTTCTCAAAGGTTTCAAGGGCTTGCAAAAGAAATGTGATTTTAGTTTACAGCTTTTAAAACTCACTCTGCTTGAAGTGGTTTGCACATGAAGGTTGTAGCTACATGTCAACACAGCTTGTTGAAAAGTTTAAAATATCAGTCTTTAAACTTTATTGTTGGTGGTTGTTATTCCTTTGGTCGGTTTATTATATAAGTTGAATAACCAGTCTGACTAGTTTTCCCCCTGACTGATTTGACAGCTGATCTTGGTGTTATTGTTGAAACAACCTGAGAGCTGCTTTGGCTCCCAACTCCCTAAAAGTTAAATACCGAGGGCAAAGTTCATAACTATAAAAACCACCTTTAGGCTTATAGCCTGGACGTATCATCAAGTTTGTATCAGCTCTCAAGGTGGGCTTATTAGAGTAGGACTAGAGGATAACATTTCTATTCCTTAGTTGACATTACTCAGGGGTAGACTTATCCTTGTCTGTATGCTCCCTTACCTACGAGGGGAATTCATAAGATAGGAAATAGAATGTGTAAACCAGGGTCAAACTTAAGCTATGTGTCAGATTGGTCTATCCGTAGTAGAATCACTTGGTAGATCTTACCCCAAAAGTCGTTTTCTATCCTACATGCCCATAGACACAATCCCTTAGGAACAATCATGACCTTACATTCTCCACTTCCCAGGTTTTACTCTCTCTTAATCACATTAATTTTCAAATTGACAACGAACATGCAATGAAAAGAGAAAAATAGTTCTCATTCTTTCTGGCTTCTGTTAGTCTTTCCCTCATCCTCTCTCTAAACACAACAAAAAGAATCTTTTCTCTAAATTAGCAATTTTTCACAAACTTCCTCTCATTCTGGACTTTTGCCTCCCTGATATCTTATTTCATGTTTTCTAATCCTGCATATCACACAATCAAGGTCATTGTCAATGTCATTTGTCTAGAGCAGAATGGCTGCCTTATGGGGAGTGGATCGTCTGTCATCAGAGGTGTCCAAACAGAAGGTGAATGACACTTACCTGTGATATTATGGAGTAGGGGTTGTGTTACATGGGTCGGAGGTCCTTTTCAACTCTGAGATTCTATGTCTGATTACTGAAATTTGTGTTTCCCCAGACCATGTCAGCCTGGGATATATGGTGTTACATTAACAGCAATAAATGACCTTCAACAATTAGTACAGCCACCCAAAGTCAGTCCTGGTTGTTTCTAGGCATCTCTAGCAGTGTTTCATGTTCTTCCAAATCCTTTCAGCCATGTAAGGTCTGGCCCTTTCTCTCCTGCTCTACCTCCTGTTACCAATGCCGTCTTCTGAACATCTGCTATACTAACCCGATTGCAGCACTTGTCACAGTTTCCAGAACACAGTCCAGCTGCCCTTACCAAGCACCATCAATCTTGTTAGTCACTGCCATCACCTCCACCAGGTGCTGCCTGGAGCCTCCAAGTGCCAAGGCAGGTCTGGATCTCGGGTTCCTCGACGTAGACTGTAGAGTGGGCAGAGGGGAAGAGAGTGTCTTTTTCCCATTGGTGATCACACTGGGCTACATGGGTGCGGTGGTGGCTTCACTTCTGCACTCCCCTGTGGCAGTAACACATACCCACATCCTCACCATGCCCTAATGAAGGGAAGAGTGTATTTGCCTGTCCTCTCACTTGTGCCTTGATCATGTGACTTGTTTTGACCAACGTGATGTTGATAGATCAGACATTAACAGAGGCTTTAAATCTGCTTCTGGCATCACCATGAGAACGTACGCTGGGAAGCTTGGTCCCCAACATGAAACACAGGGAGAAGAGCCACCCCAGATTACCTGCAGATCCACAGCCTGAAACAGTCACCCCACCAACCTGAAGAACCATGAGAAGAAATTACTGTTGAATTAGCCACTGAGTTTTAGGGTGGGTGCTTGTGGAGCATTACTGTGGTGATAAATAACTGACTAGGCTAGACGGAGACGCCCCTAAACTTCCACACCCCCATCCTGCTTCGAACAGGGCAGCTTGCCTCATCCGTCTGAGTTTCTAAAAACGATGCCTAAGATTTTGTATCCAAAAGAAGGGAGGCTGGTCTTCCGCAAGACAACCTTTAAAACTACTGGATTAGATGATCCCTTACAGCGCACACCATCTAGAACACTGAGGGAGCTGCTAAGGCCCTGCTCTGCCCAGGACTTTCCCAGCTTTTGCACTAAAGTCCCAAGTCCATGGAAAACCCCCTTCCTGGCCCTAACAAAGCAGTCTAATTTAACGCACTTTTCTAAAGAAAAAGCCTCAGGACTTTCTGGCACCCTCCTCTGCCTTCCTTGCCTCTCTTCGGCCACTGTCAAGTACTACGAAGTCTCATGAGGCCATTTCTCCATTTCTGTGCATCCTGAAGGGGGAAGTGGGGCTGCTAGACCCTAACCTTTAGTACCCACCCCCCTCAACCATTCCATTCATTTCCAACCGGGTTACCCCCATGACTTGGGTCTCCAGCACTGACAGCTGATGAAGAATGCAGGACAGGCTCTGGCTGCCTGAGTGTAAGATATGCCCTCTCTCCCTTCTTTCTACTCCTCTGGGAAAAACTGCCTCAATTTCTGCCTAACATTATATGAACAAGCAATGGAATCCTAGAATACCTGTGTCTAGCAACTGAGCTGGCTTCAAAGTATCCTACACTCACCTTCCCAAAATGAATAAAGATATAGAGCCTTCATTAGAAAGACCTTGATTATCCTATATACACTAGTTTAGAAACATGAATCTTTCCCTGTCTTGGCATTTTCCATCTTTCTTTTGAGCTAGACCAAATGAGTCATGAAATCACTCAACAGTTTTGCAAACAGCAAGATGAATCTCACCTGATCATCATTCGTTACTGTTCACCCAACTATCACTATTAATGAAGGTAGCTGGCACTGACCCAAGCAATGAAAATTAAACCCTTCTTTAAAAGACAACCTGTTTTAGACAGGAAAGACCAAAAAAATGCTTATAGAACATAAAGGTTTCCTGAATTCAACTCGACTGTAACAAGAAGAAGTTAGTATATACATCACTACAAAATTACACTGTTGATAGAGGATACTATTAAAATGTCTTTCTTAAAGTAATGTTCAAGTTTTATTTCTAGTATTGAAAACAACTTAAAAGTGGAATGGCAAAGAAACTGTGATGTATTCACATAGGGAAATTCTACACAGCAGTGGGAAAGAGTGAACTACTCAGATAGGCAAAAATATGCAAGAATCTTTGTTATTGAATGAAAGAGCCAGACACAGAAGAGTATCTAGTGTATGATCCCATTTATATGAAGTTTAAGAAGAGGTGAAATGAATCTGTGGTGATAGATGTGAGAGTACACTTTTTGTATTCTCCTATGGAGAGGTTTCGGGAAGAAAGTGTCCCCACTACCTTCAAGAGAGAATGGCCTCGAATTCTCCACCGAGGGATGACCTCGCAGAACCATAAGGACTCCATGACCCCAGAATGTCACTGTGCCTCTACTATTTAATAATAGAAAAAAGAATAAGGAAAATAGGAATTCATCTCACAAATCACAGGTACTGCAGCCAAAGGTCTTAGCAAACACAAAGCACTTAGAATGTACAAGCCCTATTCTAAGTGCTCATTTAATCTTTTCAATAACCTGGGGGATAGTACTATTATTATCCCCATTTTCCAGGTCGGAAAACTGACACTAGTAAACAGCAGAAATGGGGCTTGGAACACACAGTCTGATGTCAGAGTCTGTACCCGTGATGAGTATATATTACATTGCACTTAACCTGCTTGACATTTCTTTACGTTTTCCTCCAATGTAATACCGTATTCCCTGAAATACAACAAATCAGATAGCTTCATCATTATTCTTTATTAGAAAAATGTTATCCTTTTGTTCCTAATGCTATTAGGGTCATGGCAGACTTGGATTCCGAATGTCTGTATCTCTTTTTATCCCTCCCACCCCATTATCCCTTTCACTCTTAGGAAAAATAGAAAATTGCCATTCACTTTCCATCTTCTCATACCACTTTGACCAAAGCCAAGCTTCCCTAGTTAGCCACGTCCGGCATTTCCAGCCGTAATCTAATGTGCCATAAAATGTTTCAGAAAGATATTCTTTTACTCCTTGGACTGCTGATCAAATTCTCCTAAACAGAATCAGGATGAATTTTATACCAAACAGAGACCAAACAAGGGAAGAAGTCAAGGGTCTCTGGTTTAAGGTAGAGGTCTCTGGTTTAAGGTAGAGTTATCTGAACCCTTTTTGTTTCCCCCACCCCTCTGCAGTAAGGAAAAGAGTGCTTTAAATCACAAACATCACTGTCAATGAGTACTGGAAAACTTAATGCACCAGAGGGCAGGCAGATCAAAGCTTAGCACCTGGAGAGTCCCACATGGTGTAGATTAATAAAACAATGCCCTCCATTACATAAATCTTGAGCAAGGCTGCTCACGGATACACACCCCCCAAAAAAATACTGTATGGGTCAGATAACTGATATACAATACATGTAGTCTCCCTACTGGGAAGCCTTCTCTCACCCTAGTTCAGTTGTTGACACAAAGCAGGGAGACTTTACTTTGTTTTAAACTTCTTTTGTCTAAAATTGACATTACAGATTCTGGACCTGGACACAGCACATCTGCAAGCCTGCGGAAATACCAAGATCCTGCCTGCTCCTTTGATTGTTACATTTAAGATATCATGTGTGCTACCAGCTCAGCTGCTGCAAAGCATTAGAAGCCATTACCCTGGGCTTGTAAAGTACTTTGGAAATACTATAGACCAGGATTAGAGAAGATGAGTATTCCACATGGTTTCAGGAGGGACGATCACCAAGGGCAGTGCTATATAGTTAGATTGATCTATGATCCACATGTGGGAAGCAATACCTTAAGAATCCTGCTGAAGGTGTCCATGTGAATATGTGTGTTAGTGGTTTTGAAACGAACATGTGAGTCAAGCTCTAGAGAAAGAAAAAAAGTGGGAAGGGGGGCATACGCGTGTCCAGCCTTTTTGTAGTTTTCTGTGACAGGCTGAAAGCAAAACCAAAACTGAATCCAAATATTCACTGCTGAATGTCACTTTGGAATTTGGCTGACAAGACCTGTGGCTTTTTTATAAGCGAGAGGCAAATCATATGGAAGTCGTGAGCCCAAGTGTAAGGTAGCAGAGGTTTCAGGATTACATTCTATGTAGGAAATTTTAGCATGCGTTGATATTGTCCTGGAAACTTTCCCAGTGATAAAAATAAGGTAACTTTCATTTGCGTAAGCTATTTAATGCCGCTAGATCCCAAGCAGTGCATAAAATTCTACTCAGGTATATCTAAGACTTACACATCATTGGTTCATAATGCTCACGAGCTTTAAGCACGCATGAGTTACGTGTACAGGATGCTTACATGGTGATAAACAGGCACTGGCAGAGAATAAACATACTGTATATATAACCGAATGATGTCTCACCATTGTGTAATATGGCTCCCCTAATGGTTTTCTCATTTGAATCTCACAAGCGGTCTATGTGTTTGGAAAGACAAATATTAATTAATATACCAAAATTACAAATGAGAAAACTGCATCCCAAAGAAATTTAGTGACTTATGCAAGCTTTTGTGATTATTAAGCAACAACTTCATAGAATTCAAGTTGTCTTCCTACAAGTCCATCATAAATTCCACCACACCACATAGAGAGCACAAGAAGTTGACTTTATCTGCTCTACCCTGAACTATTCTCAAGAAACTTTGGGATTTACAGAGACTAAGAGAAATGGAAAAATGAAAGTCTCTCCCACGTCATTTTGTCATCATTACCTCTCTCAGAAAATATATATACACCATCATTTCCTGAAAGGAGTTTAGCCAGACATGGAGGGCTGGTGCAGATACCGCAGTCTCGGCATCTACCATCATTCTATGCAAAGGATCTACACGCTTATCTTTTTTTGCTAAGTGGCACAACAAATCCTTCAGCTCATAGAATGCATTAATTTTGAGGTGTTTGGCTGGGAGGAAGCGAAGAGTGAGGGAAGATCTGTTCTGAGTTGATGCATATTTTTTATTGTCTTTTTTGTTGTTGTTTGTCATGAGTAAGGAAGCAATACATGGTCACTCTGGAAAATTTGGAATATACAGAACACATAATCATTCTGTATATACTTTTCTATAGGAGCACATCAAAATTATAAACTATTATCCAGTCTATTTAATTTGAAAACCATCATTTCTGTTATCCCAAAGGAATGAAACCAGAATGGCCCAGAGGGAAGGGGTTGGATGTTGCAATGTGCAGCATCATGATGTTGCACCCAATTCCACTCTAGATGCTTATGTTGTTTTGAGACACTGAGTGTGGACCAAGGAGCTGTTCTACAATGCAGATGCCATAGCCTGTCTCTTTATCAGGGCTGGAAAAGAGGATGCAATGAAAGAGAAAGGAGATTCAGGTTCTGGAGAAGAGTTTGGGAACTGGTTTAGAAAAATAGCCAAACAGACTAACAGAGAGCTCGATCACAATAATAGAACTTTTTTGGAGACCTTACTGTGTTCCAAGTTCTGTATTAAATACTTTTTGTTTCATTCATTTATTGGTTTTTAATTGTACATTTTATGTTTGTTTTACTATTTTTAACAAATGCTTGAGGTAGCATATACAATTTTTTTATGCATCTACATTTTACTGATGCGCCAAACGAAGTTCAGAGACATCAAAGAGCCTTACCAATGTCACGGCTGAAGCAGCGGTAGAGCTAGAACGTGAACCTAGTTCTGAAGCCATAGAAGCTGAAGTCTTAAGAAAAACTTGATGCGTATTTAGCGTAAAATACTAAGTCGCACTCATTTTGCTTTTCCCTCTCAAGTCCTTTCTATCACTTAATCCTCACCCCAACTTCCTGAGGTAGGTATTATTAGCCCCACTTTAAGTGAGAAAATTGAGCCCCCAGAGAGAGGGGGAGGCTTGTCTAAGATCATCTTGCTGTGAACTGGCAAAGCTAGACTCGGACGCATATCTGATGGGTCCCAAATCTTTCGTCCTATCCTCAGCATCACACCCATTCTCTGGCTCACTTTGTCAGCACAGAGAGGCCAAAGCCAAACCTAGTCCCAAGTAAGAAGTACCTTCTTAATGCTATTCAGCCAAGAAACCATCATTTCTATGCTGCTTCCCTCTTTTCCATCAACCAAAAGTCCATTATTACTACTCAACCCATTAAGACCCCATATAACTGGTGTAAATATAAAAGAAACCTAGCAGAGTATTTTAAACCAGACCCAGTCATTCAGAATAGAACTTAACTATCTTGCAACTGCCATTTCAGAAAAAGCCGGCATGACTGTGGAAGGCCATAGAACTTTCTGAACAGCCGGCCTATCGAAGGCAGATTGAGATGCTTTAAGCTGATTGCTTTGATCCACATTTCTTCAGCTCCAGGCCTCCCTCCTGTGAGTAGCCCTCCCATTGAAGTCCATGAGAGGCTGGAACCCCTGGGAAAATAGGTAATATAGAATACAGCCCTTTGTTCTTTGGCTGGCCTGTCAAAAGTCTTTAATTTAAAATAAATCCCTTTTCTCACTTGTATTCAATTATTCCTTTTTGGCTAAAATGTCTCACTGAGTGTGTGTTATTTCCTACTTAGTCTTTTAAGGTTTTTATCTAAAAAAAAAAAAGGAAAAAAAAGGGAGGTCCTTCTATCTTGGAGAATAACTGCGTCTTGCAGTTTGAAGCAGAAACCATACTGACAAAAAGCTTTTTATTTTTTCAAATACATTAGCTGCGGTTATAACTTCAAACCCTGGTAGGATTTCAATCACATTGGGATACATGCAATTTATGGCAAAATAAAATAATACCAGGGCATTTGGAATATAAGAATATTCCTAATTTACCTTTTCTGAAATACTGTAAAAATATACCTTTGTGCATAAGTGAATGTATCAGGTTTTAAAAGTTATTTTCTTCACAATCATAACAAGGGTCCAGGAGTTAGGGTTCAGAATGGCTTTTCCATGAGCTTTCAGGAAACGCATTTCTGTCCAACAGTTGACAGAAATAGAGAGGTTTTGCTGAACGTGCTATATTTTCATGTGCCTCTTGCCTCACAATTCTGAAGGACACAAATTACTAGCCATAAATCTGCCTTCTCTCCTAAGACCAAATCCATTGATTGAAGTTGTATTGTTTTGGTGATGTTTTTGTCGTCATTAGGCACGCTGTAGCATTTCTTTTGCTCAACTATTTGAAAAAATATTTCCTATTCCTCCAATGATCTCAATTACATATGCATCATATTACAACATAATCTAGGCTGACCATCCTGACTTGGCTTCAAGATTCTTGTAAAGAGTGTTGACAACAGACCAGATCAGCGCCCACACAGTGGACGTTCAACAAATTGATGATGTGAATTAAAAAGGCTTATAATCCTGTTTGGTAGCTGCAGATTCAGAGCTCAGTATTTAGCAATAACTGTTACCAAATAATGTTTTAATCTATGCTCAGCCTTTTTTCCTTTTTGAATATGGCCAAAAACACAAAAGATAAAAAGTATATGTAAGTGAATATTTGTGTGTGTGTATGAATGTATTCAGGTTTTAAGCCCTCCCCCTGCCAAATGCCAGAGTTGATATCCGATGAGGTTCTACACCAGGCTTTTTACACCCATTTTAAATGGCTTGCCTTTAAAGACACTTGCCTTTTCACTACATCTCTATTGTATAATGTATGCATATATGCAACTTATATGTAATACAATAATTATAATATGTATATTATATATGATATACAGCGACATGTATACATAATTACATATATTTTATATGTGTATACATATAAAAGCTTATTTCAAATCCTCACCAAAACTGACCATATTCCTTTACCTTTTTTTAGAGCAGGGACAGAGTTTTTTCCTTACCCCCATAAGGGAAATGAAAGTCATTTCTAAGTGTCCCACCACGGGACTGTGTCTCTTTTGCTTTTGCCAGCTGACCTCTGCCTCTGTTGAATCTTTGGACCCACCAAGTTGTCAAAATCCACTCCCTTCTGCAGCTCGTGCCACATCAAGCCATGAGCTTTACTGCTCAACAGAGATGTAGTGAAAAGGCAAGTGTCTTGGCAGCCATTTAAAATGTGTGTAAAAAGCCCGGAATAGAACCTCATCAGGTATCACCTCTGGCATTTGGCACAGGGAGGGCTTAAGACCTACCCAGCACCGTAATTTATTTTGCCAGGAAGTAAGAAACTGAGAAGGATTCAGAATGTAATCCTTCTTCAAATATTATTTCTGGCAACATTTTTCTCACCAAGCATGACCCCACAAATTGAATCTTGCCTTCCCATCTTAGGTCTGCATTCCGTAAGTTCTATTCTAAAAGTGAACTGTTTATACGGGCAAGAAGAAAGTTGGTCTTATAATGAAGCAGAGAAAGATTTAAGGTTTCGGGGGCTTCCCTGGTGGCGCAGTGGTTGAGAGTCCGCCTGCCGATGCAGGGGACACGGGTTCATGCCCTGGTCTGGGAAGATCCCACATGCCGTGGAGCGGCTGGGCCCGTGAGCCATGGCCGCTGAGCCTGCGCGTCCGGAGCCTGTGCTCCGCAACGGGAGAGGCCACAACAGTGAGAGGCCCGCGTACAGTAAAAAAAAAAAAAAAAAAAAAATTTAAGATTTTCTATCTAATCATTTTTTACTTTCTTCCTTTTACCCCCCTCTAGATTACCTAAACAACTTTTATAGCTCATGTTTTAAGTAGACCTTGTGAAAAGCTGCCACCATACCAAAGTCAGCACTCTTTTAATTAACTGTGGATATGGATAGTCAGGAATGAATGCAAAATTTCAAACCTTAGATAATGCACAATGCAGAGTACGATCATGGCACACCACGGTCCCTGCGGCAAACCTGAGATGATACAAAAGCCTCACTTAAATGAATAATTGCGTTTACTTCTCTTTTTCAAACTTCCTCTCTATCTTTTGACCAAAAGAGCATCTGTTTAAAAGGAAATGTTAGCACAACTATTTCAATCAATCAAAACTAATAATAGTTAGCAATAGCCAAACACTTGTTTCCTATTTGCCAAAGACTATGCATTTTATCTGTTAATTGTCAGAGTCATACTATGAGGGAATCTGTTATCCCCATTTTAGATGAAACCGAGGCATAGAGATAAATCTAACTTACTAGGTCACACAGCTGTAAGAAGTATCTTTTGACCTAGTAATCCCATTGCTGGGAAGAAAACAACTCGAAAAAAAGAAAAACCTGTATACACAAATATATGAATGGCTTTGAGATATGTATTAAATAACTTGCCCCAGATCACACAACTATTTAGTGAAGAGCCAGGTTTTGAACACAAGCAGTCCGCACCAGCAACATACACTTAATTACAATGCCATACTACTTGCTCCAAGCTACAGAGTCTATACAAACTTGGCACTGTGCCTTCAAGTGCTTGCAGTATAGCACAAGGGATAATAACACTGGGAAACAATTAGAAGACAAGTAAATGATGAAATGCATGACAGATACTGTAGTGGATTGCGCTGGAGCATCCAGAGAAGTGTTCTGGAGGAAGAGACTTGAGCCAGATACTGAGGATGACAGGGCTTTGGAAGATAGGAAGGCAGGGCACTGATGAATAATAATTATCCTTTATTGGGCACTTACTAATAGCTTTACATTTGCCAACTAATTTAACCAAACAAGATGCAATCCTTCTGCTCAGAGATGCACCATATCTGAGGGGTTAATGTTACCAGCTCAAAGAACCAGCTTTCAACTTGAAAACTCAACCACAGAAGAAGACCACACCTCTAACTACACTGTAGCTTTCCAGTGAAAAGTACCTTTTTATTAATCCTCCCCAACTCATCAAATAGTATTTTGAAGAGGGCTGAGCAGAAAAAAGAAAGACAAAATGTGCTCGCATCTTCCAGACTCAACCCAATCAGCCTTCCAAAAACACCCATCCACCATATTCCTTGCCTACTAGATATCTACCCTGGCTCTGTCATTTTACAACCACATCCACTCACTCATCCACTTGAACTCATGATAGGTTGCCAATATTATAAATTTTACAATCAAGGGATACATAAATATTTTCCACATTAAGAATGGTCCTCACTAGCCTAGTATGCTTAACAGGTGCTTAAAAAGTAAGTGCATTTTCTCTTCCTAGAGTTTAATATTCCATACAGTGCTATTAATCATTTTATTATGAAAATCTTCCCAAAATGTCTTTAATTGTTGCTATTTGATCCATCAGATAAAGCTGTGTTAAAGGACCTACCAGTGGACCCTTGTGTTTCCAACTTTTTTCGTCAACTAATTTTAGCCTGCATTATTCCATACATATTCACAATTGTTACATTTGCATTGTGGATTATACATTTATAGGTATGAAATAACCCTCACTGTTGACTTCAAACATTACTCTGACGTCCAGAATTTGCATCTGACGGCACAAATAATCACTAGACCAATAGAAGCTTATTGAGATAGGCTGTTGAGTACAGTGCCACAGAGAGCGAACAACCGACATCAACCGTCACAACAGAAAATAAAAGTCCCTCACCCTGACCTAGCCCCTTTACCCTCCCAGAGACCATTTATTGGAGGGGAGATCAGGTCTTCTTGAGGAAAGATCTTGCAGTGCAACTATAAGTACAATGGTCAATGTTCCTCTGATATTTCCCCAAGGAACTTTAAGTTAATTGCCATGGCAACTGTGTACTGGGGAAAGGGAACACGGGCTTTTTGAAGACCAATAGATACAGAGTCTGAGCTGATACTAATAGCAGAGGACTCAAATGCCAGCATGGTGCTCTAGTTAGAGTAGGGGCTTTGAAGGTCAGCTGTTACATTACTATATATCCTAATTTTATCTCACACTTACTACAACGGCTTATGTCCCCAAGCCCTGAGTGTATAATTAAAGTACTTAGCAGCTGTCAGAATCATCACATTTGTAACCTGACATGTATAGTAGGAGCCATTATGGTGGGAAAAGCCAAGTGGAAGCACCTGAAACTACCCCCAACCTTGCCCAACCAAGATTATAACATGAGAAGCAATACCTCACCACTGCAAAAAAAAAAAAAAAAAAATTAAGGGATACAGGTATATGGATCTCTATCACATCCCTGTTCAATTCAATTGTCTGACTCCTAAACAAATGAGATTAACTGTGACAGATGATGGTGAATTACCATGAACTCATCCAGGTAAGTGTCCCAATCACAGCTGCTCTAGTAGATGTGCCATTTTCACTAGTGAGATCAATACAGCTTTTGGCACTTGGCAAGCAGCCATCAATGTGGCAAACGTATTCTACTTAATTCACAACACTAAGGGAATGAAAGGCAGCTTAGCTTCATGTGACAGGAACAGCAATACATGTTGACTATCTTACCCCAGAGCTATGTCATCAAATAACTCTCCTGTTCTCCATCCTAATACGGTTTGTAGGGACCCTGATCTTCTTGAGATTCCACTGGACTTTATGGTAGTCCACTATATTAATAATAGCATGTTAGCTGGACCAAGTTAGCAAGATGCCCAAGAACCACCTGTATGCCAGAGCCTAAGAGTCTTGGAAAAGTACCACATCATTGAAGTTGTTTAGAGATACAACAGATACAGGTACTATCTCCAGGCCCCCCAGGACATCTCTTCTAAGGCTAAGAGCTAGTTGCTCTGGGCTGGTCATTATATCATGCACATCATACATTCAAGAAAGTGGCATAGTGATTTCTGAGTGTCTTTGGGTTTTGGAAGCAGCATTTACTGTCCATAGAATACTGCTTTTATTTATTTATCACGTATCTTGGGTTGGGTTCCCCAGTAGCAGTTGCCAAGATAAATATGTGAGTAGTACAAGCAGTTTATTTGAAAGGGCAACCCAAGAAAAGTAGAGAGGAAAGGGAAGGATCATTAAAGGATGTGTTATGGGCTTCCCTGGTGGCGCAGAGGTTGAGAATCTGCCTGCCAATGCAGGGGACATGGGTTCAAGCCCTGGTCTGGGAGGATCCCACATGCCGAGGAGCAACTGGGCCCGTGAGCCACAACTACTGAGCCTGCGCATCTGGAGCCTGTGCTCAGCAACGAGAGGCCCGCGCACCACGATGAAGAGTGGCCCCCGCTCGCCGCAACTAGAGAAAGCCCTCGCACAGAAACGAAGACCCAACACAGCCATAAATAAATAAATTAATTAAAAAAAAAAAAAAAGGATGTGTTATACCAAGATTACCGTCTTGGGCACCTGAGGCTCAATCCTACTGGGGAATTCTGGGAGAATATGTAGAACACACCTCAAAAATCATCCCAAACAAGTGGTTAACCCATCTGTAATTGCTTGAGAGTTGCTTCCAGAGGAATGAATTCTCTGACACTTCTGGTTTGCTCTGTGCGTGGGCTGTGAATGCTTCTAAACCTGCAGAGGGTCATGGGTATTCAGAGTGAACAGCTTTTGATGTGTAGGAGTGACTGCCAAGGATATATGAGCCAGGCACTGAAACTGTTGGCTCTATCTGGGGACTTCTAAGGCTGCCAGTTTCAGATGTGGCCAGAACCCAGAGGAGGTCCAGCCCATGGTAGAAACTGCCCCCGTACAGTCTATGTGACCCAGTGTAAGCAATGCTGATAAGGGTAGCTGTAGTGGATAAGGATGCTCCATGGAGTCTCTGGCAAGCCTCAACAGGACAGTTGCTCCACATGTCCCAGAGGTTCCAGGACAAGGCCTTCTTTAGCAGAGAACTACTCTCCATTTGAAAAACAGTTACTGTGCAGGACATCAAATGATGCTGCACCTGGAGCTATGTTTCAAGAGTTGGGTATCGTCATATCCACCAAGGTATGAGTATGAGTATGCATAGCACAGATTTCTTGTATAATGGAAATGCTATATTCAGGATTGGGCTCAACAAAGTCCTAGTAAATTTCAAGGACAGGGGACCCAGATTCATGCCACCTACCTTTAATGCCTAATGCCTGACCCTCAATTGCATTCTCTCCTCAACCCATGGCCTCACTGGGCTCTTTGAATCTTCTCATCTTAAGAAATGGCTCTTCTTTCACATTCACATTGTCCAATCAAGTTTGGGAACTTCAACACCTCTTGATTTTGATGTACATTTTCATTTAGACAGAGTGGTGGCTTCATATGGAGGCCACGCAGCTATTCAGTGAACAACAGAAAGGGTTGGCTACTTCAGAGGCTCTTCCAGCTGCTAATCAGGGTTCAGTAAACTGTGAAGATAACAGAGTTAAGTTCCAGCTTCCTTTCTTCCATGAAAAAACATCTATGGGAAAAGCTGTCAGCAAATCCAATGTACCCCTTCTGGGAAATGTCCTTAAAGAGAATGGGAATGATCTAAAAGAACTAGTTTGGAAAGAGTTTCTGAAAAGTTTCCAAATATCTCATTTTCTTGTCCTAAAACTGCAAAGGAATTTATCCTCATGGGGAAAATGGCTCTACTTACACCCATTTATACTAAGCATTATATGATATGCTTTACATACTAAATCTTAATAACAGCCCTATGGTGTAGGTAATATTAGGCCTATTTTACAAGTGAGAAATGTCAAAATCACAGAGAGAGAAAGCAATGGAGCCAGGATTCTAACTCTGCCTGAGCACGGAAGCTTATGCTTAATCACTATATTGAATGCCTAGTCAGATGGTCAAGTTTCTGCCTGCTGAAATCATCTACTAGGTGACACCTCCAGGAAAATCCTCTGCTGAAAAGAGCCTGCAATCACTGGCACAAGCATGGAATGATTTTTTTTTCCCCCCTCACAAAAGCAAATGGAACCAATAGGCTGTGGTCACTCTTCTTAACTTTCCAAGTACTTCCAAGGCCCTTCACACATAAAATTCTAGAGGCAGACAGTCATAATCCTCAGAGAAAGAGTCAACCCTGCTGTTCTACTACCCTCAATACATGGTTTCCACCTCGAAGTCCAAAACAGAGGCCCTGAAACAGCTGTGTCCCTTCTAAAAAGAAAGACGACTGACAGAAGACTATTCTCTGAGAAGGGGACAGCAATATACTAGCTGCCAACACACTCAGCTGCTGGGGGATGGGTGTCCCAGTCCAGTAAAGGGGAGCTAAACAGGACATCAACAGTGTCCACTACATTGTCCAACCATCAATTCCATATTCTGGACAGCAAAAAAAAGAGGAAGGAGCATCCTCATTCTCTTTAAGGGCATTTCCCAGAAGGGATGGATACTGCTTCTGCACGTCATGTTCCTTTTGTCAGAAGTCAGTCCCACGGCTACAAACAGCTTCAAGGGAAATTGCAGTACATAGTCTTTATTATGGATAACTACTGCCCAGCCGTAAACTGGTGGCTCAATTATTAAAAATTAGCAGTCTGTAGTCCAAGTTGCCAATTTGATCCTCAGTGTTCCTCCCCCATGACAGGGCATCTATTAGTCCAACTATTCCAGGCATCCTTCCCGCTGAAGGTGCCCTGGGAAGCTCCATGTTGAGTTATGATCACGGGGCCTTTTTACACCCACAACTTAGAGTCTTGACATCTTTGTGGTCAAGAGCCACCTACCACCTCTGTTTCCCACTTAGGATCCCTTCTCTCAATCCTGGCTTCTGGGTCTCTGATACATTTCTCTCCCTCACGTAACTGACATAAAAGGATAACATCACCTTTAGTAGGAAATGGCTCCCCATGCATACTTTAATGTAGCCTTTGCCCTTACTTGCTAACAGTTCCCACAATTTGATAGAAATTGTAACTCCATGCTCAGAATAATAGGACGATGGTTTTCCTACACGTGGAGATGGCAGCAATTGTAAAGTTGCTCTGTGCACAGAGAGTACTTTTTTCCCTTAATTCTCAGGTTAAAAATTGATTGCAAGGCAGTATGCTCCATAAAAAGGGGTCGGGGTGAGCATTCTGCACCAGATTTTTAAATTATAAAACAAGTTATAGAAAGGTATAAAACCTTAATACGAAGTGGGCTAAGAATATGAACAAAAGTAGAAATACAAATGGGCAATATCTTTGAAGAAGTGTTCAACTTCATTAATCACCTAAGAATACAAATTAAAGCAGCAATAAGACATCTTTATCTTCTACTTATCTGACTGATAAAGATTAAAAACAGTCATGCAGATATAGGAAGCAAGGCGCTGTCAAATTTAACTGATGCAGTTGAAATTAGTACAACCTTTGGAAAGCCAATTCAGGAAAATAATCAAAAATATTTTTAAAAATACCTTGATCCCAGAAATCCCCCTGCTGGGAACTGGACAAGTAAGAAAAATGTTTGTACGAGATGGTTGACCTCAGATTTGTTTATAATAGAAGAAAATCCAAATGTCCAATGCTAAAAGAATGGTCAGATATATAAAGAAATGCTCTGTAGCCATTTGAAATTCTGAGCAACATCTATAGCCACGGAAAGATGTTGTTATATTTTGATTTAGGAACATGTGTTTAGCTTATATAACAATACATGCTCTGTATGCAATACAATTTTTGTAAAATGTGTATAATTGTCTATTTTTCTATATTTACAGTATAAATAGTCTAAGAGGATTCATACCAAAAAACGTTACCTATGATTTTCTCTGGGAAGCAGGATTTCTGATTATTTTATTGGGTTCTTCCCTTTCCTGAATATTTTTATATTTTAAGCTTTCCACAGAGATTTCACATTACTTGAGAAGTTGCTTTTATATGTCACAAATAATTTAGAAGAATATGGGATTGAATATTAACCCATTCTTCAAAGAAGAAATGATTTTCTAAGTGATAGAAGTCACCAAGGAAAAGATTGATTATTTACCAAAAATGACAGTTTTGTAGTGTCAAAAAAATAAAAAGGCAAGAAGTCTGAGGAAAAATAATATTCACAGTAATACTTATACCAAGTTTCATATAATCCAATCAGAAAAACACTATTCTAAAAGTTAAATTGAAAAAGATCGTGGACTATGTAAACAGACAATTCACAAAATGGAAAAAAACAGTAAACACATTAAGGAATTAATTTCACTATTAATAAAAATGAAAACTATTAAATTAATAATTATTATCGAGAATTGTGAGAAGTTGGCTCTCTTGTACAATGTTCGTAGCTGTGTAAATCAATGCAATACTTTTGGAACCCATTTGGCAACAACATCAGAAGCTGGAAAACTGGTTAGCCTTTGATCCAGTAATGTTCTAGTGAAACAATCCAATTAAAGAAAAAGCTTCAAGGCAGGAAGATGTCTATAATAGCATTTTTATAATAGCAAATTAAAGGAAATATCCTAAATGTCAACAAAGAATGCTTAAATATACTGTTGGTAAATCTACTAAATGGTATATAATGCAATCATTAAAATTCTGTGATTGATGATTATGTAATAAACAAGAAAAAGTCTCATGCTAAGTGCCAAAAACAGGATAGTGAATTGCATGGTAGTTTTAGAGTACAGATAAAAAACAGACCAAAACAAAATACACAGATATATTCAAACGATTAACAATTTTTAAAGTATTGTCAATATTTTAATTAAAGAATATGTATTTTTAATCACCTATATTAAGTGTTGACTATAAGAACTATGTACCACCATGGAAAATTATAATACCATGTTATCTGAAGAATGTATATTCAGTTGTATGTACATATATAGATAGATTGCAACAACCTACTACTTTTTAAGAAAACTATTGTCTGCTATGATAATGGATTTATGGGTGAATTTTTAGTTCATCTAATAACCAAAATTGTATAATTCTCTAAAAATAACTCATTTAGAAATGTAAAGTATATGTGGTACAGCATGATAATATATCAACAAATGTATTTTCAGAGCAAAATAATAGTCTGTGAAATATCCGGATGCAGAGAACAAACGTATGGACACCAAGGGGGGAAAGTGGGGGGTGGGTGGGATGAATTGGGAGATTGGGATTGACATGTATACACTAATATGTATAAAATAGAGAACTAATAAGAACCTGCTGTATAAAAAATTTTTTTAAAGTCCGTGAAATATCAAGAGTAAGAAGCTTAGATCTAAATTTATCATATTTCTTCTTCTGTTCAAAAACTAAAAATCATTAACCAGCATTTACTTTTCTTAAGAAACAGAAAACAGCTTGGCAATGATTTTGACAAGAATATAGGAAAGGGAGACAGACAGTATCCTGTAAACTAATTTCTTAGTGGCATTAACTAGCCAAACTCCTGAGGTAAGGACATGAGAAAGGACACAGGGCACTTCCTAGTTCCCGAGTATTTCATAATCAGTTTTCTATGATCAGTCTTCCACAAGCCTGGCCTGGGTCCCAGAAAAGAAAATACGGAACTTTCTACTTCTCCACTGGCCTGCAGTCCAACTAATGAAAGAAAAAAAAAGATTGCTCTAGGTCTGCTCTCTTCACTCAGCAAGTATTTCCAACGTACCAACTGCTCACATGTGGCTTCTGAACTTTCACCATCCATGCACAGTGTTCGACAGGATTTGTAAACTACCGGTAATTCTCAGGAAATGGAATTCTCCTTGCCACCCTTGGAGATGAGCAAGGAGGCATTTGCCATGACAGGTTCATCTGCAGGCATCCAGCTGGTATCTGCTCTTCCTATACATCAGGAGGAAGGGAAGGACTCAGAAACACTGATTAGCAACCATGTTGAGCTATTCTCTATTCAGCACCACAGTTTTCAAGATGCATTTGAGATAAACTGGAAAAGAAGCAGCTAAGGAAAAGGCTGGCTGCCTGACAGTTAGGTCTTTGAGTTTAGTTAAGAGCCATGACTTAACGAAACTGAACAGTACAATGGCCCTCATCTTCTCCAGAGGGTCGTAAGCATGCTTTCACCTGCGTGTTAAGATTTAGTCCCACTTGCTCACATCACCTCTTGGAGGTTATTAAAGTGCTCAGGTATTTTTCTAAGCAGCCTGGTGGCTAACAGTACTTTAGCCTAGCAGTTCTCAACACTTTAACGACAACACAGAAGACCAATGACATTTTGCACCTATGGGCCAAGTCAGATCTGAAGAACTCCCCTTTCCTGCCCAAGAATATTTGGCAGAGAACTTAAATACTAAACTAATTTTTAACCATTACTATTCACAGTACCTCTGAGTGAAATGCCACCCTTCCCTGTCCCATTCAGGAAGGCATACAGAACATCAGTGCACAGGGACATATCTTGAGGGGAACTTTCAAGTCACTGGAATTTGTTTAAAAGCCAAACTATTAGAAAACAGACACTGCAGTTATTAGTAATAAAAAATGACTATGACACAATGCAGAGCTATACTTTAGGTGAGACTTGCTGCCTGAACCACTCAGCAGCTCAGAATGCATTGTGACTTCTAAAGATATGAGAACAGCTCCATTCCTGCTTTAAGAGTGATAAAGATGGGTAAAGATGGGTTTAGTCCTTTGTGGCTTCCATCTTCACTTCTTTGCAAAGCCCATGGGGTGTTCCCATTGCTCTTTCCGTGGCTGATACTCCTATAGAATCAAACCCATGTTGTTCCTCCTCTTGTCGAGAGCAATATCCATCATAGGTTATAAAAGTGCAAGATCCAGTAGAAAGAGCTCAGTGGGGATGCTGAACCAGGCTGCTGCCAGCTGCAGTTCAAGACCCAAGCAGCAGAAAGGTGGTATGCTTACTCCTTTGCACTCTCCAAATGTCATCTGTTGCCTGTTGGATTTTCTCCCCACAGTTTCAAATCCTGCCAGCTAAGATTTGTGGCTAGGCTTATTTTGAAATATATTATGCATACAAAAAATATATAATATCCCTATGTACAGTTAGAAGAATAAAAAAATAAATACCCATTTACCCAACATCTGGCTTAAGAAAAGGAACATACCCATAACTTGAAAGCTCCCTCCCAATAGCTTTCCCCTCGCCTACTACTACCCTCACACCTCACAGAGGTAACCACCACTCAAAAATTAATAACTGTTCCTTTGTTTTTCTTTAAGACTTTATTATGAATAATGCATGTCCAAACAAATGTATTGCTTGATTCTGCCTGGTTTTGAACTTTATATAAATGAATGATATTAAACATAGTCTTTTCTGACTTCTGAAGAAGTAAAATTATTTTTTCAAGATTTCATCTCTCTCAATATCTATAGCTGTATTCCATTTCTTTTTACTGCTGTATAGTATTCCATTAAATAATCCTATTTTGTCCTACTAAAATGTTTCCAATTGTGTTTGCTTGCTTTTTAAAAAATTGTGTCTGAACAGTCTTGAACCTGTCTCCTGGTGTACAAGAGCAAAGAGTTTTCTAAAGGTTTTCCTTAGGAGTGAAACTGCTGGTTCATAGCATACCCACGTATTCAACTGTATTATAAGCACATTTATATATACCCTGACTTTGTTCTGAGCTTCCTATTCCGTGCAACTGGTCTTTTGTCAATTCCTGCAACAATATCACAGTCTTAATTACCACAGCTTTATGAAAAGTCATGGTAAGGCAAGTCTTGTTCTTCTTTCTCAAGTCCCTATCCTGCCCTACTTCAGGAGTATTTTTATTCTTCAGGAACACTTTGCTTATCCAAATAAAGTTTATAGCCTCTTAACTAAACACACTTAAAAAAAAATAACAACAGGGCTTCCCTGGTGGCGCAGTGGTTGAGAGTCTGCCTGCTGATGCAGGTGACGCGGGTTCGTGCCCCGGTCCGGGAAGATCCCACATGCCACGGAGCGGCTGGGCCTGTGAGCCATGGCTGCTGAGCCTGCGCATCCAGAGCCTGTGCTCCACAACGGGAGAGGCCGCAACAGTGAGAGGCCCGCGTACCACAAAAAATAAAAAGAAAGAAAAAAACATCATTTGGATGCTGATTGTAATTACTACGAATCTACGAAAAAATTTGAAGAGGACTGACATCTTTCTATCCAACTATATGAAACGTCTCTCCTTTTATTTAGCACTTTAATACCGTGTATTTGCACCATAATTTCCTGGATGAAGGGCTTACATTTCATTTTCATTGATCCCTGTGTACTTTATAATTCTACAGTTACTGTAAAATACAAAATTCTTTGAAATCACATGTCCAACTGTTGATGGTTTACAGAATTCAGTTGACTGCAATATTGATGTAATATGCAGCAACTTAAGTGTACCTACTTTTTCTAATAACTTACTCAAAAACATGTTTGCATTTTTATACAATTATTTCACCTTCAATAATGACAGTTTTAATTCCCCCTTTCTTATCACTAATCTTGGGCTTCCCTGGTGGCACAGTGGTTGAGAGTCCGCCTGCCGATGCAGGGGACACGGGTTCGTGCCCCGGTCCAGGAAGACCCCACATGCCACAAAGCGGCTGGGCTCTTGAGCCATGGCCGCTGAGCCTGCGCGTCCGGAGCCTGTGCTCTGCAATGGGAGAGGCCACAACAGTGAGAGGCCCGCATACCGCAAAAAAATAAAAAAATAAAAAGATGTTCTAATCACTAATCTTTAATCTTTTTGTTTTGTTGCCCAGCTCACTACACTGGCTAGACCTACAGTAAAATGATGAACAGAAGTGGTTATAGCAGACATTCCTATTCTGCTCATCTCAGAGGGAAAGTTTTCAACATTCTACCATTAATTATGACCTCATCTAAGCTTTTGTAGTTGCCCTTGATCAGGTTAAGAAAGTTCCCTCTATTCCCAGTTTGCTAAGAGTTTTTATCCTAAATGATTCTGTTAGCCAAATGGGACTGCTAATACTGAAACCTAGAATTAAAAAGACATAAACTTAGGCATCCAGTCATGAAAAGAAGGATCTCAACAGCGTACCCTCCTCACAGGGGAGACCCCTCCACAGTATTTGGCATCAGAGCAGAGAACTCATGTCCTCTGTGGAAAGGCATAGCCCTAAATGAAAGGAGAGTAAAGCTGAGATAAGCATGACCAACGGTATTTCCAAAATTTACCAGTCAGGTGAGTCAATTTATCTCCCCTAAGGTAGAGTGAGTAAAGGGCCCGATAGGGTTCTTTCCATCAGAGGGTTTGAGAGAAAAAGCATTTTTCCTAAGTATACCCTAGTTTAAAGATGAGGCTTTTGCACATGTTGAAGAAGCTGTTATGTAGAAAGTTCACGGGTCAGGGATGCACAATGAAGGGACTAGGGAAGGAGACCACTGTGTTGTCTGAATGACTTTCTTAACCTATGTGCAAAGAATGAAGCAAAGCAGTCATTCCCATTTCAAACCATCTGCTTGAAGGGAAGGACAAACAGGACAGGTTCTCCCCCATCTAAAGTCTGAGTCTATCAGTCCATAAACCCTAAGTACACAACCAAAACAAAAATATCTTTCTTATCATCCCCCATGGAGGAGTTAGCTTTCAACTTTCTCAACTATAGTCCACAATAAGAAATATATTTACAAGATGGCATATGCCCCACACACAAAATAAAACTAAAAAAAGTTTTCCAAAACAATTCTTACCCTTACTTCATGTAAAGCAGCAAAGCACTTCAAGAGCTCCACTTTGCTCACCTTCCATAATATATAAGAGTTAGGAAGGAAGCAATGTGTAAGTATGAGAGTGCAATGGATGCTGTTGGTGCCCCACCCCTTTCAGCAGGCCTATGCACCCATCCACCAGCACCTGTGACTGGGGGCAGCTAACAGCTCAAAGCTGCAACCTTCTCTGGGTAACTGCTCTTGGCCTACAGAAGCCATCTTGACAGGAAATGCTCAGAGGTGACAGTCCACCCTAGGTGCAGCCCACAGCCAAAGAGTGATTGGTATGGGGTCAAAAGCCCAGCCCCACTGCCTTAAAATGAGACAACTCTGTGGTACATCTCTCCTTCAGAGCCCCTGGAGATCAGGCTGAAACTGGACTTCAGCTGAAGCCACAGTGTACTTAGTTTCTCCCCTACCTCATCCTGATTCCCTCATTTGCTTTACTGATTTTTCCTGAAACCCTCAATAAACCACTAGCACAAGATTCTCCATTTCAGGCTCTGCTTCCAAGGGGCCCATCCTAAGTCAAGGAGCTGGAAGTCAGAAAGAAAAAAGTACATTTGAGACATTCCAGTGCCTCTTAGCAGCTCTTTCTTATATGTTGGTCACCATATCTATAGCAAAACTCTCACCACTTTAAAAATACCTCACATATCTTCTATAACCACAGTTGGAGGAATCAACGATTCCAATGGATGCACTGTCTTGGTCAATGAAATTCCTTTTTTTTTTTTTTAATTGAAGTATAGTTCATTTACAATGTTGTGTTAGTTTCAGGTGTATAGCTAAGTGTTACAGTTATATAGATAACTGAATTCAGATTCTTTTTCAGATTTTTTCCATTATATGTTATCACAAGATATAAATTCCCGAGTTGGGAAGATGGCGGAAGAGTAAGACGCGGAGATCGCCTTCCTCCCCACGGATACACCAGAAATACATCTACACGTGGAACAACTCCTACAGAACACCTACTGAAGGCTGGCAGAAGACCTCAGACCTCCCAAAAGGCAAGAAACTCCCCACGTACCTGGGTAGGGCAAAAGAAAAAAGAAAAAACAGAGACAAAAGAATAAGGACGGAACCTGCACCAGTGGGAGGGAGCTGTGAAGGAGGAAAAGTTTCCACACACTAGGAAGCCCCTCCGCGGGCAGAGACTGCGGGAGGCGGAGGGGGGAGCTTCGGTACCGCGGAGGAGAGCACAGCAACAGGGTGCGGAGGGCAAGGCGGGGAGATTCCCGCACAGAGGATCGGTGCCGACCGGCACTCACCAGCCCGAGAGGCTTGTCTGCTCACCCGCCGGGGCGGGCGGGGCTGCGAGCTGGGGCTCGGGTTTCGGTTTTGGACTGAGCGCAGGGAGAGGACTGGGGTTGGCGGCTTGAACATAGCCTGAAGGGGTTAGTGCACCACGACTAGCCGGGAGGGAGTTCGGGGAAAAGCCTGCACCTGCCGAAGAGGCAAGAGACTTTTTCTTCCCTCTTTGTTTCCTGGTGCGCGAGGAGAGGGGTTTAAGAGCGCTGCTTAAAGGAACTCCAGAGACGGGCGCGAGCCGCGGCTAAAAGCGCGAACCCCAGAGACGGGCGCGAGCCGCGGCTGAAAGCGCGGACCCCAGAGACGGGCGGGAGACGCTGGGGCTGCTGCTGCCGCCACCAAGGGGCCTGTGTGCGAGCACAGGTCACTCTCCACACCCCTCTTCCGCGGAGCCTGTGCAGCCCGCCACTGCCAGGTTCCCGGGAACCAGGGACAACTTCCCCGGGAGAACGCACAGCGGACCTCAGGCTTGGTGCAACGTCACGCCGGCCTCTGCCGCAACGTCACGCCGCCTCTGACGCCGCAGGCCCGCCCCGCACACAGTGCCCCTCCTTCCGCCCCCCACCCCCGGCCTGAGTGAGCCAGAGCCCCCGAATCAGCGGCTCCTTTAACCCTGTCCTGTCTGAGCAAAAAACAGACGCCCTCCAGCGACCTACACGCAGAGGCAGGGCCAAATCCAAAGCTGAGCTCCTGTGAGCTGTGAGAACAAAGAAGAGAAAGGGAAATCTCTCCCAGCAGCCTCAGAAGCAGCGGATTAAAGCTCCACAATCAACTTGATATACCCTGCATCTATGGAATACCTGAATAGACAAGGAATGATCCCAAATTGAAGAGGTGGAATTTAGGAGCGAGATCTATGATTTTTTTTTCCCTTTTCCTCTTTTTGTGAATGTGTACGTGTATGCTTCTGTGTGAGATCTTGTCTGTATACTCTTGCTTCCACCATTTGTCCTAGGGCTCTATCCGTCCATGGTTTTTTAAAAAAAATTTTTTTTCTCAATAATTAATTTTATTTGTAATAACTTTATTATACTTTACCTTCGTTCTTTCTTTCTTTCCTTCCTTCCCTCCTTTAGACAACGAATCACCCCAAATTGAGGAGGTGGTCTCTGAGAGCAAGATTTATGATTTTTCCCCCTTTACCTCTTTTTGTGAAGGTGTATGTGTATGCTTCTGTGTAAGATTTTCTCTGTATAGCTTTGCTTCCAACATTTGTCCTAAGGTTCTATCCGTCCCTTTTTTTTTTCTAAATATTTTTTAATTCAATAACTATATTATACTTTATTTTATTTTTACTGTATCTTCTTTCTTTCTGTCTTTTTTCCTTCTTTCCCTCCTTCCTTCCTTCCTTCCTCCCTCCCTCCTGTCTTTCCTTCTTTGCTTCTTTCTTCCTTCCTTCCTTTCCTCCTTTCCTTCTTTCTTTCCTCATACTTCTACTAATTCTCTCTACTTTTTCTCCCTTTTATTCTGAGCCGTGTGGATGACAGGCTCTTGGTGCTCCAGCCAGGAGTCAGGGCTCTGCCTCTGAGGTAGGAGAGCCAACTTCAGGACACTGGTCAACAAGAGACCTCCCAGCTCCACATAATATTAAACGGCGGAAATCTCCCAATGACCTCCATCTTAACACCAGCACCCAGCTTCACTCAACGACCAGCAATCCACAGTGCTCGACAACCTATGCCAAACAACTAGCAAAACAGGAACACAACCCCACCCATTAGCAGAGAGGCTGCCTAAAATCATAATAAGGCCACAGACACCCCAAAACACACCACCAGACGTGAACCTGCCCACTAAAGAGACAAGATCCAGCCTCATCCACCACAACACAGGCACTACTCCCCTCCACCAGGAAGCCTACACAACCCACTGAAACAACCTTAGCCACTGGAGACAGACATCAAAAACAACGGGAACTACGAACGTGCAGCCTGCAAAAAGGAGACCCCAAACACAGTAAGATAAGCAAAATGAGAAGACAGAAAAACACACAGCAGATGAAGGAGCAAGATAAAAATGCACCAGACCTAACAAATGAAGAGGAAATAGGCAGTCTACCTGAAAAAGAATTCAGAATAATGATAGTAAGGATGATCCGAAATCTTGGAAGTAGAATGGACAAAATGCAAGAAACAGTTAAAACAAGGACCTAGAAGAAATAAAGATGAAACAAGCAACGATGAACAACGCAATAAATGAAATTAAAAGTACTCTAGATGGGATCAATAACAGAATAACTGAGGCAGAAGAACGGATAAGTGACCTGGAAGATAAAATAGTGGAAATAACTACTGCAGAGCAGAATAAAGAAAAAAGAATGAAAAGAACTGAGGACAGTCTCAGAGACCTCTGGGACAACATTAAACGCACCAACATTCGAATTATAGGGGTTCCAGAAGAAGAAGAGAAAAAGAAAGGGACTGAGAAAATATTTGAAGAGATTATAGTTGAAAACTTCCCTAATATGGGAAAGGAAATAGTTAATCAAGTCCAGGAAGCACAGAGAGTTCCATACAGGATAAATACAAGGAGAAATACGCCAAGACACATATTAATCAAACTGTCAAAAATTAAATACAAAGAAAGCATATTAAAAGCAGCAAGGGAAAAATAACACACAAGGGAATCCCCATAAGGTTAACAGCTGATCTCTCAGCAGAAACCCTACAAGCCAGAAGGGAGTGGCAGGACATACTGAAAGTGATGAAGGAGAAAAACCTGCAACTAAGACTCCTCTACCCAGCAAGGATCTCATTCAGATTTGATGGAGAAATTAAAACCTTTACAGACAAGCAAAAGCTGAGAGAATTCAGCACCACCAAACCAGCTTTACAACAAATGCTAAAGGAACTTCTCTAGACAAGGAACACAAGAGAAGGAAAAGACCTATAATAACGAACCCAAAACAATATAGAAAATGGGAATAGGAACATACATATCGATAATTACCTTAAATGTAAATGGACTAAATGCTCCCACCAAAAGACACAGATTGGCTGAATGGATACAAAAACAAGACCCTTATATATGCTGTCTACAAGAGACCCACTTCAGACCTAGAGACACATACAGACTGAAAATAAAGGGATGGAAAAAGATATTCCATGCAAATGGAAACCAAAAGAAAGCTGGAGTAGCAATTCTCATATCAGACAAAATAGACTTTAAAATAAGGACTATTACAAGAGACAAAGAAGGACACTACATAATGATCAAGGGATCGATCCAAGAAGAAGATATAACAATTGTAAATATTTATGCACCCAACATAGGAGCACCTCAATACATAAGGCAAATACTAACAGCCATAAAAGGGGAGATCGACAGTAACACATTCATAGTAGGGGACTTTAACACCCCACTTTCACCCATGGACAGATCATCCAAAATGAAAATAAATAAGGAAACACAAGCTTTAAATGATACATTAAACAAGATGGACTTAATTGATATTTATAGGACACTCCATCCAAAAACAACAGAATACACATTTTTCTCAAGTGCTCATGGAACATTCTCCAGGATAGATCATATCTTGGGTCACAAATCAAGCCTTGGTAAATTTAAGAAAATTGAAATTGTATCAAGTATCTTTTCTGACCACAACGCCATGAGACTAGATATCAATTACAGGAAAAGATCTGTAAAAAATACAAACACATGGAGGCTAAACAATACACTACTTAATAATGAAGTGATCACTGAAGAAATCAAAGAGGAAATAAAAAAATACCTAGAAACAAATGACAATGGAGACACGACGACCCAAAACCTATGGGATGCAGCAAAAGCAGTTCTAAGGGGGAAGTTTATAGCAATACAAGCCCACCTTAAGAAGCAGGAAACATCTCGAATAAACAACCTAACCTTGCACCTCAAGCAATTAGAGAAAGAAGAACAAAAAAACCCCAAAGCTAGCAGAAGGAAAGAAATCATAAAAATCAGATCAGAAATAAATGAAAAAGAAATGAAGGAAATGATAGCAAAGATCAATAAAACTAAAAGCTGGTTCTTTGAGAAGATAAACAAAATAGATAAACCACTAGCCAGACTCATCAAGAAAAAAAGGGAGAAGACTCAAATCAATAGAATTAGAAATGAAAAAGGAGAAGTAACAACTGACACTGCAGAAATAAAAAAAATCATGAGAGATTACTACAAGCAACTCTATGCCAATAAAATGGACAATCTGGAAGAAATGGACAAATTCTTAGAAATGCACAAACTGCCAAGACTGAATCAGGAAGAAATAGAAAATATGAACAGACCAATCACAAGCACTGAAATTGATACTGTGATTAAAAATCTTCCAACAAACAAAAGCCCAGGACCAGATGGCTTCACAGGTGAATTCTATCAAACGTTTAGAGAAGAGCTAACACCTATCCTTCTCAAACTCTTCCAAAATATAGCAGAGGGAGGAACACTCCCAAATTCCTTCTACGAGGCCACCATCACCTTGATACCAAAACCAGACAAGGATGTCACAAAGAAAGAAAACTACAGGCCAATATCACTGATGAACATAGATGCAAAAATCCTCAACAAAATACTAGCAAACAGAATCCAACAGCACATTAAAAGGATCATACACCATGATCAAGTGGGGTTTATTCCAGGAATGCAAGGATTCTTCAATATACGCAAATCTATCAATGTGATAAACCATATTAACAAATTGAAGGAGAAAAACCATATGATCGTCTCAATAGATGCAGAGAAAGCTTTTGACAAAATTCAACACCCATTTATGATAAAAACCCTGCAGAAAGTAGGCATAGAGGGAACTTTCCTCAACATAATAAAGGCCATATATGACAAGCCCACAGCAAACATCATCCTCAATGGTGAAAAACTGAAAGCATTTCCACTAAGATCAGGAACAAGACAAGGTTGCCCACTCTCACCACTCTTATTCAACATAGTTTTGGAAGTTTTAGCCACAGCAATCAGAGAAGAAAAGGAAATAAAAGGAATCCAAATCGGAAAAGAGGAAGTAAAGCTGTCACTGTTTGCAGATGACATGATACTATACATAGAGAATCCTAAAGATACTACCAGAAAACTACTAGAGCTAATCAATGAATTTGGTAAAGTAGCAGGATACAAAGTTAATGCACAGAAATCTCTGGCATTCCTATATACTAATGATGAAAAATCTGAAAGTGAAATCAAGAAAACACTCCCATTTACCATTGCAACAAAAAGAATAAAATATCTAGGAATAAACCTACCTAAGGAGACCAAAGACCTGTATGCAGAAAATTATAAGACACTGATGAAAGAAATTAAAGATGATACAAATAGATGGAGAGATATACCATGTTCTTGGATGGGAAGAATCAACATTGTGAAAATGACTCTACTACCCAAAGCAATCTACAGATTCAATGCAATCCCTATCAAACTACCACTGGCATTTTTCACAGAACTAGAACAAAAAATTTCGCAATTTGTATGGAAACACAAAAGACCCCGAATAGCCAAAGCAATCTTGAGAACAAGAAAAGGAGCTGGAGGAATCAGGCTCCCTGACTTCAGACTATACTACAAAGCTACAGTAATCAAGACAGTATGGTACTGGCACAAAAACAGAAAGACAGATCAATGGAACAGGATAGAAAGCCCAGAGATAAACCCACGCACATATGGACACCTTATCTTTGATAAAGGTGGCAGGAATGTACAGTGGAGAAAGGACAGCCTCTTCAATAAATGGTGCTGGGAAAACTGGACAGGTACATGTAAAAGTATGGGATTAGATCACTCCCTAACACCATACACAAAAATAAGCTCAAAATGGATTAAAGACCTAAATGTAAGGCCAGAAACTATAAAACTCTTAGAGGAAAACATAGGCAGAACACTCTATGACATAAATCACAGCAAGATCCTTTCTGACCCACCTCCTAGAGTAATGGAAATAAAAACAAAAATAAACCAGTGGGACCTAATGAAACTTCAAAGCTTTTGCACAGCAAAGGAAACCATAATCAAGACCAAAAGACAACCCTCAGAATGGGAGAAAATATTTGCAAATGAAGCAAATGACAAAGGATTAATCTCCAAAATTTACAAGCAGCTCATGCAGCTCAATAACAAAAAAACAAACAACCCAATCCAAAAATGGGCAGATGACCTAAATAGACATTTCTCCAAAGAAGATATACAGAATGCCAACAAACACATGAAAGAATGCTCAACATCATTAATCATTAGAGAAATGCAAATCAAAACTACAATGGGATATCATCTCACACCAGTCAGAATGGCCATCATCAAAAAATCTAGAAACAATAAATGCTGGAGAGGGTGTGGAGAAAAGGGAACACTCTTGCACTGCTGGTGGGAATGTGAATTGGTTCAGCCACTATGGAGAACAGTATGGAGGTTCCTTAAAAAACTACAAATAGAATTACCATATGACCCAGCAATCCCACTACTGGGCATATACCCTGAGAAAACCAAAATTCAAAAAGAGTCATGTACCAAAATGTTCATTGCAGCTCTATTTACAATAGCCCGGAGATGGAAACAACCTAAGCGCCCATCATCGGATGAATGGATAAAGAAAATGTGGCACATATATACAATGGAATATTACTCAGCCTTAAAAAGAAATGAAATTGAGCTATTTGTAATGAGATGGATAGACCTAGAGTCTGTCATACAGAGTGAAGTAAGTCAGAAAGAAAAAGACAAATACCGTATGCTAACACATATATATGGAATTTAAGGGGGAAAAAAATGTCATGAAGAACCTAGGGGTAAGACAGGAATAAAGACGCAGACCTACTGGAGAATGGACTTGAGGATATGGGGAGGGGGAGGGGTGAGCTTTGACAGGGCAAGAGAGAGTCATGGACATATACACACTAACAAACGTAGTAAGGTAGACAGCTAGGGGGAAGCAGCCGCAAGGCACAGGGATATTAGCTCGGTGCTTTGTGACAGCCTGGAGGGGTGGGATAGGGAGAGTGGGAGGGAGGGAGACGCAAGAGGGAAGACATATGGGAACATATGTATATGTATAACTGATTCACTTTGTTATAAAGCAGAAACTAACACACCATTGTAAAGCAATTATACCCCAATAAAGATGTTTAAAAAAAAAAAAAGATATAAATTCCCTTCTTCTTGATGAAGAATCCATTGTTCAATCATTCACACATTCTGTGAATTATAGCAGTGTGCTGCTCTATCTCTACCTTCACATTATGCTTTAATTTGATTATCTGACCATTTAATTTCTCCCGT
Organism: Monodon monoceros; assembly: GCF_005190385.1. Classification (NCBI taxonomy): domain Eukaryota; kingdom Metazoa; phylum Chordata; class Mammalia; order Artiodactyla; family Monodontidae; genus Monodon; species Monodon monoceros. Next base: position 61,703,121 of record NW_021703782.1, read on the forward strand.
TTGTGGCCTCCCTGCCTTGTGTAGAAAAGACAAATAACCAACCAAAACAGAATCTAGAGAAGGTCGGGAAAGTAGAAGTGATGGCCATATTTCATGCAGCAATGTATGAATCACAATTCAGATACATCATCCCCTCCATGAGAGAGGCAAGTAGCACTTAATACACTCTCTCACCTTCCAGTAACAACCAGTTCATTTACAGGCTAACCAAATGGAAACTCAGACCACCTGACCACGCTTGACAGCTGCTGCTCCATCCTTGCCTTTCAACTGAAATCCTGTATCTCTAAGTATTAAAGTGCTAATGGCTCCCACTGGTCCATGGGAGTATGGTATCCTATATTATAAAAATATTTCCTCACAAGGGACCATGTCTCCAATGGGCATACGAAGTGTGACTTCACTCTTTTAAAATTCATCAGAACACATAAAGGTAAAAGTTTCTCCTTCATATAAAGAGTTAGAAGCCAATAGTTAACAGTGTGGGCTTTGAAGAGATAGAGTCCTAGGTTCAAATTCCAGGTTGGCCACTTATTGGCTAAGTAAACAGGCAAATTATTGAACCTCTGTAAGCCTTGCTTTCCTCAACCATTAAAATGAGGATAAAAACTAGCCCTACTATTTATTTTAGTGAAGACTGATTCTCGTGCATGTAAGCACTTCGTATAACAGCTGACAAAGGAACTGTTCAAATAATGACATGTTGTTATGGTTATTTTCAAGGCTTGTGTCTTAGAGTTAAATTTAGTAATACGTAATCCCATTTTATAGTCAAACATCAGATGAGAGAATACAAGTTCCCAAGAAGTGCCCAGTGCCAGCGTACTGCACATTCCAGTGTCTCCATCCACACTGTCATTGCCATTTACGCTGTGGTGTAACCCTCACTGGGTTGTGAGCCCGGGAAGCCTTACCTGAGTCAGTCCCGTTTATTGCTTATCCTACTGTTTCCTTCAAAGAGACTAATCATAGTCATCCATGTCTGAACCTGTGTCTATACATTACAAACGGCTCCAGATGACTTTGGCAAAAAACAAGAGCAAACTGATTAACATTGTAAAATTAAACCACGAGCTTGGCAGAAAATGAATATCTGAAGTCACTGATTTTTCAGATGCCTTCCCTACTCTTTGTTTTTCCCTCTAAATCATTTTAAGCCAATTACCTCTGCTCTATGTTGCTGGTGACAGCAAAAAAAATTTTAAATGAAAAGTAAAATGTTGCCTGCATGATTGTGTGCTGGTGATTATCACTATCACTCTCTTAGAGTGTTTATTGTGCCCCTTTTTTCCTCTTCTCTGGGCACCAAGAGCTGACCAATAGTGGACTGCATCCTTGGGCTCTCTGTCCTCTAGCTTCCGGTTGAGTTTGGCCAAAGAAAGGCACTAGCAAGAAATTAGAAAAAAAAAAAAAAAAGAGGGGGAGGATGTGTTTGAGGTGCGATATTGACCCACTCCCTCCCCCCAGGCAATCACAGCAAGTTCACTATGTCCCTCAACTGAAGGCAACTCCTGGAAAGTGGCCCTTTTCATAAAGCTCTCTCCTCCCCCTCCGCCTGGTCCTCCAACTCCCTCTCCTTTTCTTCTCCTATTCCTTGCCCCTCGTCCTATCCCTCAACCTCTACCTCTTTCACCTCCTTCTCCCTCTCTCTTTTTCCGTTGTTCCCTCTCTCCCTGTGGGTTCCAGTAACCAACAAGTCCCTTTCCCCTTCGGGCCTAGGGATGGCAATGACTTCCCATTGTTACCAGCCTCAAGATATGACACCATCCTTTCTTGCTTTCTCTAAATTTTGCCTGCTCTTTTGTAAATAGGGCATTTTTATTAGTGTCTTCTCAAATTCTCCAATTTGAGTGTTCCACCTGTTTTTTTCTGGGACTTACAGAATACATTTAAGATCAAAAGAAAGAGGTCTGAGGATCTAATGGTGACTACAGTTGATAATACTGTATTGCAGAATTAAAATTTGCTAGGAGAACAGAATTTCAGCATTCTCCACCCCACCCAAAAAAAGAGTGAAGTAAAAGAAAGTCCACAGAGGGTATAACTTAATTTTCATGTAGGGAATTTATTTTAATTCTATTTATAAATGTCCAAGGTTCTCTACCAATACTATGTGAATTTCTTCTCAACATCATTTCCACCAGTGACAGTAATCTTGACTCAGGGAAGAATAACAGATTCTTAATAAGAGGAATCTACCCTTAAATTGTGTTTATTCCCAAAATAGTTTCATTGTTTTCATTATGATAACTGATCAGCTTAAGCAACTGTAGTGGAGCTTTATCTCAGTCCACAAAATTGAATCTAAAAGAAATAGTACATCTGTCTTTTCTAGAAATCAATTTTGAAATTAATCGCTCATACAGCTAGTAGGAAACAATCACAGTGGTTCTGTGGTCACCTCTCTTTCCTCAGGTTGCATCTAGGTTCCTAAGGCATGGAGGGAAGAGGGTTTGTTGGCAATCATTCATTTACCTACACAGTTTGCCAAAGAGTTGGCCACTGTCTTGTCCCTATGGCTCCCTGGGGCCCAATTTCTCTCTGCTGTTTCGATAGTCCAATAACACTTGTTTCCCTGAGAATTTCTCGTCTTATCTACCTAGACATGCTTGCTAGTGTCTTGCTTCCTCTGCAGGATGCTGTCAGGATCCCACTTCTCTAGGGCCCACGCACCTCTCACTCTCCCCTATCCAGCCCAGGAGAATATTCTCCTGGTCTGCAGTAAGCCCTTCTATGAACCCCCTGCATCTGCCAGGTCACTCTGCTTCTTCCTGTGAACAACTCTCTCCTTTTCTCATCCTTGGTGGATACTTTAAGTCCCCTCTTGACCTTTGAAAACATAGTCTTGACCTTTGAAAACAAAAGCTAGGAGGGATTGATGACTTTGTCACTTTCAACCCTGCTGTTGACCTCCCTGAGGAAATGACTGGATACAGAAGAGAGAGAAAAGGGAAACTAATTATCACAAATGACTATCCCAAAATACATCTAGCTACACCATCAAAATCAGTTCATTCCAGGAGGGAAAAGCTATCATGTGGCCTGTGACTTTGCCCTCAGTGCCTCTGTTTGAGTTTTCATGGACAGCATAGCTTTCACTCTGCCACCCTGGACCCCCCCCCAGGAAGACAGTGGGACCTGAACCTGGTGACCCAAATGTACAAGCTTATGAGACACAGACCCCTGGATTGACCAATATTGTTCCACTCAACCCCATTTTCTATGTAAGAGTATAATTTGCTAGTATATTAATTAATTTAAGGGACTTCCCTGGTGGCACAGTGGTTAAGAATCTGCCTGTCAATGCAGGGGACACAGATTCGATCCCTGGTCCGGGAAGATCTCACATGCCGCAGAGCAACTAAGCCCGTGCGCCACAACTACTGAGCCCATGTGCCACAACTACTGAAGCCCATGCGCCTAGAGCCCGTGCTCTGCAACAAGAGAAGCCACTGCAATGAGAAGCCCGCACACGGTAACGAAGAGTAGCCCCCGCTCACTGCAACTAGAGAAAGCCCTCGCACAGCAACGAAAAACAAACGCAGCCAAAAATAAATAAATTTAAAATAACCTGCCACTGCTTAAGTTTTTAAAGAATATCATTTAAGAAAAGATTTTTAAAAGCAGGAAACCTTAGGTTCACAACTCCAAAAGCTTGATCTACTTCTCCTTGATGTCAAAACCCCTACAGCACTTTTCCAACCAGAAATAAGTTGTTTTCCCTTCTCTGAAAGGCAGGATTCCATCATGAAGTTGATTACCAGAATAAATAACTGAATATTGGATAATTAGCCATTACTGTAGCAGATTTGCAATTCATTTCCAAAATGAACTTTAAGCTTTAAGGGGATTGTGTCCTACTTTCCAGATCAGATTGTAACTTTTTTAAATAGGAAAAACGGTTAATTACATAGATTTTTCTAAAGCAGTATCACCACCAGATATTACCCCCACACACAAAGTTATTATTTTTTAAAATTTTCAGCTACTGTGCACGCAGCCTTTGTTAGCCAGAAAGAAACGTGTGGAGCATTGTTTTGTGGCAATACCAAAGTCAGACCCAGGAGACTTTGAAGGGAGCATGAAAGGACCGCATAAGGATTCTAATATTTAAGCCCAGCAGGAGAATGTTCCAGCTCCTATAGCGCTCCCTCAAGATGTGACAGGACTCCTTGCATTTCCTGCTGTAAATGCAACCTCCTCCAACCTCAAATATCCCGGAATACTTCAAGCATTAAGAAAGCTCGAACCTTGGCCTCACAGAAGTTTGACTTAACACACGACCTCACTTTACCACAAGGCCTTTCCTTCAGGTCCATCACCGACAAGAGCAGAATCTGAGCTACTTGGGTTAGGCTCACAGCCAAATTCCTAAGTTCATTAACCTAAAATGACAAATCACAAGAGTCCCAGAGGTCGAAAACCTCAAGAAATAGATAGGACCTTCAACTGCCTTATGACAAGAACACTCCCAAACCCCACCTTCTCTCTAAGTGGGTCTTAGAATGGTCAAGTGAGGTAAGTGACTCAATCCGGTCTGCTCAGCCTCTCTATTTGTATTCTCAAAAGGCAAGGTGCAGAAACTACTGAGTATATAGTTCAAAGACCAAGGAGCAACCAAGGCGTGAGGCTGCCTGGTAATTGCTTTTAAGGCTACAAATAAAAATGAATACTTATTAAAATGTTGAAAGTCCCAGAGAAAATCTGTCAAGCAGGATCCTGTCCCTATTCAGGACATGTTTGTTTCTGTGTATTTTACATCCCATGGAATTAGAAGCTATTATCCAATGATGCTTCTTATCAACTCCAGGCATTAATCTTCCCATGGCTTTTCAGTGAATTTCTTTATAACTAATGCCCTTTTGTTAGTCGTTAGCTTGCCTGGGAGAAACAGGATAATTTGGAGTCTCTGAAGTCCTAAAAGCAGGCATTCACCAAATTCTTTCCACTTGTCTGAGATTTTGTACCTTTTTCTTTTTTTTTTTTTTTTTTAGCCTTCTAAGTGTAACATTCCATAAACCCCACTGACACTGTTCTCCAAACACGTGGCTTAGTTGTGGAAAGGAAGAAAGCGGCTCAGGGCAGGAAGAGTGAACCAAATGAGCCCTGGCCTGTTTTCATTTATGAAACCTCTCCCCCAGTGGACCAATGGAGAGGTGAGGCTACAGAAACTTCTGGAGGCATCAATCTGCTTGAATTAATGTGTTGCTACCCAAAATCTTAAGCGCTTACATTTGGGGAGAAAACACCATGTGTGTCTGGGTATGTGGTATAGACTGACAGGGAAACCAAGGCAGGCATGTGGCTTACTTTACAGAGCATATCTGGATGCTATAAATCACCATCTGTACACGTTACTTAGAATATCTGTACAGAGGGAACTCAAGCATTATTACGATATTAGAACCATCTCCCCTTTCGGGGTATTTTTACACCTAGCTTATTGAATTAGTTATATATAAATCATTTTTCATGTCTCTTCTTTTAGTTGCTTGACTTAGGTTCCAAAACAACTGTTATTTGCATACATCGATGTATTCTTAGAAAGCTCAACAAAATTAACTGAAATTTTCTTAGAATTAATACGATTTTTAAGTGTCTAACACAAAATATATATGCAAAATTTAATAGCTTTCCTGCCTAGCAGAAAAAGACACAGAAAATAAAAGGAAAACTGAATCAATCTATATTTATAACAGTATACACTTCAGAATAACTTTAGTGAGAAATAGGAATACCCTTATAAAGAAAACTACAAAACTTTCTTGAGGAAAGTTAAAATTTTTTGACTAGATGAAAATTTATACCACATAATTGGAGGGAAAGAATGAATATTCTAACAAGGTTAAAAGTTGCCAAGTTAATGTGAAGGTTTAATGCAATTCTAACCAAAATATCAGTTTAGTTTATTTTTGTAAGTTAATAAAATCACGTTAAAGTTCATCTGGAAGAAAACAATAGGCAATAACTAAGAACTGAAAAAGAAGTGCAATATACACCATAGTAGTTAAAATATAACACAACAAAAAATAATTATAGCAATAGCACAAGAATATAAAAATAATCAGATAAAATTGAATACACACACACCAGAAACTGATCCTACTAGTCTATACTTTTTTTTTAAATGCAAATTTAATATGTGATGAAGGTTTCAACACTAAGCAGTGGTGAAAGGTGCTGAGACACCTGGTTTAGTCACTTGGGGTCACCCAATCCGGTATACATTCTCCCTATATTTTGATCACTTCCCACATTCAGGACTGCCTTCCCAAAATACTTTCCAGAAAAATTGCTTCCTCAATCAAATGCAGCCACACGAGGCTTTTCCTCAAAAGTGAGTGGGGAAACCAGCTCTAAGCATGGCCTGACCTCAGTTTTGCTGGTACAGGTGGCAGCAGAGGCAGCTAGTAGATACCTCACCTGGCCAGTCCTGTGGCACCGCTCTGGGTGTTATTACCAGAAGTTAGCCCTGAGCCCAGAAATTTTGTAAGCCACCTAAATTCCTCAGAATATTCCACATCTGCTTAAGCTAGCTAGAGTGCATTCTGTGATTTACAACTAAGGTACTCAAAAATTGCTTACTGGGCTTCCCTGGTGGCGCAGTCGTTGAGAGTCCGCCTGCCCACGCAGAGGACACAGGTTCGTGCCCCGGTCCGGGAAGATCCCACATGCCGCGGAGCGGCTGGGCCCGTCAGCCATGGCCGCTGAGCCTGCGCGTCCGGAGCCTGTGCTCCACAACGGGAGGGGCCGCAACAGTGAGAGGCCCGTGTACCACAAAAAGAAAAATTAAAAAATTGCTTACTGATTTAAAGAAAAACATATTTATTTATTCTTTAACATCTTTATTGGAGTATAACTGCTTTACAATGGTGTGTTAGTTTCTGCTTTATAACAAAGTGAATCAGTTATACATATACATATGTCCCCATATCTCTTCCCTCTTGCATCTCCCTCCCTGTCCCACCCCTCTAGGTGGTCACAAAGCACTGAGCTGATCTCCCTGTGCTATGTGGCTGCTTCCCACTAGCTATCTATTTTACATTTGGTAGTGTATATATGTCCACGCCACTCTCTCACTTTGTCACAGCTTACCCTTCCCCCTCCCCATATCCTCAAGTCCATTCTCTAGTAGGTCTCTGTCTTTATTCCCATCTTATGCCTAGGTTCTTCATGACCTTTTATATTTTTTCTCTTAGATTCCATATATGTGTTAGCATATGTTATTTGTTTTTCTCTTTCTGACTTACTGCACTCTGTACACTTCACTCTTTCTCCACACCCTGTCCAGCATTTATTGTTTCTAGATTAGAAAAAACATATTTAAATTCTCACCTCATACACATGCATTAAAGTAAATGTCATGCAGGTCAAGTGACAAATTTGTTTTTAAATCAAACCATTCTTAAAATCTAGAAAAAATATAGATGAACTTTGGAAGGAGAAGAACTCTCTAAAGAAGGAAAGTAAAACAGAAAACAAGATAGGGCTTCCCTGGTGGCGCTGTGGTTGAGAGTCCGCCTGCCGATGCAGGGGACACGGGTTCGTGCCCCGGTCCGGGAAGATCCCACATGCCGTGGAGCGGCTGGGCCCGTGAGCCATGGCCACTGAGCCTGCGCGTCTGGAGCCTGTGCTCCACAACGGGAGAGGCCACAACAGTGAGAGGCCCGCGTACCACAAAAAAGAAAAAAAAAAAGAAAACAAGATAAATATACTTTAGCACTCAAAATGTTACATTTCTATACCTTGGAAGTGGGTACATAAGACTGAAAAATATGCATTTGTTTGCTTATGTATTTTTTATTAAGCTCACTAGTAATTAAATGCAGTAAAAATATTTTCACCTATTAAGTTAGCAAAGGTTTTATTAGTAATAATAAATTCCAATAACAATATATTCACTTAATTAGCAGCAAGGTAAACTGGTACAAGCTTTTTGAAACATAATTTCACAATATGTATATTAAGGGTCTTTAAACTATATTCTACATAAAACTAGTATTTGTACTTGTAGGAATCAGTCTAAGGAAGTAATTTATACCTTTCTGTATTACTTTTATAAGCAGAAAAACAAAGGTATTACAAAAGTACTAAATAAAGTTTTAATGGAAAAAGAGGCCACAAGCAAATCTTCCAACAGGACTGCTTTAATATAATACCGCCCACTCCAAACATTTAGAATTACATATGAATGAATCAAAGGAAAGGAAGGCATATTTAGTCTACAGGTCACAAACCTATAAAAGGAAGGTAACTGTCCTTCAGCCTCATCAGGAGGAAAATCAGGAGAGGTAATCATGTGATCATATTCGCTCTCCGAAGCAGGAGAAAAGGAGGGCATATCCAGGGGCTCACATGCCTCTGTAAACCAGCCATGTGCAGGGAAAAAAGCAGGGAAAGTTTTAAAGGACTCCCAGGATTTCCTCCAAGCCTGGGCTAAAATGGGTGCTTCCCAGAAATACCCCAGGGAAACTGAAAGAAGATCTCTGAGAAAAGGTTTTATCCTTTCTAGGACAATAGTCTTAACAACCCCAAAGTTATTTACTCCTATCCAAAATCAAGACAACACCCTCCCTGAAAGCTAATGGCAGAATCCAGGGAACAAAATGGAATTCAAGGGTCTGAAGGGCCGTAGGAAGTTTCAGCGTGAAGCCAGTACCAGACCAGATCAGATGGGTCGGCAAGCATCCTGGGAGAGGAGAACCAGTTCACCTAGGGGAATCCAGAAGATCAGAAAAGAAGCATGAACTATTTTCTAAATTAAGATTGGAGACATGGAATCTACACTCCCACTTGACTTACAGGGATGACAGTACAGACCATTAACACTGGAACTATTCCAGGACACCCAGTCACATGGTCACGTGTGATCTGACATCTTCTGTATTTGTACGAACCGGTGCCCCTGTGGGACCCATCCCTTTAAGGTAAGGCAGGATATTTTCTACCGCTCAGGTGCTCATAGGGTACAGCTCTGGCTTAGATTAGTCAGAGATATAGTTAGCGACAGAGTAAGATCCAAAATTTAGTATAAACTAGTTTTGGAAGCAAAAGTAAGACCTAATTCTGGATACAGTGAATTCAAAAAGTATAGTAAAATACAGAATAAGGGCCCCTCATCTGAATTTTCACCAATAGGGCTGACACAATCACTTAAATCTGGAGGGCATTCATTTAAAACCAGCTTATAACTGTTTTTAAGTATCACCTGTTTTGTAAGGTGCCTGAGACATTTGGTTCCACCATCTTCCAGCTGCCACAAAATATCAGCACAAGGCAAAAAATTCTAGGATGAAATGGTTCAAAGATGCAAATACCAGAAGCGGGATGTGCATGAGGCTGAGAGGCGGATGCATTTAGAGGGGTAGCCCTGTCCTCTGAAGCTGCTCCCTGAAGGGATGTGCGGTACCCATCTTTCCAACTGTACCCACGTTTACCAGGAATTAACATTGGGAACATCTGTAACATCCCTGAAGATGGAAAGGGCAGATTTACGGAGCTGTTTTTACTCATTCTGGTAATTCTAAATTTTCCAACTTTGACTCTATCTAAAGCTATAAATGTAATTGATACAAAATTATTAACTTTTAATGGAAGTCACCATGCCTGAAACACTGACCATGGGTGTTGAGAAATCAGAGAGGGAACCTGAGAAACAGCTCCCATGTCCAAGGAAGGCAGCAGCCCAAAGATGACCCACTCCTGATCCACGGGGAGAGTGAAAAAAATAACAGTACAGGATTCTTTCAAGACAGAAACAACCGTGATTCAAAATACCAGAATGTGCCCTATGGCATAACTAGAAAATAATCGACCATCATATTTTTTGTGACTATCCCAGAAGAAGATTATAGGGATTAATTAAAGGTATATTCTATACTTCTTTAAAAATCCATTTTAAGAGTTACCATATGACCCAGCAATCCCACTCTTGGGCATATATCCGGAAAAGACGAAAACTCTAATTCAAAAAGATACATGCACCTCAATGTTCACAGTAGCACTATTTGCAAAAGCCAAGACATGAAAGCAACCTAAATGTCCGTTGACAGATGAATGGATAAAGAAGATGTGGTGCATATATACAATGAAGTATTACTCAGCCATATAAAAGAATGAAATAATGCCATCTGCAGCAACGTGGACGGACCTAGAGATGATCACAGTAAGTGAAGTAAGTCAGACAGAGAAAGACAAATATTATATATCACTTATATGTGGAATCTAAAGTATGGCACAAATGAGCTTATTTACAAAACAGAAGCAGACTCTCAGACATAGAGAACAACCTTACAGTTACCAAAGGGGGAAAGGCGGGGAGGGATAAGTTAGGAATTTGATGGGTACACACTACTATATGTAAAACAGGTAAACAATAAGGACCTACTGTATAGCATAGGGAACTGTATTCAATATCTTGTAATAACCTATAATGGTAAAGAATCTGAAAAAAGAATATATATATATGTGTGTGGATATATATGTATGTATATATAAGTGAATGTATAACTGAATCACTTTGCTGTACAACTGAAACTAACACAACATTGTAAATCAACTATACTTCAATTAAAAAAAAAAAGTTTTAGGGAATTCGCTGGCGGTCCAGTAGTTAGGACTTCATACTTCCACTGTACGGGGCCCGGGTTTGATCCCTGGTCGGGGAACTAGGATCCTGCAAGCTGTGTGGCACAGCCAAGAAATAATTAAGTAAATAATTTTTTAAAAACATTTTAGTATTATTTATGAACATATGAAATAAAATCTATCCCATATGGGCTTCCCTGGTGGCGCAGTGGTTGAGAGTCCACCTGCCGATGCAGGGGACACGGGCTCGTGCCCCGGTCTGGGAAGATCCCACATGCCGCGGAGCGGCTGGGCCCGTGAGCCATGGCCACTGAGCCTGCGCGGCCAGAGCCTGTGCTCCGCAGCAGGAGAGGCCACAACAGTGAGAGGCCCGCGTACCGCAAAAGAAAAAAAAAAAATCTATCCCATATATGCATAATAGAATCAATTAATTATTTCCTCAGTTAATGTAGAAATGAACTCAGACCAAGGCTTTAATTTAACATGAGGTAGAAAGGTGCCTTCTTGAACTGTAAGCCTCATTCAAGGAAGATATATTAGGAGATGTTTTCCAAGAACCTGCAAGGCTGAAAACTAGAGACTATCAAGATCTCTCCCCATAAAATGAACACTTCTCCCACCTCTACCATATGCTCCTCAGCAAGTTCTTCCCCATTCCTGCTCCCTTCCACAGGTCCCAGGCGCACGACATGGAGACTGGCCCTTACTACAACCAAACCGAAAGAGCTCTGGGGTGAAGGAGATTCAACTTGTCTACAAGGCCCTTCCTGGTATGGATGCTGCCTTAGCCTGTTTCCTGCTGCACATGGACCTTTCAGCTCCTGGAAACTAACTCTCTAGGCTCTTGGTCCCTCTTAGCCTTTCCCCCAAGGCTTCTGTATCCTCTGTGTGTTAAGAAGTCCACTAGCACTGAAATCACCCATCCCTATCACCAAGGCTTTCCCCGCATATCCCACAGTAACTCCAACAACTGAAACTCTGGCAGGTCCCAGACCCAGCCCAATTCTTGAGCCCATCAGGATGGAGACAAAGACGTCCATACCCTTGTTTCCACTCCCATCTGATGCAACCAAGAACTAAATCAGTTGTATACAGCCAAGGTAACTAGTAAGCCTCTTTCTGAAAAACAACCTTCCCCGTCTCTCATATTGAAGCTCTCCAGGGGGTAAGGTTCCTGCCTCAGTTTCCCTGTTTAGCACTCGTGTTGCCCAGCAGCACTAGAGCCGTGCCCATCACAGCGTGGGCCTGTAGTTTGGAGTCACCTTCTCCCTGTGGGCTGGATCTGGCTGCCTGTGGCTAGGCCCAGACACAAATAGACAAGTTACCTGGCCATGAACAACTGCCATCTGGCTAGGTTTGCATATATGTGGGTCAGTCTCTGTTTTCTCCTCAACTCCAGCTATGCTCCACCCTTCAATGAATGCCTGGCTCTGTGTCCCAGGAGGCTGACCTCATGGATTCCCTCACTTCTATCTTCAGATTGGGTTTCACCAATGGGAAGCGCCAAGAAGAGATGAGAGAGAAGGACAAGAGGTCAGGGTATTTCTTCTACACTCCCCCTGCTACGGTCTGAATGTTGGCGTTCCTCGAAATTCACATTTGAAATCCTCATGTCCAACGCGATGGTATTAGGAGGTGGGGCCTCTGCTTATTAGAGTGGAACCCTCATGAATGGGACTACTGCTCCTTTAAAAGAGACCCCCAGTGAGCTCCCTAGCCCTTCCACCCTGTGAGGACACACACAGGAAGAAGTCTGCAACCCAGAAGAAGGCCCTCAACTACCAAGCTGGCACCCTGATCTTAGACTTCCAAAACTGAAAAATATATTTCTGTTGTTTATAAGCCACTAAGCCTGTGGTATTTTGTTATAACAACTTGAACAGACTAAGACACCCTCCCCAATCTGCCTAGCAGTGGCTATCGTCCTCTGTGATCACAACACTGGTCCGGCTGCCCCTACAGCACAGCTTCCACTCTCACTGGGCTGCAGAAACAACTGCCCCCACCCTTGCTCCTTCAGGTATAGGATGGTAACAGCTCCCAGCTGTCGCTAGTCCCTGAATACTTCACCATGCTTTGTTGGCTCACTTATCCCTATCCACACCTTCGTAAGTTGTCCCTTCATCATAGTGTCTTGAGCCGTCTGAACTGGATTCTATTTCTTGCAAGCTCCCCAACTTATATCTTCCATCATATCCTTCCCGCCACCCCATTCCATCTGCCATATTCTCCACCCCCTATCTAGGCCAACTCTGCCTGGTGCGCAAGGCATTCCTTGCCTCTGCATCCCACCAAGCGTCCCAACCACACAATAAAACATAGGCATTAGGCTCTGCACACTACAACTATACAAGCAAGACACCCACGACTTCACTATCTAGCTGGACCATTTCTGACCTGTGACTATCCCAATGCATACCATTCATGCACATCCTGATTCTGACCCACCTTGCACTCACCATCAGGATGGCGGATGTACCTCGCTCTGGGGTCTTCCCCCTGTATTGAAGCCCAGCTCCACCCTGACTACCAGCTTCCAAATGTTACTCAGGGTCTAGGCTGCCCTCATATCTGCCCTTCCATCCCATGACTCTGCTCCAGCTAGCACCTCCTCATTGTAATCCATTGCTGTACCAGCTCTGTCAGCGGACATAAGGAGATGAAAGCCAGAAGACCTCCCATTGAATAATTAGCCTTCCATTAAAAACACTCAAATTCTGGCAGATTCCTTATCCATAAAACTGAGCTATATTTGGCATCATATGTAGAAGCATCATGGTCTTGGGTGACTTTGAAATAGCCAATGATAATTATCCTTGGAATGCCAAGTTCTTTGGAGTTAAAAACTTCCTCTTCTTGCTACAGAGTTCTTCATGACTAACTGCTAAATGCCTCCCTCATCCAGTGTCTGACCTCACTCTCTGGGAGACCCACTCCACTCCGGCAACATCTACCCCAGACTAGAAGCAAAACACCACTTCTCCTGCTCCCTGAAGGTCTGCCTCTTTGCTCTCCAAAACACCACCCCCTTTCTTCCCAGCCTCCCAGCCCTCCCCCTCCAGAACATCAGCCCTCCTGCTTAATAAATAATTCTTACATCTTCCTCCACAACACTTCCTCTTTCTCTCTTGCCGCTTTCATTTACATACTGATGTCATAAAGGAGGTGGGGGTGAGGAAGGGTTATAGCCAGGAGAGAAAATACATTATCTTCTTGGCATTTTACTAATAGGTCTTTTTTTCTCCTCCTTTCAAAATTTGAAGGGAGCTACACAAGCTGGAACAAATTTCTTTCAAGCTCGTTTAGCCTTTCTTGTGCTTTTTCCATTATCATTTTATAGCGAAGATTTCAGTGAGGATTCACAGTGAGTCATTTTATGAGGCAGCTCCATCTGTACCATCTGCAGGCATGACTTTCCCATCACTCTAGACATTACGTATCTCCTTATGGCAGCCCGGACAGGGGGTGGAGATTGCCAAGCCAGGTCACATGCCAGGAGTCCATCACTCATCTGAAGGGTGTGGGAATGGTCTGCTTACAATTAGATTCATCTCCTGGTTCTGGATAATACGTCCCTCTGGCTTCAAATTCTTTCTTGCCAGCTCCCTGCTGGCTGGGCCCAGGAGGGGTTGAAGTCCTGCCTTCCTGCTTTCTTTCCTCCTCTCTCTCTCATTCCCATCTCTCTCTCCCCCTTTCTCATTCTCCATTGTCTGCATCTGTCTATTTCTCTTTCCCCCATTCCATCTCTTTCCCCTTCTCCACCTTCCTCTCTTTCCATCTCTCCTCCACCTTTTCCCCACTTGGCCCCATTCTTCATCTTCCTGCTCTTATCTTTCCCTCTTTTCTGTCCTTCTCACTGTTTCTGGTCCTTTGGAAAGAAAATTTTCAGGTCACCCTAACAGGATCATTGCTGTTTCTCACAGGGTAACCAGACTGCCAAAAAATTTTTAAGTCCATCTCCAGAGGGAGATAATCTCACATTTAACATGTTTTTTAAAACTCATCAGGGCTTGTATATAATGCTAATTGCTGGAGAAAATATACCTAAGCCTTTAGGGGTAGGGATAGGAAAGCCATTTGTAAAATGAAGATTAGTGGGGAGCAGTCACCACTGAATGAGGAAGTAGGACTCCTCAGAAGAGGCATTTCAAAGCTATTAGTCACTAATGCAGCGCAAAATTTAATATAGAACAAATTAAATTCTCAACCATCTCTCCCACGTTCTATTCCATCCATTGTAAAACATCATAACCAAAAATGAGGGGCTTAAGCCCTCATTCATTTGCATATAATTTACATCTTACTTGTGAAGTCTACCTAAATATATACACGAAGACTCCTAAATCTTTGACACTGTCAATTCAATTTAAAGGGTGTCTAACACTGGCAAAAAGGTCTATCTTTTAATGACTAGTAGAACTATCACTCCATTAAACCGATAAATCTACTTCATGATTTTGGGGCACCAAGGGGGATTACTGTGGCATGCATGCATGCATTCATTCATTTATAGCATTGCAGAGATACTCATGTAGGTTACATTAGAGATACTCAGTGAGTTATCAAATTCAAATCAGTGTGTTCAAATCCCTGTTGTTCTAGCTTATATATTACATGGCAGTTACTTTACCTCTAAAAGTCTCAGTTTCCTCATCTCTAAAAGGTGCACAATAACACCCACCCTTAAAAAAATATTATGAAATACACCCTCTATTCTAGTAGAACTTATTGGATGATGCCTGATGCCTTTTCCTTGTCTTAATAAGTTACTCTATTCAGCATTTCTTCATCACAAGATCAACATCAACTCTGACATGGTAGGAAAACCATTTAAAATGGAATCCAAGTTCTGGGTTTGAGTCCCAATTCTAACTGCTAGTCGTATGCCCTTGGTAAAGTCCTATCACACTTCTCCAGTTCTCAGTTTCCTCAGCTTTCAAGTTAAAATATGACTAGTATAAAAAGTTGATGATTGAGCTGAACAATAGCTGTAAAAGTACATTTTACATAAATGTGAAGTATTTTTCTTTTCCAACACAGCTTTTATAAACAACAGTGTGAAAAAGGTGAGCTGCCCTGAGATAAGTATGGGGCTGAGAGATATTTAGTCTGTGAGCCACCTGGCCAAGTGTACCATATCTGCCATCATCCACCATCTAAAGACTCTACCAAGGGGGTGGGGATGGTGGAAATTTTGACAACTCAACAGTAAAAAATAGAATGTATACATTAATTCACAAGAGAAAAGGAAGTGTAAGTCATGGCAGAAAAAAAGAAATCTACACCTTTTTCTATACATTCACATTTTTATTTATACATTAATACCACATTGTCATTTGTGAGGTTTAACTTGCAATTTACTCCAAGGCCTAGAAAAAGAATTGGAATATAAGACCCTTGTGGAGTGTCATTCTCTTTGCCCAGAGATGGTTCATGTCCATCAACAACTTCTGGTGTCACTGACCACAAGGGTTTGTTGATTCCTCTGTTAACTCTTCAGGGGGTAGATGAGTCACCTTCCTGTAGCCCCTGTCTCTCCTCTCTTGGGAACTTTCAAAGGACTTGGGGTGCAACAAATGCTTTCCTGGGCCCTGTGTGGTGAGTTTCCATTTTATCATCACTTATTCAAGATTCAACATGGATATGAACTTAATATAGGAAACCAGAATATAGATTCATGGTTGTAGAGTTACCAGAAAACAGAAAGCACAGCTCTTCCTGTCCTTTCTTTTGTATCCAGGCGGGAAGATTTGCTCCCTACACCATTTCTCATCAGAAAGTAGATAACCAACTAAATAGAAAACTGCTCCCAGATGGCATCATTCAGTAGTGGGAGATCAACATCCTGGAATTTCAGGATCTGCTCTATAACTCTGTGTGATCCTGACAAGTCCCTTAATCTTTCTGATCTCAGTGTTCTCATTTGTAAAAGTATAGGATTCAATGAAATGGTCTCCATCTAAGCCCACGACCCTATCCAGTAATTTTCAGGGTTAACTGAATTGAGCAAAGCTAAAATATGGATTTCTGATCAGACTCATTATATTATTTACTCCGAGAGAAAGATTCCTCCTTTTTAAAAAATAGATTAAGAAAAATAAACTGTTAGCTCTGGAGATGTAATATCACTTTGGTTTTCCTATGTAGTCCATGGTAGACTTTAGGAGCAGAATGATGAGTGTAATTTTAACCCTGCAATTAAACATGGATTTAAAGCACCTAGCACACGGGCAGATCCAAGCAAATGGTATTTCCCCTTATACAACCTTTCCCAGGGTCTTCAGTGTACTCCTGCAACTGAAAAAGTGAAAGCTGCTCAAATATCTGCTTCCGGAAACACGTCTCATCCATGCAATGCCAACAGTAGCAAAAGAAACCCCAGTTTTAACGCAGATGTTGCACACACTCATTGCTTCCTTGTCTTCTGGCACAGGAACTGAGATCTGATACTTGGGGCTTCAGTTTTCCTTTGTGCAAGATGAGCATTAGGTCCTTTGCTTAGAAAGAGCTCAACTGATCTGTCTCCAGGATGACGTGCATGATAAAAAGAAAACCAATGTAAGTGAGGGGAGTTTCTTTTTGTCTTGCAGGTAGCCTTAGAACACTTCTTGCTGCTCAAACGTCGTTTCCCTAATAGTAGGGTAGTAGTGTGGAATGTGAAAAGATTACTCAAAATTAGGGCCATTTTGGAGGCCAGGTGTATTAAAAACTATGCCCTTCCTACCCCACCTTGACAGAGAAGAACACAGAGGGAAGAAATCAGGACAGGGTTTTCTGTCAGCTCCTGCAATAATAAGATAGTTCAGTATATGAATCTTTATTTTTTATAATATATTTTTTAAATTTTTTATTTATTTTTTATTTTTGGCTGCGTTGGGTCTTCGTTGCTGTGCGTGGGCTTTCTCTAGTTGCGGCGAGCGGGGACTAATTTTGTTGCGGCGCGGGGGCTTCTCATTGCAGTGGCTTCTCGTGCTGCACAGCACGGGCTCTAGGCACGCGGGCTTCAGTAGTTTTGGCACATGGGCTCAGTAGTTGTGGTTCGCGGGCTCTAGAGCACAGGCTCAGTAGTTGTGGCGCAGGGGTTTAGCTGCTCCGCGGCATGTGGGATCTTCCTGGACCAGGGCTGAAACCTGTGTCCCCCGCATCAGCAGGTGGATTCTTAACCACCATGCCACCAGGGAAGCCCAATATATGAATCTTTACACCAAAAATTTCGGGGCAAAAATTTCAGTTGATTGGGATAACAAAGCACAAACACCAGATTCCAAAAAGCTTCTCATTCCTTGACTCAGATTCAGAGGCAAAGACTCACGATGCTGATGAAACAACTATCTAAATAAATAATACAATTTTAATGAAAAACACAAGAGACTGATACAAAAGAATGCAGCCTCCTGCTGCACCAACACATAGCCCCAAGTACAGACACAGTCATTTACAACAGGGGTAAAGAGATCCTGTTCTCCCCACAAGTCCGATACGGTAGCCCGAGCTCAACTGATGAAAGATGCCAATTTTTCAATGAACATCCTTTTTCTGATTTTTTTTTCTTTAAAATATTCCAAGGGGTAGAATTATGGATGCCAAGTCTATGCACGTTTTTAAAGCTACTGAGACTTATCCCCAAACTAGTGCATTTTTCTTCAAGGGAAGCCCCTCTGCTTGGTGTGGTGGCATGTGGGATACCCAGGATTGGATGTTAAGTGGCATACAAATCGCAACCTCCTTTCCTTGGCACTGAATAGAATTTAAGGTGCTGCCTGTCATCTTCTTTGCAGCCTAGGCATACTTTCAGCAGCTCCATTCAGTTGCAAGAGGCTGCATGCTGGACACCAGAGGACAACCACAGAACTGGCTCTTCTCGACACCCTGTGAAGGTCACACGAGCACAAACCTTTCAGGGGAAGCCCAGATGTCAACAGCCAAAGTAAACAAGAGAGTCGCTCACTAAGGCAGCACTCCCTGCTTTTTTCAACATAAATAATCTATGTTTATTACAGAAAATAGACAGGATAATATTTTAAAAAGCAAAGTCAGCCACAACCTCACCACCCAGAGACAACCATCTTTACATGTTTATATATGTCCTTGTATTGACAGAATTCATTCCCATACAAATATATAAGTAAACTTGCATTTTATAAAAACAGAATTATAGCATATATATACTATGCTACACTTATTTTTTCAGACTCAGTAATACACAACACTCTATACTTTTGAAAACATCAAATCCTGTACTTTGGCATATTTAGGGTGTTTCGAACTTTTCTCTGTTAAAACATGTAGACACACACACTTGCATGGCCTTTAATTCTGGAAGGATATCTATTTTTTTTTAATCGCACTACAATAAACATCTTTGAACATGTTTGTTTTCAATGGACATCCTTTTTCTGATTTTTCTTCTTTAAAATATTCCAAGAGGTAGAATTATGGATGCCAAGTCTGTGCACATTTTTAAAGCTACTGAGACTTATCTCCAAACTGTAGTGCATTTTTCTTCAAGGGGAGCCCCTCTGCTTAGCGTGGTGGTGGCGTGTGGGATGCCCAAGATTGGATGTTAAGTGGCATACAAATCCCAACTGCCAAGAAGCCGATGGGAAACAAATTGGAACCCTTTCTAAAGCGTCAAGGTGATTACTGCTTAGTACCCAGATATCTTCCAGCAACTTCATATAAAATATTCCTTCATGTCAGACCCATAATCACCTTTCCAAACTTGTGTGGAGAGTCTCCGATATGTGTTCAGCCTGCAGGGCATAAATCTCTCAGAGCGCACTGCAACCTGCAGAGCTTCCCTCCCACAGGCGTGGGGCTGCTCTGCGGCAGCTGAAAAGCACATGTTGTGGTCCTCCACCCTCACCTCTTCTCCCACACCCTCCTCCAGCTTCCTTCTGCCTTCGGGCTTGCACATTTCTCCTTGACAGTTGCTTTCAGAAAAATATTTCTAAGATGCTTACCTATGCAAATCTGTCTTTCAAAACAGTACCCACAATCAAACCTCAGCGCACAAAAGGCTACACTCATTGGTGGTCAAACGAGAATGTCAGGATGACCAAAGAGGTAGGGATTTGCTGAGCGCCGATATACAGCCCAGAGCCCTTCTAGCCTGAGTTATTTGTCCAGAGGAGGGGAATTTAGATACTCTGCCCTTCCACTGAAGAGCCGCACACACAAATGAGGACCAGGTAGCAGATGGATCAGGCAGGTGTCGTTCCCCAAGAAGTTGGCATGAAAGTTAACATAAGAGAGGAATCTTTCTCACAGTTCTAGGGTGTCCGCCATCAGACGTGTCATGTCTTACTTCACTAGGAAAAAACTAATCCATCGAAGCACAAACAGCTTCCCAAGCCCTGTGCTAAGGAGTCCAGCTCGTCCCAAAGCTGCCAAGAGTCCCCATTCATGTTTCCCAGCATTCTCTGAGAGCAGGTAGGCTTGGCTGCCCTCGCTTATGTTACCACACACAGGCCTACCCAGCCCTGGCCTGTGTGCATGCAGCATTTTCTGACACTGCAGCACGTGAAATAGCTCTGTTGACCAGAGGGGAAGAGGGGGAGGGATAAACTGGGAGACTGGGATTGACATACACACACTACTATATACAAAATATATAACTAATAAGAACCTACTATATAGCACAGGGCACTCTACCCAGTAGTCTGTAATGACCTATATGGGAAAAGAATCTTTAAAAGAGTGGATATATATGTATGTGTATAACTAACTCACTTTGCTGTACACCTGAAACTAACACAACATTGTAAATCAACCGTACTCCAATAAACATTTTTTTAAAAAGGACTAAAAAAGAAATAGCTGTGCTGTTATTTCCATTGTGGTCTTGCAGCAAATGCCAAGTGACCTACAAGCACCTGAAATGCACCTGAGACTGGTCACGGGAGAGCTGTTTCAAGCCCACGTCTGTGCGGTACCTGGAGCATCAGGGGAAGATCCTAGTGCTGTGTGCTTTGGCCGCCGCTGCTTATGGTCATTGCCACCTGAGTTCACTGCCATCCTCGGGTGTTAGGGCTCAGGGGTAGTTGCTGGGGGAAGGGAAAGCTGGTAAGGACTTGGACAGGACTGTAGGTGTGTATGACAGCTGTATAAAGCTAGCCTGTTAGTGGGAGATGGGGAGGTAGGCGGCGCTGGGGGCTTCAGAGGCTGAAAAAATACACCCCTGGTGAGTGGGTATTTTTCTCCAACCAGGCTTTCAGAAAGGGGTGAATGCTTTTCTCTCTGCTCAGCAGCTCCCGAGTGATGACAAGTTTCTCAGCCAGATCCCCACACTCAGAATGGTCTCAGTCCCTAAACACCATCTCCTGAGAATCCCCAGCCCACTGGTGGGTCGACAGTAGTGATAACAGCACCAACAATAACAGCATCTGTGACGTGTGGAGCCCTACATGCCACTGTACGCTTCCTTGTAAAGAAAACTGTACCCGGTTTTATTTAATCCTCCTAGCATCTTTGTGAAGTTGGCATTATTATTCCTCCTTTTATAGATAACTACCCTGAGGCTCAGAGAGGTTACACTGACTGCCCAAGTCAAACAGCTAGCAAACGGCAGAGCGGGGCTGGACTGCTCTTAACCTCTGCACCAGGTACACACCTATCTGTTCACTCAGAACGGGGCAGGTACCAAGGGCACGTACTAAGAAGACGAACACATTCACAAGTTTTGCCCATTGGCTGTTTCCCCAGCTTGTATCTCCAGAAGGTTTACTGGGCCACATCATGCTGCCCCCAAACCCACACAACCACCCCAAAACGGTCCCAAACAAAACCGTCCTCTTTCATCCAAACATTTCTTCAGTTCTCACCATGGAACCACCATATCTACATCAACCCTGTGTGAAACTACAGTCATTTATCTAACCCTTCTTCCTTACCTCCATGCAGTAAGTCTTGTTTTTTCTCCTCCAAAATGGTTCTTCAAGGTAGCTGATCATCACTTTCTTATTCCAACTGCCTTGGAGCTGTGCTCCCTGCCTCCAGCATCTAGACCCTCTATTCCGAACACCACACCTTCAGCAGCGCTTCTGCCATTTCCTACCTCCCTCTACACCTACAATCTTGAGGTGAGATTCCTCTGTCTTGATATCAAGGCCCCCTATAGCTGGCCCCATCCTACCTTTCCATACTCCCACCTTTGTTCTACACAGTATCACCTCCACCCATCCCCTCACCAACAAGACCCACCTGTCAGTCTATACCACTCCAACCCAAATCACTGTTCAAGCACCATTCTCATGATTACACAAGTTTAATATTATTGCATTTCACAGAGAACCCAGGGTATAGGACTCAGTCAACACATCCATTTCTAAATTAACTATGATACAGTCTGGACAATTTTCCTGAATCAAAACACATAGACTGGCTTTGTATGAAACCGATCTTGGCCATTGATTGACCATAAATTTAAGTGAACCAGTTGAGGAACACAGCCACTTGAAAAAGCCAAGACAAGGCAAACCGGGCCTGTGTCATGAAAAGCATGGTGCCCAGATCATGAATATAGGTCCCAGGACAGCCTCCACCGACCAGGGCACATCCTGAGTGATGCACACAACTCTGGATGTCCTGCTCAAATTCTGTGTATCACCTGGTCAAGATATTGATCATCCCCAGAAGTGGGATAAAGCTAAGGAAGGGATATAGAATTGATTACGAAGGAAAAACTGTAGGGCTCGCTTCAGCAGCACATATACTAAAGTTGGAATGATACAGAGAAGATTAGCATGGCCCCTGAACAAGGATGACACGCAAATTCGTAAAGCATTCCATATTTTTAGCTACATGTAAAAGAATGAAATTAGAACACTCCCTAACACCATACACAAAAATAAACTCAAAATGGATTAAAGACCTAAATGTAAGGCCAGACACTATCAAACTCTTAGAGGAAAACATAGGCAGAACACTCTATGACATAAATCACAGCAAGATCCTTTTTGACCCACCTCCTAAAGTAATGGAAATAAAAACAAAAATAAACAATGGGGACCTAATGAAATTTCAAAGCTTTTGCACAGCCAAGGAAACCATAAACAAGATGAAAAGACAGCCCTCAGAATGGGAGAAAATATTTGCAAACGAAGCAACTGACAAAGGATTAATCTCCAAAATTTACAAGCAGCTCATACAGCTCAATAACAAAAAAACAAACAACCCAATCCAAAAATGGGCAGAAGACCTAAATAGACATTTCTCCAAAGAAGATATACAGATTGCCAACAAACACATGAAAGAATGCTCAACATCACTAATCATTAGAGAAATGCAAATCTAAACTACAATGAGGTATCACCTCACACCAGTCAGAATGGCCATCATCAAAAAATCTACAAACAATAAGTGCTGGAGAGGGTGTGGAGAAAAGGGAACACTCCTGCACTGTTGGTGGGAATGTAAATTGGTTCACCCACTATGGAGAACAGCATGGAGGTGACTTAAAAAACTACAAATAGAACTACCATACGACCCAGCAATCCCACTACTGGGCATATACCCTGAGAAAACCATAATTCAAAAAGAGTCATGTACCACAATGTTCACTGCAGCTCTATTTACAATAGCCAGGACATGGAAACAACCTAACTGTCCATCGACAGATGAATGGATAAAGAAGATGTGGCAAATATATACAATGGAATATTACTCAGCCATAAAAAGAAACGACATTGAGTTATTTTTAGTGAGGTGGATGGACCTAGAGTCTGTCATACAGAGTGAAGTAAGTCAGAAAGAGAAAAACAAATACCGCATGCTAACACATATATATGGAACCAAAAAAACGGTCATGAAGAACCTAGGGGCAAGACGGGAATAAAGACACAAACCTACTAGAGAATGGACTTGAGGATACAGGGAGGGAGAAGGGTAAGCTGAGACAAAGTGAGAGAGTGGCTTGGACATATATACACTACCAAACGTAAAATAGATAGCTAGTGGGAAGCAGCCGCATAGCACAGGGAGATCAGCTCGGTGCTTTGTGCCCACCTAGAGGGGTGGGATAGGGAGGGTGGGAGGGAGGGAGATGCAAGAGGGAAGAGATATGGGGATATATGTATATGTATAACTGACTCACTTTGTTATAAAGCAGAAACTAACACACCATTGTAAAGCAATTATATTCCAATAAAGATGTTAAAAAAAAAAACACTAAAAATAGAACTACCCTATGACCCAGCAATCCCACTACTGGGCCTATACCCTGAGAAAACCATAATTCAAAGAGTCATGTACCACAATATTCATTGCAGCACTATCTACAATAGCCAGGACATGGAAGCAACCTAAGTGTCCATCGACAATGAATGGATAAAGAAGATGTGGCACATATGTACAATGGAATATTACTCAGTCATAAAAAAACGATATTGAGTTATTTGTAGTGACGTAGATGGACCTAGAGACTGTCATACAGACTGAAGTAAGTCAGAAAGAGAAAAACAAATACCATATGCTAACACATATATATAGATTAAAAAAATATGGTTCTGAAGAACCTAGGGGCAGGACAGGAATAAAGACACGGACAGAGAATGGACTTGAGGACACGGGGAAGAGGAAGGGGAAGCTAGGACAAAGTACGAGAGTGGTATGGACTTCATATACACTACCAAATGTAAAATAGATAGCTAGTGGGAAGCAGCCACATAGCACAGCTCGATGATTTGTGACCACCTAGAGGGGTGGGATAGGGTGGGTGGGAGGAAGACGCAAGAGGGAGGAGATATGGGGATATATGTATATGTATAGTTGATTCACTTTGTTGTAAAGCACAAACTAACACACCACTGTAAAGCAATTATACTCCAATAAAGATGTTAAAAAAAAAAAAAAAAGGAAAGAAAAACCATGGAAGGAATCAGTATGTTCAGAGGACCATCCAATAGAAGGGACATTCTAGCAAAGACACAGATTTTTTTTCTATGTTCCTCCATTGGGCAGAAGCACTAAGGTGCAAGTTTTAGGCAAGGGACGCAAAAGATCCCAATTTAATATGCGTATTAAGTATTATAAGTAGTAATTCCCCTGTCATTAAAAGTGTTGGAGCAGACATGAAATGTCTACCTCCAGAATGTTTTAGAAAGAATTCCTATACAACATGGTAAATCTACTATACCCCAATAAAATTTTTAATTAAATAATTTTTTTAAAAATGTTTTAAAGAATTCCTACATTGAGTGGAAGCTGCCATGAGACGGTCCACTAGAGAGACTCTACCACTTTCTTTGCTGCTGCTTTTGCTGACATTGAGGAGGTCCCAGATTTCTCTTGCCTCCTAAAAACATGAAAGTAATTTAGTTCCAATATTCCCAGGCTTTTCCTTTCTGAACCAGCCACAGTGAGTTGTGACAACAGGTGAAAACCCAAATGCCTATAGGCAGGTGATTAATTTTCTGCATCAGATTGAGATTAAACAATACAGAATAGAGAGTCCAGTGCACAACACATAAGTTCATGCACTGCTCGAAGGTATTCAAATTCCAGTTATTTTTAAATATTGTGCCAAGAAAAATGGAATAACCAGTTTACAACCCCTGAAACCATCATAGAACAGAATAAAGTATTGAAGAATTTTGCTTTGTTTTGTTCTATTTTGGTTTTGCTATGGTCATAGATCATAGTGATTAGTAGCATGGGTTCTGAAACAGAACGACTGGGTTCAGGTACAAGCTCAGTAATTTCCAGTTATTTCTCTTCTCTGAACCTTAGTTTTCTCATCTTTAAAACATATTAAGTATACTCACCTAATTGGTTTGTTTTGAGGAAAAAATGGAATAATATATACCACATGCTTAGAGCAGTGCCTAACATTTAATAAGCACTCAAAAACGAAGGTGAAATTGGAAAGATATTCTAAAAGGCATTTTTTTTTGGAATCCCCAAGTGGCCTAGCTTACCTTAGAGCAGCATTTCCTGATCCATAGTCTTTGAAAGACTTGATAGTAAGTGTTCTGCACTAAGAGGGGTCCATGATTAAATAATTTTGAGAAATGATACACACTATAGAAATCCCTTTGGAGATGGACACTATCATACATTAACTTGATTTACTCTGGTAGATTTAATCACAAAACCTCTATCCTTTGAGATATCCAACTAAAACCCAAAGATCCAGTATTTTTATGAATATATTTTAGAAATGCCTCCTTCTGGGAGCTTCCAATTTTTTCTTAAAATATTTACTCTTTCACCATTTATATCCACTTCTGCTTCCAAGAAAGGATTTGAAGCACATGCTAAGGGGTCAAAGAAATTTATTTCTCTAGAGATTGCAAACCTCAACCTCCTCTTTGCTGGGCTTCTTTCCTCCCCCCAGACCCACTGCAAAACTTCAAAGCCAGTTTTGATATCCATTCCTTCATGCTGGTTCAATGGTCCTGAAATCTACATACATTCTGCCTAAATGATCACCTCTTCTGCACTACTGAATATCTATAGAACCGTTCCCCCTTCCTGAAGTCCCTGGGCCACTTTCGTACCTCTCCAGGTCAAATTATTCCAACCATTGTGCCACAAGTTGTAAGGGACACAACGGTAGCATAAGATAATGTCCCCTAGCTGCATGGAGCTTACCTTATCCTGGAGAGGCCAGATCTACACTCCTGAGCGAGTCAGAAATCAGAATTCACAAGCAAACTCTGTGACCTGAGAGGTGATCTGAGAGCTCCTCCTTCAACTTGACACTGACTTTCTGCATTGCATTTTCAGTGGAACGGCTTAGAGAAAAGGTGAGTATTTTCCCAAGGCACGAACTGCCTCCATCAGGGGTAAGTAATGGGTACATCAAACCTCTAAGTATAAGTGCTATGGTTGAACCCGAGCTGCCTGGGACCTTAACCAGAGAAATGTGGAAGGTTTCCATTCCTGAGGGTCTTTATAAACAACTTCCTCAAATTCACCCAAAACTTGTACTCCTTCTAGAAGAACTCAGAGGAAAATATTTTTAATTAATGACATGGTCTAGAAATCAACTGTGGACTAATTAGCAGGGAACTTTGAGTTTCAAGCCGTTTGGATAATTTGGGGTGGTCCAGGTCAAGTTTGGAGCAGTACCCGTTTAAGTCAGCCTGTGAGACTTCCAGTGTTCGGAGTGTAACTTTGGGGGTTGGTGGGGGATTTGAAGGTGAGGGAAGGTTCATTCATGAGTTAAAGAGCAGATCTGGCCCCTGAGATAGACTGTGCTCAGCAAAAAACACCCTTCCGTGTATGAAGATGCAATAACTGGTTCTGTAGTTCCCCACCACAGGGAAAGTTGGGGAAAACAGGGGAAGGAAACAAGAACAAGAATACCAGGGACTCAGTCCCTTCATTTGGAACAATTACTAAATGAACATTTGAAAAGGTGTTACATAGTTCATGAAACAGTATCACATGCGCTATTTAATTCTCACAAGTGTCCTTTGAGCTGGGATCCCTGTCTCCTATTTACAGATGGAAAAACCACAGCTCAGAGGCAGAGATAAAATGGTTTCCTCAAGATCCCATGGTTCATAAGTGGCAGAACCAGGACCCAAACACAGAGCCTCATGGATCCAAATTCCACATTCTTTTCCTCTTTAATCACCTTTAATTTTTTTTGTTTTTTGTTTGTTTGTTTGTTTGTTTTGCGGTATGCGGGCCTCTCACTGTTGTGGCCTCTCCCGTTGCGGAGCACAGGCTCCGGACGCGCAGGCTCAGCGGCCATGGCTCACGGGACTAGCCACTCCGCGGCATGTGGGATCCTCCCGGACCGGGGCACGAACCTGCGTCCCCTGCATCGGCAGGCGGACTCTCAACCACTGCGCCACTAGGGAAGCCCAATCACCTTTAATTTTTGACTGGACTTCTTTGCTACCACCTGAGGAGTCAAGATAGCAAGTGGTTGGAAGAGGAAAAGAATGTGGAATTTGGATCCATAAGGATCTGTGTTTGATGTCGTATATGAAAGCTGTTGAGAGTAAATCCTGAGTTCTCATCACAAGGAAAACATTTTTTCTTTAATTTCGTATCTATATGAGATGGTGGGTGTTCACTAAACTTGTGCTCATCATTTCATGATGCATGTAAGTCAAATCATTATGCTGTACACCTTAAACTTATACAGGGCTATATGTCAATTTATCTCAATAAAACTAGAGGGAAAAAAAATTAAAAGTGAAAAGGCAGAAGAAGTTCTCCATGCCTACTAAACCCCTGCAACAAGTGACATTCCAACGTCAGCGAGCAGAAGAGCCTATCTGCTCCTGACGCATGCAAGTCCTCCAGATCTGTCCAACTCTTTGTCACATCCCTTGCCCACAAGCAGTAAACCAACCATTTCAAAATCATATGGAAATGGTACATCCAGACAGTGGAATATTATCCAGTACTAAAAAGAAATGAGCTATCAAGCCATGAAAAAAAATATGGAAGAATCTTAAATGCACCTTACTAAATGAAAGAAGCCAACCTGAAAAGGCTGCATACTCTGATTCCTGCTATATGACATTCTGGAAAAGGCAAAACTAAGGAGACGGTACAAAGATCAGTGGTTACCAGGGGTCGAGGCAGGGGAAAGGATGAATAGGCAGAACACAGAAGATTTTGAGGGCAGTGAAACTATTCCGTATGACACTATAATGGTGGATGCATGTTATTATACATTTGTTAAAGCCCATGGAATATACAACACCAAGGCTGAAGCCTGATGTAAACTATGGACTTTGAGTGGTGATGCATCAATGCAGATTCATCAAATGTAACAAAGGTACAACTCTAATGGGAGATATTGATGGTGGGAGAAGTGTACATGTGCAGAATCAGAGTTTATATGGGAAATCTCTGTACCGTCTGTTCAATTTTGCTATGAACCTAAAACTACTCTAAAAAAAGTCTATTTAAAAAACAAAAAAGTAGGTTCACATACTCAAGTTGTTCCAAACATACTTAAAAGTTCTCCAATGACGTACTTGTCTATCAGTTTTTAAGTTTAAATTAGCTAAAAATAAATAAAATTTCAAATTCAAAACAAAAATCATATGGGAGTCACCACAGAACCTCGTCGTCATTTCTTTCTAACTAGAGGCTTCTTATAGTCCCTTCTTCCCAGGAGCAAAAGACCATTCTGAGAATCTGTTACCTAGATTTGGAAAGCCTTTCCCCAGTCGAGGGGATGTACATGAACATCCTAGCAAAAGTGAGTTGTTACAGCTGGAACACTACCCAAATATGGAACCATTCAAACGTCCACGCTCCCCCTCCACAGCATCACTCTGAGCCCGAAGATTAGCAAGGAAAGTCTGTGGAACTGTCTTACAAAAGTGGAAGCGTATTGCCAGGTTGCATCAGTCATCCTGGTCCAGCTGGCATCTGCTTCTCCCACCAGAATAGGGATACTTCTTCCCCATCCGCTCCTGGAAAACACCTCCTAATGATTGTGGATGGTGCCCGAGATGAGGGGAAGGAGGAAAAGCGCCACCTTCCTGACCCAACAAGCAATCTGTTCACACCTGGCAGCGTGAGCTTTGATTATCCTCGACTCAGGTTGTGTAACTACAGATGTCTCTAGTTTTCACAAAGCAAAGGAGCTCTTGTCTGGAATAAATGAGATAGATAAATTAGAGGGGGAAGGGAAAGAGTCAAAGGTGTCCCCCCCACTCCCCCCGCTTTTCATCTGTGGTGATCTGGGCTCTCTAATCTGTTGTACAAATGTCTGCACACAGCATGCCAACACTTGCTTGTAAACTCATGGGAGAAATATCACCTGGAGACAATGAATAATGTCTGCTTCATGCCGTTCTCCCCTAATATACTTTTTGTTTTGAAGGCATCATATGGATTAAGTTAGTAACACCCATCCTCACGTTTTCAAGCCGCTATCTCCCCCTAAATCATCTCTCTTTGGAACTTGACAGGTTATCACACCTTGTCTCATTTCATGCTGCAGCTTCCCACGAGCAGATTAGTCTTGCTTCACAAATCACAGGCTCCTTTCCCGAGTGAAACACCTTCAAAATTACAGCAACTTTCCCCAAGGGGTATCAAAGTTCTTTTTTCCAAGGTCTGTGGTGTTCCACTAAGAGGCTTCATTGTTCTGAAGCACCACACCTTGGATCATCTCCTTGGCTGAGGGTATTATCATAAAACAGCAAGAAGAGAATTCGCCAAGCCCATGATAACTTCATCTCTGTATTTAACAGGGTGTCCTCCGGGCACGGCTCCAGGTGGCCTCTGCCTTACGAACCTTCAGAGGGGCAGGCAATGCCTGGAGCTGCTCTCCCAGGCCCAAGGTGCAGAGAGAGACAGGAAACAGTCTATCAGCAGCATCCTACTGGTTCTGTGGTTTATGAAATTCAAGCACAACCGCTTGCAATTTGCCAACTCATTCCAACCCATGGTTAGACAACCATATGTGGCAGATTCTGTACAGACACATACCATAGAAGTGTCAAAGAATCTGCTTCCTCCAAGTATTCCTATGATATTCTTCATACTTGCAGTGGCTATGTATTACTTCTACCCACTCAATATTCATTCCTTTTCTTATGCTATTAGTACCTCAGTTTCTCCTGGGGGGATCACGTCTTAGTGCATAAAATTTGGTCCTAGCACTCAAGGTGAACATTTGACCAGGCCTCGTCAATGAGAAGACTCCATCACCCTGGCTACAGTGATTGATTCAGTGACAGTCGTGTGACCCACATCTGAGAACTTCAAGAACAATTAAGAAAGAGATGATCCCTTTCCACAGGGGTTGCTAAGCTGGTAAAATGTAACCTGGATCTGAGGGTGGCTATCTTGCTACCACAGGGTGAGGGTGGGGGAGATCCTATGTGAAAATGGTGCCCTTGCAGAAGGAAGCACTGTCAAAAGTGAGAGAAATACACAATAACACTGTTTGACACCTGGATCCAGCCATGCCTGAAGTCACTGCCACATTCTAATCATAAGAACCAATAAATTTCCTCTCTTGCTCAAGACAGTTTTAGCTGGGCTTCTTGCTTGAAAACAAAGAGCTCTGATAAATACACTGCCCAATAACTTAAAGAAAATAAAAGGCATCAGCAGTCCCAAATGATTCATACATTGATTTATGGTAAAATATATATTGAATACCTAAACTATGTCAAGCTCTATGTTTGGTGTTAGGGACACAGAGACAAATAGGACACAATCCTTGCCTTAAAGGTTTCATATTCTAGTATCCAATTTAGCAACAAAATCCACAGTTTCAATAGCTCAAGGGATAATGAGGATTCTTGAATTTCTATTAAGAAATGAAATAGCATGGATTAGCACAAGTATCTAGCAACTTCGTATAATCCAGACGAGTGTGCCTTAGTACTTAGGACGCAACTTACTTCTATTACATGCTTTTGTGAAAAGAGCTAAATGCATATCTAATAAATTCTGGGAAGAGGAGTATGTGGCCACGTGTTGTTTATGTTTGCAGAGAGTCCATTCCTTCTTCTGATAATGAATTTGGGGAACCACCTCCACCACTGCTTGCAGTCTTGGTGAGACTGTCTATTTGGTGACTCTGTCAACTAGGCAAGACTGCTCCCAACCCAGATCAAGGCATGGCCATACGACATAAGTTGGTCCAATCAATTAGATCACTCCTTCTCAGTCCCCTTTTCAAGTCTTCCCCTCCCCCATATACCTGCCTTGGGCCTCTTCTCTTTCCCATCTACATTCACTCCCAAGGTGATCTCAACCAACCTCAGGCTTTAAATACCATTCACTTAATTTAATTAAATTAATATCCCCATCACAGATCTCTCCCCTGAGCTCCAGATCACCCACTTGCATGTCCAACTGCCGACTCTTGATACTTCCACCTGATCTCACCCTTAGCATGCCCACACCACGCTCCTGAATCCTGCAGACTTGCTCTTTCCTACAGTCTTTTCCATCTTAAGAACTGCTCAGGTGAAAAAACTTGGGAGTCATCATTGATTCTTCCCTTTCTTTTCACACTCCATATCCTGACGGCCATCAAATCTGACAGCTCTTCCTTCACAAGAGATCCAAAAGCTGGTCGCTTCTTATCATCACCTCCACTAAGATCACTCTGGCCCAAGCCCA
The DNA here is from genome assembly GCF_005190385.1 of Monodon monoceros. Classification (NCBI taxonomy): domain Eukaryota; kingdom Metazoa; phylum Chordata; class Mammalia; order Artiodactyla; family Monodontidae; genus Monodon; species Monodon monoceros. The sequence continues at coordinate 61,734,771 of NW_021703782.1, forward strand.
AATCATCTCCTCGCTGGATGATTGCAGAAGCTTTCTTATCAGTGACCATGATTCAGCTTTTGGTATATTCAGTATATTAGCAACAGAGCAACCAGCGGGATTAAGTCAACACTATTCCTCTGCGAGGAAATGTCATCTCCCAACATCCACACCAATCTCCTCTAGGTCTTGACTCAAACCTCACCTTCTAGATCAGGCATTTTCTGACCACTCTATTTGAAACTGCATCACCCTTCTGCTGCAGGTCCCTATCCCATTATACCCTCCTTCATTTATACTCCATAACACTTACTGCTACCTAACGTACTAAATATTTTTGGCCTTTTTTCTTATTAGTTTATTATCATCTCCCCCAACTAGAATGCAAGCTCCATGAGGGTAGGGCTTCTGTCTGTTTTGTTCACTGCTGTAACCATAAAACCTAGAAGAGTGACTGGCACCCATTACCTGATGAATGAATGAATGAACAATGAACACGGCGGTCTCTTTAGAGGAGGGACCCAGTGATGGAAAACAGTGCAGACTCATTCTGGAACGAGTGCCCAAAAGAGACCACACTTTATTACCTGCCACCTAAAGCTTCTGAACTGTCCTTCTACCTTCACTAAGGCCCAGTTCTACTGCATTCCCATTGATTCTATGAGCTGCTCCTATCCAGCCAGTAAATTTCCCATTTTATATAAGCCAGGGTCAGTTTCTGTTGCTTGCAACCAAAGATTCCTAGTTGATAGCCAAATATCTAGGCTCTCACTACAACACCATTTATTGTCATAAATGTACAGAGATGTGGTGGCCTGGTACTTTGGGTATCCTATTCCACAACAAGAGGTAAGGCTTTAACTGCAAATGACATAAGAAGAGCTGCTTATAAGTTAGATTCACACAAAAGCATTAAGTAACTTCTGAGTCTTTTCTAAAATGACTATGCTGCTTATTTTAAACCAACAAGACCTCATTCATTTATTAAGTATATCTTATCCTTATAAAACAAAGATGTATGCACAAACATTCTAGAGAGGTTTTATAAGGTAATAATGAACAGCAGATTCATGAAGAGAGTAGAATACCTTCACTTCCATGTTAGCAATCAGGACCCTAACATCAGTAATTCTGAGAAGATAAAACATGAAGGATATGAAAAATAGCATACATGTCTTTAAGCATATTGATTCCAACTTTTATGTGAAGGACAAGAAAAGAAAATATACCAAATCACTAGCAATGGTTCTAAGTAGAGGAATAGCGGTGATTTGTACTTTTTATTTAACCCTTCCTGAATTTTCACAAGCTTAGTAGTTAATAAACATAATTATTTTAATAAAGAAATAAACAGCATTCTTTTGGAATTTGAAACAACAAAAATATTTAGGAGGTGTGAGAATCTGAAAAACAGTGTGCATTTTGCTGACACCTTCTAGCCACTAACATAAAGTCATGGGAAATTAAATAAGACCCTCACCTTCAGAAACTCCTTTCCTTCTGGAAATCATCAGAACATTGGTATGAAGAAGGAAACAAGGGAACAGAACAGACCATGTATGCGTGCTTCTCAAACGACACTTAGAAAACCATCCGTAACAGAGTCACCAGGGGCACTTGTTAAAAGTAAAGATTCCCAACAGCCATTTCAGACCTGTTATACCACAATCTCTGAGGGTCAGACCCAGGAATCTGCATTGAACAAATTCACCCAGTAAGTCTGACACCTGCTCAAGTCCAAGAACCACTAGAAAGATGAAGGAAGCTACTTGAAGCTCCTTGGGGATTCACCACGCCTCTGTTTGAATGATTTCAACTGAATAATAAAGCTTAAGTCAGTAGAGAGAAAAAACTCCATCAGTCAAAATCATCACCAGGTTTCCACTTTGCTTTCTGTAGTGTAGACACAATCTATATCATATGCCAGTAGCATAACATCTGCAGGCCCAACGCCCTGATAAACCCATCAGCCAGTTGTTGGATAATGCAGTGGAGTCTTCATTATGAAAGCATATTTGACAAGTTCTGATAATTGATAGTTAAACCATTTTTCCCATAACAAGCCTATCATCAGTGAAAGCCTGATCTAACCCAATTAGTGCTAAACGTATTGGTTAGTCCTGTTTTCAGTATTTTAAAAGGACAGCACTGTAATATTTAATCAGTTCCATACTTGCCTGGTCCTTCCCCATCTTTTCACTAGACATTTTCCAGCCAGAATGAACAACCCTTCAGACTGTTCTGCACCTTGCTCCCCGGATATGCCACATCCAACCCCACCTCTGTGCCTCCCTGAATGTCCCTCCCCTCTCCTCTCTGCCTTCCTGGATCCTTAGGACTTGACTACCTAAAGCATAAACCCAATAACCATGGCTTAACCCAAGAAGCTATGGCTTTTCTTACCCAACAAGAAGTCCGGAAATGTACCTTCCAGAGTTGGTCCAAGTGCTCAAGGATGTGATCAAGGACCCAGGTCTCTTCCCTCCTCTGGTCCACCCTGCTTAGCATGTGGCTTCTGTCATCTAGGTTGTAAGATAGCTAATCCCACCCATGAGCATCACGTGTGTTTTACAAACAAAAAGAGGTGAGGAGTAAAGGCAAAAGTCTTCGATGCTAAGTCTGGCTCTTTTTATCTTTCTTTTAAAAAAAAGAACAAAAACAAAAAAGGCTTCCCAGGAGCTCTGCTATGTTCATCTATTGGTCAGAAATATGCAATTTTACCACTTAAGCTGCAAGGGACTAGTTTGTTTGTTTTTTTAGCTAGAATTGACTAGAACAAAAGACTGGGGGAAAGGATATTGGATAGACAACTGACAGTTTCTGCCACAAATATCTGCAATGAAGCTTTTGAACTGCTTTTTCCCATAAAGATCTCTCCCGCTGTAAAAATCCTTCATCATTTACTGTCCCTGCTCCTCCCACTGGAAGTCCAATCCATAATCACGAATCTAACACAGAGATTTATCTACATACATATAAAGTAGACGTAAATTTCAACCTACAATCTTGATGTATAAAGTAATTATCTCCATTTTCTTTAACATTGAATCTGACTCTTGGCTTGTTCCCCGTGGACATCAGTCATTATGTGAAATGAAGGATACTCCTAAGTCACAGTGAAAGACAAAACACCTGCCTGTTATTATGAATCATATGGCCCATCACTGTTCTCACCAACATCCTTATTGTCCAAGCCCAGTCTATTTCATTGCAGTTGGAAGCTCTGTATTCAAGTCACATGTGGGCTACAGGGATTCTCGGAGATAGGAGTTCTAGAACATAGAGCCAGCCTCACTAAGGGTACGATGCAGTTATTTCCCTCTGACATTTTCCATTGCCACAGACCAAGAGATGGGCCCCACCCTTCTTTTACCCACCTCTGATTTTTGGGGTGGGGTCAGGGATTTCTGAGTTCCCTGTCCCCTACTGTCTCCTTCAAGGTCATGAGGCATAAAATTCTTCTCCATCCACTCCAATGAGCCAAGACTTTAAGAAAAGTCAGCAAGAGATGGGTCTTGAAGTCAGCCTGTGCTTCAAGACCTATGGGAGGGGCCCATGAAGGCCTAACTACCTTTGTAGATCAGGTGAGGGAGAAATACAATAAGGGGATGAAAATGAGTCTCTTAATAAAGTTTCCTGCTACACGTGTATGACTCGTGTCCACATCTAGGGAGAAGCTCCCAGCCCTCTCAGAAGACACTTTGATATTCCATACCTAACTTGTCATGAACATAGTATGCTCAATAAATGTCTTTCCTGTGGTATTGAGCAAGTCGCCCAAAAGAAAGTCTTGCTCAGTCACATAAGAAATGAGGAGTGTATGCACAGTGCCTGCAGACGGTATGGACAGCTACTGACTTGATATGACTGGGTCCTTGAAACACATTTTCTCGGACTTGATATGACTGGGTCCTTGAAACACATTTTCTCGGACTTAATTGTGGGTACCAGTCAATGTCATCAATAGGGATTGCAAGTCTTAAACCTAGTGAGCAATTATTAAAAGAACTCTGGATATAGAGAAGGCCATAAATACCACAACTGAGAGGTGAAAGCAAATATAGGCCAGGCCAGTTGTGGAGTACAGAGAAAAAGCACGTGGATTTCAGAGGTCTGGGAGACCTCACTTTCTATCTCAGTCTGTGAATGAGTTGCTGAACCTCTCTGATCCTCTCTTTCCTCACCTGTGAAGTAGGAATAATACCTTCTTGAGCACTTTTTTTGAGCACTTCTAATCTTCATATCTTTACCTAAATCAAAGGAGGGTTAAGTGTCTTGAAGATGAAAATAAGAAAGCATGCAAAAACACAAGGCTTATTGTCCAGGAGTTGGTAGATCCTTCGGGAAATATTTGTTTCCCCATCTGCTTTTCTTTCTCCAGAGATTTACTCTGATCTTGAGCTCCTAAGTAGTGCATCATACTGTCAAAATGATTGCCTTTCAGTTCAACATCCCATCTGATTAATATTTTAAGCATCAAAACCCACACACTATTGAGATAAACCTAAGAGTCATCAATAGTTTAATTACTCCTACCTCTGGGCCCTTCCCCTTGGATGTTCCAGAACCTTCTTAAAATCACCTTCTCTGAAATTAAGCTTGGCATCCTCTTCATCAAAACCCTCTCCCTGGAATACCCTGTTTCTTTTGGTCCCTCTGATTTGAAAAACAGAGTCATTTGTGTTTTCTCCCAGCCCAGGCACTAGTTTTGCCAATTTTCCCTTCCCCAAATCTGTCTTAGTTACCTGGTCTATTCATTTTCTTCTACCACCTCCTGAGCCTCGGTTCCCTTCACCTCACACACAGAGTGTTGCCAAAGCTTCCTAACCCCTTTGCTAGTGGTGATGCCTGAATTTGCCAGCTATCTCTTCACCGAGTTCAATTCTTTGAACCTCATCAGAGGGAAGGAAAGTGTCTCTCTCTACAACTAGCAAGTGCAGACACATATGGAGTCCTCAAGAAATACCAGATCAATTGCATCATTGTTACATCCAGGTGAGGTCAGCCATGCATGGCAACTGGGGTGCTGCTCTTATGTGAACCGGTGCTTTCCCTTTGTACTACGCATTTGGTTCCAGAAGTTTTTTCACCTTCCAAAGATGCATTCTTTTAAAAATAAGTGTACCTTTCTTTTATTTAACAATTCACATAACCTTTTTATAAAAATCTCTTGGTATTTTCTTTAGTAAATGTATGATTTAAACGGGTCGTATCTTTTTTTTAACATCTTTATTGGAGAATAATTGCTTTACAATGTTGTGTTAGTTTCTGCTTTATAACAAAGTGAATCAGCTATATGTATACATGTACCCCCATATCCCTCCCTCTTGTGTCTCCCTTCCACCCTCTCTATCCCACTGCTCTAGGTGGTCACAAAGCACCGACCTGATCTCCCTGTGCTATGTGGCTGCTTCCCACTAGCTATTTTACATTTGGTAGTGTATGTATGTCCATGCCACGCTCTCACTTTGTCCCATCTTACCCTTCCCCCTCCCCGCATCTTCAAGTCCATTCTTTACGTCTGCATCTTTATTCCTCTCCTGCCCCTAGGTCCATCAGAACCATTTATTTTTTTATTCCATACATATGTGTTAGCATACGGTATTTGTCTTTCTCTTTCTGACTCACTTCACTCTGTATGACAGACTCTAGGTCTATCCACCTCACTACAAATGACTCAATTTCATTTCTTTTTATGGCTGAGTAATATTCCACTGTATATATGTGCCACATCTTTATCCATTCATCTGTTGATGGGCACTTAGGTTGCTTCCATGTCCTGGCTATTGTAAATAGAGCTGCAGTGAACATTGTGGTACATGACTCTTTTTGAATTATGGTTTTCTCAGGGTATATGCCCAGTAGTGGGATTGCTGGGTCGTATGGTAGTTCTATTTGTAGTTTTTTAAGTCACCTCCATGCTGTTCTCCATAGTGGCTGTATCAATTTACATTCCCACCAACAGTGCAAGAGTGTTCCCTTTTCTCCACACCCTCTCCAGCATTTATTGTCGATTTTTTCATGGTGGTGATTCTGACCAGTGTGAGGTGATACCTCATTGTGTAAATTTGTCGTATCTTATTTTAACCCTCTGAAAAGGGAGTTGCAAATATATTTTCTCCCTCACAGACATATTATTTCTCTTCATGGGAGAATTTATTGCTTGAATTTATTTTTCTCTTTCAGCAATTTAACAAGCCAATGCAATAGCCTCTATCTAAAAGGATGAGTTTTTTTTTTCTTTCAAATGTTACTAGCAGACCTTATGTTGAAATTTCCCTTTTCCAAGATCTGAAATGTGAAAATGGAATTATTATTGAAAAAGTCAGGTTCTCCCCAAAATACAAGCAAAGCTTCACTTGTTCATCTCCCTTTCCTTCTCGATGTTATCTGACCAACCTTGTTACCCACTTTACATAATGTTTCAGAGAAAAACAAGATGTTTTGGGAAGTTTGCTCTGTAAACAGCACTTTGTGAAACAACTTTAAAAAGGGCTTAATGTCTATCCATAAACACCTCCTCTGTGATTGCAACAAGGGTCACAGTTGTAAACAGTTTACGGTTACTTGATCAACAATTGTTGAAATAAAAGGTATGCTGGGTTCTTTCTGTGCGTCTACATTCTACGCACTCCTCCCTTCCCAGCCAAAAAAGGCCTTTTAACCAACTGCAGAAGGACTTGTTCACAAATGGTTCTAATTCAGCTAAACATCTTGATTGGAAATAGCATAAATTATATGTATAGGCCTGTCAGTACAATTTTCAACAGGAGTAACATGAGTTCAGTTTGAAATAAAATGAAAACTTAAGACCAATTTTTGAACTTGCTACCTTGAGTTTTAATCCAAAGCCCAACCGAGAAAGAGAAGGCAAAAATTCTAGTCCTGTTGGATAAGAACCTACCACTGAGAAAGATACTTATAGTGCCTTGAATTTATTTTTTATACTCTTCTGGGAGCTGGAGGGAAAATATTCAAAAGCATAAAAATATTAAGGTAGAGAATCAAACCTAGCAAGACCTTTGGTGCGCTTAAATACCCACTGCATTACCCAAATTTATGCTTGGCTTCTACTGAGGGAGTCTTGTGGATTTTCCCCATCCTAGACAATTAGAAAAGGGTCTCCTAAGGGCAACAGTATGTGACCCTACTAGACACTAAAATGCAAGAAGAGAGGAAAGGAGAAGCTGGATTAGGGCCGATGATCTTGAATATTAATTACTTTTAATACGTACTCTTAAAGTTTATTCACACGAACTAACACAACATTGTCAGCACATAGGAACGTCTCTCTTTGTTGTGGGATTGTCTAGAAAGACAATAAGCATATTAACAGCTACCTGTAACGAGCACATTCAACTGACTAGAGAATCAGTGCAATATAGAAAAACAGGAAATACTTTCTTTTTCTTTTCTTAGTGTAAGCACATGTATACACGTGTATTCTGCTTCTTTTGCTTATGCATATGGTGAAAAAGATTTCCTTCAACTCCCCATTCCTAGAGAACAATCCTATACTCCATGAAATAATTTTTTGTTTTTAAGTATAAAGTGAAGAGAAAGGTTTAGCCTGACAGATTATGACTGTAAAAACAATTTGTTCTCCATTTTCACTCATAAAGAAACCTATCTTAGAAATCATTTGGGGGCTATTAAAAGTCTAAAATTATATAAACAAAAAAAAATCCATCCAGGAAGATTCAGTATAACTGATACCAAGATTTTCTTCCTTTCTTAGCAAGAACATTTTATATTAACTTCAGAAACATAATCCCACCAGTTTAGTGTATCGATACGGACAACAGTATAATGAACTTAACTCCTTGTCCAGATTAACCAATGAAAATTAAGAGTTCATTGGCATCTAAACTGCAGTTAGGGGAGCTGAAATGTACTTTAAAATATCTATTACATCCTGTACGATTCTATTCCTGGGACATTCTGAAAAGTGTAAAACTGCAAGAACAGAAAATACATCGGTCACAGTCAGAGGCCAGGGAAGGGGAAAGGTGACTGACCACTAAGGGGCATGAGGGGACTTCTTCAGGTGATGTACCAGTTCTATATCTTCATTGTGCTGGTGGCGAAGTAAATAAACATTTTTGTCAAAACTCAGGAACTATAAACCTATATAATATATGAAAATTATACCTCCATGAACCTGACCTTTAAAAATATCTATTGAGAAAACAATTTGTTGAACAGTTTGAGTACAAAAATAAGATTATAAAATTGTGAATTACCCAAATTTTTCAAGCAGATCAAAAATAGTGTTTGCATACAAAGGGTGTGATCCACTGAAATGTCAGCATAAGGAACAAAGGGTAGGCTATTACTGATATATGCTAATGACAATGCCTCCTTCGAGAAGGACCTCTGCTAACATCTGGTGATTATCCTATTTCCCCTTTGTGCACTTAACTGGAAGATCATTTCAATTTCAGATACACTGCAATCAAGTCTAGCTTTTCCTCACTTGCATGAATTAGTCATGTTTTAGTCTAGGCCAGAGGTTGGCCAAATTTTTCTGTAAAGGGCTAGATGGTAAATGTCACAACTAACCACCAAGGCAGCCATAGAGAATAATAAATGAATGAGTAGCTGTGTCCTAAGACTTTACAGACACTGACATTTGAATTTCACATGATTTTCATGTGTCACCAAAAAAAATTATTCTTCTTTTGATTCTTTGCAACCATTTAAAAATGTAAAAACCATTCTTAATTCCGGAGCTATACAAAAACAGGCAGTGGGGCCATAGCATATCAATCCCTGACCTAGGCTATTAGTGGTTAATTATAATGGCTTCTTCCTCATGTATTTCTCGTATATTACAAACTCCTTTCTGTTCAGGCTGTCCATCCCAAGAGCCGCTGTTTTCAAGTCCCAGAACCGTGCCTCCCACACAGAACTCCTCAGATTGCCTTCTCTAAATATCTGAGAAGATAAAGGGTGAGGAAATATACGGACCATGAAAAAGAAATTCTGCCTGCAGTAAAAGAAAGCAGAAGAAAAACACTGGATCCACACATTTCCAACCAAGGTTTTTCAGGTGCCGAGACCAAATTGCTTAGTAAACCAGGTCCAAGCACCTCTATTTCCTCCCCCTCAATGTGTAAGAGGTTAATGTTACCTGTTTGTGTAATAAATTGCTAATATTAATTTTTTTTCAAACAGCGGTTAAACCGACCATAACTTATGAACTTTTGTATTTTTAGATATACAGGATGACTTGATTTTTCTTTTCTGTTCTGTCTTAGTGAGGACAGGAATGGGGTGCATTTATCTGAAACAGATTTCTGTGATGGAAACATTTCCAGCTGCACAAGTGTTGTAACATCTACACCCAAATTAGCTCATGAGTCAACATATCTCGTTTGTTATTACATTTATTGCATCAATTATCTACAAATGAAATACAGCTGCGTTGTCAGCATCCCGATGTTCAAGCATCTGCTTAATGAGCTTGCAAGGTAGGAAACATCAGGAGCACTTGCTGACAACAAATAAAGATGAAACCCAATCCTCTCGCTCTGGACAGACACTGCCCAGCTGAAATTCCTTTCATTTATGGGCAGTAGTAGTCATATTTTAAGAGACTAATCAGGTATTTATCCCAAACACGAGCAGCAGTACATTCAATTTATTTGCTAAATAGAAATCGGGTAAATCTGGCATCCAAATCACAGTCACCACTTTGCCTGTACAGCCCAAGGTCACTTAGGTCACCCTGACGGGGGAGGAGGGGGGACAAGGCAAGGGACGAGAGCTGCTTTCCCAGCAGTGCCATGCCCAGTCTGACATTTTGACAGTCTCTCTAATCTTTTTCACATTTCTTTCTACAAAACAGGATGGTGGAACCATATGCTCCCAGTTTCCCTGAAAGTTTTTGGATTTTTTTTTTTTTTTTTTTTTTTTTAAAGAGATGGGTCTGGAGGCCTGGATCTAGGTAGAGTCGGAGCTGGGAATTATCTCCATATTTCTACCAGTTGAAAGAATCTCCAAGGATCTCCCCCATTGCCAGTATATATTTTATAGGCACTAGGTAGACACCTGTTTCCAATCGCACCTTGAGATCAGAGGAGCCCTCCAGGAGCAGCCTGCGAGCTTAGGCCTGGCCCAGAGCAAAAGGAACAGTGGCCTGCCCAGCGCTGTCTTTTCTGTTTGCTTTCTAAATGATTTCTGAGCCACGTGTGGGAGAAAGGCCTGCCCAGGCTCTTGCTTACATCATGCATGTGGAACTCGAGTCTCGCCATAGGAATGCTATAGAGGCGGACATTTGTTTAAGCTGCTGGTCAGCCGGGGTCTTCCTCATTGTAAATGGATTTGGGCTCGTAAACTATGGAAGATTAGTTTTAAGCCCTCACACTAGACCTTGCTGAGCAGATTCCAGGTGACATGAAAGGCAGAGGAGGGGCACCCCCCCTCGGGATGTCTGGACTCAGAACCCAGGGTGTGGAGATGGATGTCCAAGCAGCTGGATCAAGAAGATGTAGCCAGGGCAGGTTCTGCCTAAATCAGCCACACATAACATACCTCCCCCACCAAAAAAAAAAAGAAAATTCACTGGAAAACAAAACCCTTTCAACTCTAGGTATAAATGGGATTGTCATTAAAGGGCCAGGCCGCCGCCTCTGGTGGAATCTGACCTCTAAAGCACATGTTGAAAAACTCCTCAGCCAACAAGTCCCTCAGGACCAGGAAAAAGGATTTAGGATACTGATTCCCCGACTTAGAAAAACCTGGGCTCAAATCTCACCTTGAGGGCTTCCCTGGTGGTGCAGTGGTTGAGAGTCCACCTGCTGATGCAAGGGACACGGGTTCGTGCCCTGGTCCGGGAAGATCCCACGTGCCACGGAGCAGCTGGGCCCGTGAGCCATGGCCGCTGAGCCTGCGCGTCCAGAGCCTGTGCTCCACAACGGGAGGGGCCACAGCAGTGAGAGGCCCGCGTACCGCAAAAAAAAAAAAAATCTCACCTTGACCACTTTCTAGGCCTGTGACGAGGACAAGCCAACTTCATGATCTGTAAACCAGTATATAAATGGTAATTACTTACTGCAGACATTGCATAAATGTGAAGTCCTAGGGTGTAGTTGCAGCTATCAGATTCCCTTACGCCATCCAAGTCCCAGCAAAAGTTGGACTGCAGTTGCCCACATGATGTGCCCGCCTGTGGCATTATCCTATCCTCCTTTTCACCATCCAAGCTTTCCTGTTACCAAACCCTGGACTTGACTCTCCCTGCTCCCCACAGCTAAACATGGCTTCTCACCCTCGCTTAGGTTAGGTGTTGTACTGGGGAGACTCAGATAAACCAATTCTGTTCATGTCTGAGAATAAGTGAATAGGATGTTTACGGTAGTCCAAGAGAACATCTCAACCCCAGAGAAGTCAGGGACAAAACATAATCAGGGACTGCACTTGAGAGTGGTCAAGACAGGGAGACTTGTTAATGCCAAAAAACAAAACAAAACAAAACTTGTGAACCACACCATCTTCACCACACCCAGGCCTTCATCTTATTATCCTTTCAGGATCAAGAGGAGGGCTGTACAGTCAACCAGTGGCAGTATCGGGCGAGGCAGTGGCTGAGGTGCCTGCTGCCCTGACATCCCAAATCCCGATGTTACAGCAGCAATGACTGCTCTGTCACCTTCTCTCTACCCGACTCTTCAAGGTACTTCAGAACACACTTAGGCTTTGGAATGCTTTAGGCAAATTTTCTTTCCCCATCCCCACTCCCTCTCCCTTATTTCTCTTCTCACCCCCTACCAGGGAAGATGAGGACCTGAGTTTGGGATGTGCCATCAACTAAACGTGTGTTTCCCCTCCCCAGAAAATTCATATGTTGAAATCTAATCCCCAATGTGATGTATTTGGAGGTTGGTCTTAGGGAGGTGACTGGGTCATAAAGGTGGAGCCCTCATGAATGGGATTAGTGCCCTTATAAAAGAAGCCCCAGAAATATCACAGTTAAAAGACAATTGTCTATGAACCAGGAAGTGCAGCCTCACCAGACACTGAATCTGCCAGCACCTTGACTTTGGACTTCCCCACCAGGACTGTGAGAAATACAACTCTGTTGTTTATAAGCCACCTACTCTATGGTATTTTTGTTACAGCAGCCTGAAAGCACAAAGACAGGATGTAAGTGGCAAGAGCCACTAGCATTAGTATCTGCCACCTCTGCCTGAGGTTTAGTTAACTGGCCATGGCTCAGAAAGAACTATGTAATTTGGTTTCCATTGATGCCCATGTTAAAGTGTTGGTTAATGATAGCAAAACACCCACAAGGTTTACATTCCTATTCACAAAGGGTTTCACACATGAGTCTCCTGGTGTTTTCCTGCCTATTATCATCATTTCATAGCATGTAATTCCACTCAAATTTTTTAAATAAGTTATTTTGACTCCATCTGACCTGTCATCATGGGGTTGTTTTCCTTTTCTCTCCCACACCAAAGCAGACCAAGTCCCTCTCTCTCTCTCCCCTCCACCAACGACCAAGCCCCATCTCTCTCTCTCCCTCTCTCTCTCTCTCTCTCTCTCTCACACACACACACACACACACACACACACACACACTTCAATGTGGGCCTGCCCTTCAAAAGCCAAAAACAACAAGATCAAAAAGTCATAAGTGGAGCGAATGTCAAGTGGTCCCCCTGGACTCCTACTTAACCCCTTCCAGAGATCTGGCTGGAAGCCGACAAGGAATTGATTTGGTGAGGAAAGCAAAAGGCTTTGTAAACATGACCCTACTCTTCTTATAAATCTCCAAAATGGACAGTGAAATGATTCCACACAATTGCCATCTGCTCCCAGGGAAATGGACACACAACTGCTTTTCAAAGGTAACTTTAACTGTGAACAGACTTTGATAATTGGGGTTGTTTATGATCCAGTGTAATGAAATTTGATGTTGCAAACTGGAAGCATTTTCTCTTGTTTTGTTTCCTTAGACCTTCCTCTCTTCCTACTCTAGAACTGTACCAAAAACCAGGTGTGGGAAATGTCTGAGCAGAAGTTAAGTAACGGGGCCCTTTTATCTACCTGACAGAGACATATGGGGAATTTTAAGACCTAGTGATTATAAATGGGCAGGAAATTAGCATGAAGGAACTTTTCCATATCTTGCCTCTAAACACAGTATGCATCACTAATTTATCATATTAGACTGGGGCCATAGTGTGCTGGCCTGCCACTCTTTCATACAGTGAAAAAAAAATTGTAAACCACTTTGAAAGGCCTCAAAGGCATCTTCTCATATTTCAACTCTTTCCAAAACTGAGGCAATATTACCCAAGTTGTATATACACGGTAAGATGAAAACCGAAATTTTCCAAGGGTGCTTGGTTGGAACAAGCTTACAAAATATTGACAGTAACCAGAATGATCAAGTTAGTTTCCTGTAATCAGATAACTTTTGACTTCAGTTGAGTGGCCACTTGGTGAAGGAGCAACTATGTTTGCAAATCAAACATAGATTGCAATGTAGCATTGGAAAAATTTCCAATGCCCCGAACCAAATTTCTAGGGTTATTAAATAACCCTCAAAGATACAAGCAACTTCCTCGCCTTAAAAAGGAAAAAAACTAGAGAAATTCACCTTCCATGTGGCTTTAGATTCATGCTCTTTTTAATCAAAAGCATTTGATGGTCATTAATTACATGTTTGTCAGAAACTCTAGGCTGTTTCAAACATTGTTCTTTGAAAGGGAGTATCACGTTCAAGGGCAATGCCAGTCGACAGAAGGTTTTATTGCACTTTTACTTCACCTTTTCCCCAGTGTCAAGCGATTCAGGTTGCATATGAGCTGACAAGCAGCAGCAATGGAGAGTCTATGGCGGGTGATAGACAGTGGGGTTTGTAACTTTCATAGATGTGGGCTGCCATATTTCAGGGGGCAGGCTCCAGTGACGAGTCTGCTTTCATTTATTTGTGCATGAGTGCTTTGGTTCCAGGGCTCAGTTATGGAGTTTGACATCTCCCAAGGTGCTCCAGAAAGCCATATCCAAGCAAAAATGTGCCAAACGATAACTTAATCGTAACCAGGAGATGGGGCATGGCATGGTGGGCCACTGTGGGTACCCCATTCCTGAAACCCAGTCTGCTGTCGCTATTGTTTGCAGGAGGCAGAAAGCAATCCTTTAGGAGCAGCCCTAACAAGAAGAAGCCACAAAGATCCAGGTTCCAAGTGTAACAGCAAGATAAGAACCACCTACACACCAGGAGTGTAAAAGGGAAGAACAAATCTGACACCATATTGGATTTTTTCTTTTACTTTAAACTTTGTATTCTATCGCTTTTGCTACAAGGTAATCACTAAAGGGATGTTGCCTATAGCTTAAAGTATAGATAATGGCTTATCTCTAGGAACCCTGCCTCCCATGCCTGAGCTTAATGTGAAATACTTTAGTTTAGCTCACAGGAAACATCCTGACCAGGCCCACCTGTGAATGGTTGCAGGAAAAAGGAAATTAACACATCCCCTCCAGAGTCTGGCCAGAACCAGGAAATATTGCAACAACTGACTACCTTTTTTACTCTATACCTCCTCACCTCCCCCTCTTTGCTCTATAGAAGAAACTAGCATCCAAACCCAAGCAACATGGTTCTTTAGGACACTAGTCCATCATCTTCTTGGTCTGCTTGCTTTCCAAACAAAGTCACTATTCCTTGCCCCAACAATTCATCTCTCAATTTATTGGCCTGTCGTGTGGCAAGAAGTATAAGCTTAGACTCGGTAACAGGTGGACTGCAGGGGAACTGGAGTCCTGGGTTCTGTCCTAACCAGCCCATGTCAAGTTTGGCCAGTCTCTGCTTTTCCCTTAGACTGATTTGTATAACACAGTAGGCATGCTGCTGATTATGGTAATGACTCCCTGCATCTTCCATCCTTGGTGCCTTTGCTTATGCTCATTCTTCCTCCTGGAATATCCCCCACTGCTCCCCATAAGCTTCCTGCTGAAGTCCAACCCATCTTTCAAGGTCCCAGTTCAAACCATCTCTCTCCCAAGAGCTTTCTTAAAATCACACAGATGTCATCTGGCATCTCCTTCTCCTCAGAGAAGTTAACCTACTGATATCCATGAGTCCCTGTCACTTATTTTCCCATTTCACTGTAGGAAAAACATTTCCATTCTGCCTCACTAGAGCCAGAACATACAACTCAGTCTAGGGAAATGTATTTATATTAAGCATTTAAGAATCTTTTGGGGCATTACTGAAGATTTAGCAGTTCTTAGGGAGGAATTACACTGAGAAATATGCAACCTTGCATCACCTCCTGGCTCCATGTCAAGCTCTCCCTCCCTCCCTCCCTCCTTCCCTCTCTCTCTCTTTGTCCCTCTTACAACCAAAAAAAAAATTTTTTTTTCTTGCTTTGTCCTGAGTAGGGCAATTCATTCAGGACACTTGGGATCTTAGCTTCCACTTGCAATGATCTGTCAAGAAATTTCTTTTGAAAAAGTAACAGCACTCACCCTGAAAAAAAATTCCTCTAAAAACCATTATTATCGATTGCATTGCCTTTGGAATTAATATCCCTCCAAAATCCCCATGTTGTATACCTACATGCCATTGATTCTCATATAACATATAGTCTATTTTTTATCTGAGCTTTTTATATGTGTCTTATTCTTTCATTGTTTCGAGTTTTCTTGAAAGGGCAAACCATATATATTCACTTATTCCCTTAAAGTACCTAGCACATTGCTTTGCCGATATAAGACTCCCAATTTCTAGAATTATATCAGAAAAAGGGTGAAATGGTTTATCATTCTTCAAAGTAACATACAATGAGTTTTCTTTAAGTGGCATTCATAGAAAGTAGGCTCAAATACCACCACTCCCATATAATTAGAATCCAAGTAGACAGAAGAGCACATATGTGCTCATCAGATCTTTAATGTGTTAAACACATTCATTTTTTTAAATGATTCATCTTTCAGATTCAATACAAGGCTGATTAATATTCTTTATGGTTTCCCTCCACGAATTTTAAAATTTGTCTTTTATTTCTTTAAACATGATAAATGTTATATTTTATGCCTAAGAATGCCAGTATCTGTAGTCTTTATGGACCCATTTCTGTTACATGTTGTTTCTGTTGGTTCTCACTTAGGATGACTTTTTGCCCTAAAATGTTTAGAGAACCATGACAGTAAGTTGCCTATTTTCCTGAATAGAATGAAAGTGGTTTCCTCCAGAAGGGATCTGCATTTGCATTTGCTTCTGTCAGGAGCCTGGGGGCAGGAGGGAGATACCAGTCTACTACTACTTTAAACTCGTGACTTAGTTTTTGTCAGACCACTCAAGTAGTGTGTAGTTTGGCTGCAAACATGATTCAAGGGTGCCATGATCATGCCCCCTTTTTTTTTTTTTTTCAGAACTTTTATTTTTCTTCCTCCACTCAACAGCTGAGCATTTTGCTTCCAGTCCTGATTGGAAGAATGGAAGTGGGTTGGGGAAAAGGTTTATTTTTAGGTCATCCATATGTTGAAGGTTAACAAATCCCAAGCAGGATAATTAAAAAGAAAATCACACAGATACCGCAGAACACTTAAATCTAAAAGAACATCTTGAAAGTAACCAGAGACAAACAAAACAATTACATTCAAGGGGGTGTCTGTTAGACTGAAAGATACAATGGAAGCCAGAAAAAAGTACCATATCTTCAATGCGCTCAAAGAAAGCTGGTAACCTCAAGATCCATACTTGGCAAAATATCCTTCAAGAATGAAAGTGAAATAAAGATACTTCGACCCAAACAAAAACTAAGATAGTTTGCCACCAGCAGAAGGAAGTTCTAAAGGATGTCTTTCAAGCAGAGGAAGGATAATTATAGATAGCAGGTTAAAGATACAGAAAGAATGAAGAACAAAGAACATGAAAAATACATGAGTAAAATAAAACATACATGGACCACATTAAATAAAAATGATAATGTCTTGTTATAAAAATAAAATACATGACAATGACACTATATAATTCAAGAGTAGGGTAACTGGAGTAAATTATCTCTAAAGGCCTTGTCTTATTTAAAAAGAAGATACTGATTGATTTTAGACTTTGATAAGTGAGATGTATATGTACTAATTTCACAAGTAATCACTGAAGGAGTAGAAACAGTCCAGTAAAAGAAAAAAGAAATGAAAATATCAACTGAAAAAAGTAAATAAAGAAGAAAAACATAAAAGATCAGACTAATAGACCAACTAAAGGCTATAAAATATGATATAAATTCAAATGATATAAATTCAAATATTTGAATAAATGAACTATATGCTCCAATTAAAAGACAAAGATTAGCAGACTAGATTTTAAAGCAAAAGATAAGAAAGCAATTATATTTTTCACCCATTATATTAGTAAAAAGAAAAACTAAAATTCATCTATGATCATACTTCTCAGAGAAAACCATCCTAAATATTTGTTTATATTTTAGTTTTTTTAGAAAGGCGAAGACACATTTTTATATAAAAATTGTAATACATGTACATGTTTTGCAACTTTTTTCTCTTAAAAACGTCATGAATATATTTTAATATCATTAAAACGTTCTCAAAAGTTGCTATGAAGATTAATGAGATAATATACGTAAAGTAAATACAAAAGCCTTTGCACTTACTATGACATCATGCGTACTGTGCTTCATTTATAGTTTATTTAACCAGTCTACTACTGTTGGGCATTTTGGTTGTTTCCAATGTTTGAGATATATTAAGATACAGATATGTAGAAGACATTTCTCTTCAAAGAACATTCTTAGAGCCAAATATTGGTGAATATCCTTGATTATGTACGTGGGCTACATTTCCTAGTATATACAATACATCTAATGCCTATTTCAAGATCACCCCCCCAAAATATCTACAAAAACGTGCTCTTCCACAAGAAACGTGTCCGTTTTTCCTTGTTCAAAGGGAGAGGTTATTATTTTCCTTAACATTGTTCACAAATGAAAGAGAGAGTCCACAAATTAAAGAGGAAGTCCAGAGAATTTTCTAGGTCACCAGATTTACTTAACCCTTCTAGTATCTCCAAACTTTTAAGAGTCAAAAGTAAGAGACACAACAGAACGGACAGAAAAGAGTAAAACCCCCTCCTCCTTCAAGAAAAATTTTAAGCCAGGTCATGGAAGCAACCTAAATGCCCATCAACAGACGAATGGATAAAGAAGATGTGGTACATATATACAATAGAATATTACTCAGCCATAAAAAGGAACGAAATTGGGTCATTTGTAAAGACGTGGTTGGACCTAGAGACTGTCATACAGAGTGAAGTAAGTCAGAAAGAGAAAAACAAATATCATTTATTAACGCATGTATGTGGAACTTAGAAAAATGGTACAGATGAACCAGTTTGCAAGGCAGAAATAGAGACACAGATGTAGAGAACAAACATATGGACACCAGAGGGGGAAAGTGGAGGCGGCAGGGGTGGCGGTGGGATAAATTGGGAGATTGGGGTTGACAATATATACACTAACATGTATAAAATAGCTAAATACCAAGAACCTGCTGTATAACATAAATAAATAAAATTTTTTAAAAAAGAAAAATTTTAAAACAAGGTGCCCAGTTCTACTTCACTATGTCTTCAGACACCAACTCAAATTAGATGTCTTTTGACTTTAAAAAATCAAGATGAATGTTTTTACCTTTGTGTATTAGAGTCTTGACAAAGCAACACCCAGAAGCCAAACTGCAGAACTGCTAGATTACATCTCATAGTTCCAGGGACAAAACTCCAACTGGCATAAGCTCTGTGTTCTGATATTTACAACCTTTCCTCTCTTCCCATTCACCATCCCATCCATGATACAGTCTGTTATGAACATGATTTTGAGTTAGAGGAAGGATTTAAGTCCTGGCCCTATCATTTCCTATTTGAGACAGCTTGAATAACTTCACCTCTAGTCTCAGTCTCCTCCATCTAACATATTGCTTATAAGCACACTCTAGAGCCACAGGTGTGGGTACATAATCTACCACCTACCAGCAGTGTTTCCTTTAGTCAGCTTCCTTACCTATAAAATGAGTTTATTATGGGGCTTACCTAAAATTAGTTTCTTAACCCAGTATTTGCCTTACAAGTAAGTACTCAATAAATGCTATACAATTGGTTCTATTTGTGGGTTCTGTATTTGTGAATTCACCTACTCAATAAAATTTATTTGTAACCTCAAAATCAATACTCACAGGGCCTTTACGGTCATTAACAGACGTGCAGACCAGTGAAAACTGTGAGTCACTCAAAGCACGTGTTCTTACCGGAAGTTAAACAAAACAGTGCTCTGCCTTCTTGTTTCATCTGTCATACTTTAGACAAGTATTCTTTTCACATTCTATTTCTGTGCTTTTTCTTTGGTGATCTCGCTGTTTAAAATGCCCCCCAACCACAGCGCTGAAGTGCTGCTTAGTGTCCCTAAGGTTGCGATGTACATCGTGAGAAAGAAATACAAGTGTTACTGAAAACTGTATGACGTTAATGGAAGAAACTGAAGAAGACACAAATAAATGGAAAGATATTCCATGCTCATGGACTGGAAGAACACTATTAAAATGTCCATACTCCCCAAAGCCATCTATTGATACACAATGCCATCCCCATCAAAATTCCAACAGCATTTTTCACAGAAATAGGACAAACAATCCTAAAACTCATATGGAACTACAAAAGACCTCAAAGAGCCAATGCCAACTCGAGAAAGAATAACACAGCTAGAGGTATTACACTCCCTTATTTCACACTATATTACAAAACTATAATAATCAAGACAGTACAGTACGGGCATAAAAACAAACACATAAATCAACAGAAGAGAATAGAGTCCAGAAAAATACCTACACATATATGGTCAATTAGTTTATGACAAAGGAGCCAAGAATTTACAATAGAAAAGGGACAGTCTTTTCAACAAATTATGTTGGGAAAACTGGACAGCCACATGGAAAAGAATGAAACTGGATCACTGTCTTACACCACATACAGGAAAAAAACTCAAAATGGATTAAAGACTTGATTGTCAGACCTGCAACCATAAAATTCCTAGAAGGAAACGTAGGCAATAAGCTCCTTGATTTTGGCCTTGGTGATAATTTTTTGGATCTGACAACAAAAACAAAGGCAACAAAAGAAAAAATAAACAAGTCGGACTACATCAAATTAAAGTGCTTCTGCACAGCAAAGGAAATCATCAACAAAATGAAAACACAACCTACAGAACGGAAGAAAATATTTGCAAATCATGTATCTAATAAGGGGTTAATATCCAAAATATATAAAGAACTCAAACAACTCATTAGCCACAAAACAATCAATTCGACTTAAAAAAAAAGTGGGAAATCTGAATATTTTTCCAAAGAAGACATATGGATGGCCAACAGTTACATGAAAAGATGCTCAGTATCACTAATCATCAGGGAAATGCAAATCAAAACTACGAGATATCACCTTGCGCCGGTCAGAAAGGCTATTATCAAAAAGGCAACAAATAACAAGTGTTGGTGAGGATGTGGAGAAAATGGACCCTTTTGCACTGTT
The DNA here is from genome assembly GCF_005190385.1 of Monodon monoceros. Taxonomy (NCBI): domain Eukaryota; kingdom Metazoa; phylum Chordata; class Mammalia; order Artiodactyla; family Monodontidae; genus Monodon; species Monodon monoceros. The sequence continues at coordinate 61,755,304 of NW_021703782.1, forward strand.
GGTGGGAACGTAAATTGGTGCAGCCACTGGGGAGAACAATATGGAGGTTGCTCAAAAAATTAAAAGTAGAACTACCACGTGAATCAGCAATTCCATTTCTGGGTATTTATCTGAAGAAAACAAAAACACTAACTTAAAAAGATACACGTTGCTCTTAGAGGAAAACATAGGCAGAACACTCTAACATAAATCACAGCAAGATCCTTTTTGACCCACCTCATGGAGAAATGGAAATAAAAACAAAAAAAAAACAAATGGGACCTAATGAAACTTAAAAGCTTTTGCACAGCAAAGGAAACCATAAACAAGACAAAAAGACAACCCTCAGAATGGGACAAAATATTTGCCAATGAAGCAACTGACAAAGGATTAATCTCCAAAATATACAAGCAGCTCATGCAGCTCAATATCAAAAACACAAACAACCCAATCCAAACATGGGCAGAAGACCTAAATAGACATTTCTCCAAAGATGACATACAGATTGCCAACAAACAGATGAAAGGATGCTCAATATCACTAATCATTAGAGAAATGCAAATCAAAACTGCAATGAGGTATCATCTCATACCGGTCAGAAAGGCTATCAACAAAAAGTCTACAAACAATAAATGCCGTAGAGGGTGTGGAGAAAAGGGAACCCTCTTGCACTGTCGGTGGGAACGTAAATTGATACAGCCACTATGGAGAACAGTATGGAGATTCCTTAAAAAACTAAAGATAGAACTACCATATGACCCAGCAATCCCACTACTGGGCATATACTCTGAGAAAACCATAATTCAAAAAGAGACATGTACCACAATGTTCATTGCAGCACTATTTACAATAGCCCGGACATGGAAGCAACCTAAGTGTCCATTGACAGATGAATGGATAAAGAAGATGTGGCACATATATACTATGGAATATTACTCAGCCATAAAAAGGAACGAAATTGAGTTATTTGTAGTGAGGTGGATGGACCTAGAGTCTGTCATACAGAGTGAAGTAAGTCAGAAAGAGAAAAACAAATACTATATGCTAACACATATATATGGAATCTTAAAAAAAAAATGTTCTGATGAACCTATGGGCGGGACAGGAATAAAGACAAAGTCGTAGAGAAAGGGCTTGAGGACACAGGGAGGGGGAAGGGTAAGCTGGGATGAAGAGAGTGGCATGGACATATATACACTACCAAATGTAAAACAGATAGCTAGTGGGAAGCAGCCACATAGCATAGGGAGATCAGCTCAGTGCTTTGTGACCACCTAGAGGGGTGGGATAAGGTGGGTGGGACGGAGACACAAGAGGGAAGAGATATGGGGATATATGTATACATATAGCTGATTCACGTTGTTGTACAGCAGAAACTAACACAACATTGTAAACCAATTATGCTCCAATAAAGATGTTAAAAAAAAAGACATATGCACCCCCATGTTCATTGCAGCAATGTTTACAATAGCCAGGATATGAAAACAACAACAAACTGTCTATCAAAAGATGAATAAAGAAATAAGATGTAATATACACACAGAGGAATATTATATTATTTGGCCATGAAAAAGAATGAAATTTTGCCATTTGCAACAACATAGATGGACATTGAGAGCATTATGATAAGTGAAATCAGTCAGACAAAGACAAATACCATATAATCTCACTTGTATGTAGATTTTTTTTAAAAAACACAACAAGCTCATAGATACAGAGAACAGATAGTTTGTTGCCACAGGCAGGGGGATACAAGGGGGTCAAAAGGCATAAACTTCCCATTATAAAAGCATGGAGATGTAATGTACAGCATGGTGACTAATAATTCCATACTACATATTTGAAAGTTTGCTGGCAAGCAACAGGAAACTGGACATACTCTGACTACAGCCTTCAAAAGGAGTGCACCCTTCATCTTGTGTTGAGACTTCGTGGTGGTACAAAGAAAAGGAAGAATAGCTCTTATACCGCTCCCTAAAAGAATAAGCATAAAAGAAATAAGAGTAGGCTGGCTGTCCTGAAATACTTATAAGATGGATGAGAATGGCAACATCGGTCACCTTTGTTGGGAGTGTCCTTCAGATGAAGGTGGTCTGCAGGTTTTATGGTCAGCCACTTTGACAGATGTTACTGTGTCAAATGTTGTCTGAGCTACTGCTTCAACAAACCAGAAAGCAAGTAACTGTATGAGAGTTAATAAAAGACATGAACTAGGAACCATGTCAATCTTCACACTTAGCCACGCTCTGCACTGCCTGAGTGATGAAATCCAGCCTTGACTGTTTAAGTTGACCACGATATGGCTCCAGCCCACCTATCCCACCACCCCCCTTACATAAATCCCCTGCTGCTCCAATATAACCTCATCACTGGGCCCCAGGCACATGTTCTTCCCACCTTCACTTAGTCCCCACTTTCCTCCCATCTGATATGCAGCCCTGTTTCTTCTTCATCCTGTCTAAATTCTTCCAATCTATCAAACTCAAGTTAGAGTCCCATTTCCTCTATGGAACCTTTCCCAATCACACAATATACTTGCTATCAGTAGCCAACAAGACAAAGACCAAAAGGGGATCTCTAGATCTATGAAGGGAGAAAGGCAACACAAAAAGGGGGAAAAAAAAAACAGCTGTCCAATTTAAATTTTCCAGTAAATCTGTCTTGTTCCCCGACTAGGCTGTTCATTTTCTTCTATCAGTTTTCCCCATAGACTGCTCCCTCAATTTTGGGTCTCGCAATTGCTTAACCTGGTTGCGAATATCCATATTTGCTTTCTGAGTAGTCAGCTTCTACCCCTAATCTCTCAATCTCTGCTCTCTGGTCCACACACTAGGCTAAAATGTGACTTTCCCAGTCCAATATTAACAGTTCACATAGAACCAGAAATTTGGCCCATATGTTACCAATATATATTACGGGAAAAGCTGCACGTTTAAGCCCTGTCTTACCAACTAGATTATAAATTCTTTGATAGTAGCTCTTTCTTTATGCTCCACCCCAGTTTTTACACAGTGTAGTGATAACAATGATAGCATTAATACCATATAAAACATACAGGAGACAAGAAAACTGAGTTCCAATAGAAAATGCTAACAATGCTAACAAGATATTTAAATCTACTTAATAAACATTTGCAATGAAATTAAAATACCTATTTTTCTTTCAGATTCTCAAAGGTAATACATGCAGCCCTCTAAGATATTTCTTCTCAATAATTTTACAAAATTATCAGAGTGCTAGAAGCAAAGGGATTCATCTCACTTCAAATTCTCTGATACAGGAAACTTAACAGAAATGCCCTAAGCTCCCAAATTTAAGAAAAACATGTCTCTAGCCATATAGGGATCTTTATAAATCATAAACTATATGTATATGTGTGTGTGTGTGTGTGTGTGTGTGTGTGTATAGTTTAAGATTCCATTACTATAGTAAGAGCTTTTTCTTGCCATCGAAAATGGAGAAGGCAAGTTTATGAGGAACTACATTCTCTTTTTCTAGTTAATAACAGTCCTCTGATTGTTGACCCAAAAAGTTAGTTCCCAGACCTGTACTTCACCTCACATAAATATTGCACAAGCTAAAGTCACAACATTATGGTGCCAGAAGGAAACATTATAAAAGTATGCAACATTTATCAGGTTGATTTTCTGGCAAAGAGAGCCCAAATATCTGTTTGATAAGGAAGTGATAGCTTTCGGCAATGAAAATGCAATTTAGTTTGTGAAGCCAGATAACTCCTTCCCTAGACAGAAATGAACTGCCTCCCTACGTACAGCACTCATATCCTTGGCAAATCATGGTTGTCTTATATTTGGCAAATAGCATTCTTTTTGGTCCAGCACGAAGCTTGGGAAAGTTGAGGGGTGGGGGACACCCCGATAGCTGACCAGTCCAATGAAATGAACAACAGTGACCATCACAACCCCACAGTGACACTGGCCTTGCACTTGCTGTTGATTTCATAGTATTCATTTCTGCTGCCAAAGGGGCTATTGTTCCCATAGGATTGCACTTAAGATGAAGATTTCTTCCAGGTACTTCTAGAAATAATGCCAGTAAATCCTGGAAAATATCACTATCAAGTTAATAAAACAGTTAGAAAGACCAACAAAAAAAGTTCCAGAATTAAAGGTGAATAGCAATTCCAGAGGACACACAGTCCTGGTTCATCACACTGCCCCAGTGCACTCCCTTCCAGAATGTAAGATGTAAGTGCTTGGTATTCAAATGACTGCTGGAGACACTGAGTCATGCTTGGAGGAACGAGCTCAGACCTGACCTAGGATATAACTATAATTTTCTTCATACTCAGGAGGAGGGGGGGAAATGAGTAAAGTATGAAGGAAATCCCATCAAGAAAAAATAACCTAGATTTTGTCCTCTAGGCTCTCACAAGTCAAAGCTCACAAAGTCAATTTATTAGTAGGCAAATTTAAATTCCAACTTGAGATACAGCATAAGCAAAGCACAGTGGACCAGTGAGCTCGGTCTTAAGGATAAGTAAGCTATACTGTTGGCCTCTCCTCCTCTAAATGAAACTATATTCATAATAAGGGAACCAAATTTACCCTAGCAAAGCAAATCAGTATTTCTATTATCTTCTCAATGTGTGGAACCACCAATGTGATCACCTAGTAGTCAATTAGATTTGGTCATAAAGTTCCCCAAAGGACTCAATGACTGTGTCACCATTTGCCTTTTGCTACACACTACCTTTCCTAAATACAAAAGGATGACAACATCTACTTCTTCAGGGTGGCAATGCACTACTTAGTAATGTCAAAGGTATATACAAAGCACTTCTTATCTATGATAATGAGTGTTTCAAAGAAAAGAAATTATATAAACTGTAGAATCAGCATCAGTGGGTTAAATTCCCATCAGATCCAGAGAGAGAGTTTGGATGCATGCTACTTCAAATTCAGATTTATTGCAAAGAACTTCTCCAGTTGGTGTGTTGTGAATAGAGTAACCAGTTCTTTCTGGTTTTCCTTAGGACTGCCTTTGTTTTAGCACTGAAAGTCCCACCTCCCAGAAACCCCATCAGTCCTAGGAAAATAAGAACAGTTGGTCAACCTAGTCATGGCACAAAAAGTAAAAATAGTATAGACCTATATTTCATCCATCTTGAAACGCTATGCTTTCCTGGTAGACTTACATGCACGTGTAAACAATAATAGTACTAGGCAAACACAGAACATACAACAAACACACTACTAGTCATTTATTTGTGTAATCCCCACGATAAGCTTGTAAATAAGATGAGCAATATAGTTTCCTCATTTTGCAAATGAAAAAACTGGGAGGCAGACAAGTAACTTTCTCAGTCAAATTATTCATTAGAACATAAGCTAGACTAAATAATACAGTGACTCAAAGATAAGACTGTTCTATTTTCTCTCAGTTAACAAACAGTACAGAGATAGGTGGGCTACAATCAGTGATCAGCTCTGTTCCATGTGATCATTCAGGGACCCAGGTTCCTCCTACATTGTTGCTCTATGCTCCTCTACATTGCAGTGCTCATTGGCCTGATGAGAGTTGGCTCTTCAGGGTCACATCAGTGTATCAACCCATCAGAATGAATACAGACAAGTCATGAAGGACTGGTGATTTCCTTTAAGGAGGGGATACTGATATTTCATATACCACTTCCACTCACATTCCTTTGGGAGTACATAGTTATTTGCCCACACCTAAATTCAAAGGGCTTGGGAAATAGAGTCCCAACCTGAAAAGTGATGTCCCATTCTCTATTTTCAAAAGAAGGTAGGAGAAATGCATACTTGGGTACACTTCGTTGTCTCCAGCGACTGAATAGCTGGTGTTTGGAACTGTTAGGATCAGAACCCAATTCTGTCTGATTCTAAAGACCACACTTCTCCCCCCATGCCTTGCTACCCACCCCTAGAACTAATTTTTTTTTGGAAATATGTCAGCCGATGAAAACACTTCTCAGAACTTATCTTAGGGAAAACAAGCCATTTTAAACACCCAGAGACCACCTTTTCTTCCAACTTATCCTGAATAAGGCTTAAACAAACTATACCCTTTCACTTAAAATCTGAGAGAGTTGTGCCTCTTGAGTATGAAGTGAAGCCCAAGGCCTGTCAACTTCAGATAGTGATGTTTATACAAAGAGAAATTAAGGAAACACTCCCATTTACCATTGCAACAAAAAGAATAAAATACCTAGGAATAAACCTACCCAAGGGGACAAAAGACCTGTATGCAGAAAACTATAAGACACTGATGAAAGACATTAAAGATGAAACAAACAGATGGAGAGATATACCATGTTCTTGGATTGGAAGAATCAACATTGTGAAAATAACTATACACCCAAAGCAATCTACAGATTCGATGCAATCCCTTTCAAACTACCAACGGCATTTTTCACAGAACTAGAACAAAAAATTTCACAATTTGTATGGAAACACAAAAGACCCCAAATAACCAAAGCAATCTTGAGAAAAACGGAGCTGGAGGAATCAAGCTCCTGGACTTCAGACTATACTACAAAGCTATAGTAATCAAGACAGTATGGTACTGGCACAAAAACAGAAATATAGATCAATGGAACAGGATAGAAAGCCCAGAGATAAACCCATGCACAGACAGTCACCCTATTTTTGATAAAGGAGGCAAGCATATACAATGGAGAAAAGACAGCCTCTTCAATAAGTGGTGCTGGGAAAACTGGACAGCTACATGTAAAAGAATGAAATTAGAACACTCCCTAACACCATACACAAAAATAAACTCCAAGTGGATTAAGGACCTAAATGTATGGCCAGACACTATAAAACTCTTAGAGGAAAACATAGGCAGAACATTCTATGATATGAATCACAGCAACATCCTTTTTGACCCACCTCCTAGAGAAATAGAAATAAAAACGAAAATAAACAAATGGGACCTAATGAAACTTAAAAGCTTTTGCACAGCAAAGGAAACCATAAACAAGACGAAAAGACAACCCTCAGAATGGGACAAAATATTTGCCAATGAAGCAACTGACAAAGGATTAATCTCCAAAGTTTACAATCAGCTCCTGCAGCTCAATATCAAGAAAAACAAACAACCCAATCCAAAAATGGGCAGAAGACCTAAACAGACATTTCTGCAAAGAAGATATACAGATTGCCAACAAACACATGAAAGGATGCTCAACATCACCAATCATTAGAGAAATACAAATCAAAACCACAACGAGGTAGCACCTCATTCGGAATAGCCATTATCAAAAAATCTACAAACAATTATCAAAAAATCTACAAACAATAATTGCTGGAGAGGGTGTGGAGAAAAGGGAACCCTCTTGCACTGTTGGTGGGAATGTAAATTGATACAGCCACTATGGAGAACAGTATGGAGGTGCCTTGAAAAACTAAAAATAGAACTACCATATGACCCAGCAATCCCACTACTGGGCATGTATCGTGAGAAAACCATAATTCAAAAAGAGTCATGTACCACAATGTTCATTGCAGCACCATTTACAATAGCCAGAACATGGAAGCAACCTAAGTGTCCATCGACAGATGAATGGATAAAGAAGATGTGGCACATATATACAATGAATATTACTCAGCCATAAAAAGAAGCAAGATTGAGTCATTTGTGGTGAGGTGGATGGACCTAGAGTCTGTCCTACAGAGTGAAGTAAGTCAGAAAGAGAAAAACAAATACCATATGCTAGCACATATATACAGAATCTTAAAAAAAAAAAAAAATGGGGTTTTCCTGGTGGCGCAGTGGTTGAGAGTCCACCTGCCAATGCAGAGGACATGGGTTCGTGCCGTGGTCCGGGAAGATCCCACATGCTGTGGAGCGGCTGGGCCCGTTAACCATGGCCACTGGGCCTGCGCGTCCGGAGCCTGTGCTCCACAACGGGAGAGGCCACAACAGTGAGAGGCCCATGTACCGCAAAAAAAAAAGAAAGAAAGAAAGAAAAAGTTCTGAAGAACCTAGAGGCAGGACAGCAATAAACGCGCAGAAGAAGAGAATGGACTTGAGGACACGGGGAGGGGGAACAGTAAGCTGGGACACAGTGAGAGAGTGGCATGGACATATATACACTACCAAATGTAAAATAGATAGCTAGTGGGAAGCAGCCACATAGCACAGGGAGATCAGCTTGATGCTTTTTGACCACCTAGAGGGGTGGGATAGGGAGGGTGGGAGATGCAAGAGGGAGGAGATATGGGGAAATATGTATATGTATAGCTGATTCACTTTGTTATAAAGCAGAAACTAACACCACTGTAAAGCGATTATTGTCCAGTAAAGATGTTAAAAAAAAAAAAAAAAAGATGTGCACAGTAGAGAGCACAGAGGTTCTGCTAGAAAAATAGAAAAATATCATGGATAGTTTCTCTAGCCAAGGTACCCAGAAATGAGGAGGTGGCAGGCTGTGGGTGTACCCATGATCAAAGCCAACTACTACCATCGAAAAGGGAACAGCTTAGGTCTTAGCTCTCGCTGGTGACATTACCCATAAAGAATATTCCTGATTAGAAAGTGGCTTAGGTTACTTTTTAGCCTTTTCAATTGCTTCTGAAGGTACCATGAGCCTGAAGATGGAATTTCACTTTGAGTTTATCCTAGCTTCTGTTGCTCTGGACAAACCTAATTTACAGAAGACCAAGCTATCTGTTGTCACTGGTACTCTCATCCCATTTGCTTTTCTCATTATTCGTAGCAACTTCCAGCTCCTTCCCTGCATTGTGGGCTCATCATTGAGCCCCTTAGAACTCCAACCTCTGTAACACCAGCTTTGTAGCTTGCTGTGAGGAAGTGAGGACTCAGTAAGGATGGGCCTGCAAAAGATTCACCCCTTAAAAAAGGACAGTGTAAATCAGAAGTTTGTCCTGGAAAAGATATCAGGAAAGAATGTTATGGAGCTGCATTTTTTCCCACTTACAATTAACATAGCTTTATAGAGCCCCATGGAGTAAATGCATATTCTTATAATGATGCACACACACACACAACACCCACCAAACAGATGAGGACTACATCAAGCAGATGAGGCTTACATCACAGGATGGTGAAGGTAGAGCAACAGCATAGAGGAAAACTAAATGACCAAATGGAGCAGAAGCACCCACCCAGCTCAACTCAGGGCTGTTACGTGAAAGATACTACTTCTGTTTGCTTTTGATAATGAGAAAATTAGAAGTCTCTGAACCACTTATCATTATTAATAATAAAGAACATTTCCAAGTGGCATACATTTCAGTAATAAATGGGATTCCCTATATCGGTGCCCATGCTTGTCTGGATGTGTCTACACATTCTGTAGACATCACACAATCATTTCCTCGCCATTGAAAGCAGCATTCAGATTCTTTACACTCGTTCCCAAGACCTAAAAGATGTGTCTTTCAACTGGGCTGTCTATTAAATAGATAAAGTATGATATGCACAAAGCAATTTAAAGTTGTAGACTTTTGAAGTCACAGAAAAAGAAAAAAATGTTCTCACATCCTCTAAACACATCTCTAGGGAATCTGTGTCTAATATTCTGAGATTGGGCCAATTTGCTTTACTCTAGTAGAGGCATTTAACAATATAAAAATGTTAGCCACGCAATAGAAATTAAAGCAAAAATAAACAAATGGGACCTAATCAAACTTATAACCTATTGCACAGCAAAGGAAACCATAAACAAAATGAAAGCACAACCTGCAGACTGGGAGAAAATATCTGCAAATGATATAACCAATAAGGGCTTAGTTTCCAAAATATACAAACAGCTCATACAACTCAATAACAAAAAAACAAACAACCCAATCAAAAAATGGGCAAAAGACCTAAATTGACATTTCTTCAAAGAAGACATACAGATGGCCAACATATGCATGAAAAGATGCTCAACATTGCTAATTATGAGAGAAATGCAAATCAAAACTACAATGAGGTACCACCTCACACCAGTCAGAATGGCCATCATCAAAAAGTCTACAAATAACAAATGCTGGCGAGGGTGTGGAGAAAAGGGAACCTTCCTACACTGTTGGTGGAAATGTAAATTGGTGCAGCCACTATGGAGAACAGTATGGAGGTTCCTCGAAAAGCTAAAAATAGAGTTGCCATATACAATCCCACTCCTGGGCATATATCTGGACAAAACTATAATTTGAAGAGATACATGCACCCCTATGTTCATAGCTAAGACATGGACAATAGCTGAGACATGGAAACAACCTAAATGTCCATTGACAGATAAATGAATAAAGAAGATGTGCTACATATATACAATAGAACACCACTCAGCCATAAAAAGAATGAAATAATGCCATTTGCAGCTACATGGGTGGACCTAGAGATTATCGTACTAAGTGAAATCAGAAAGACAAATGCCATATGATATCACTTATATGTAAAATCTAAAAAAATGAACTTATCTACGAAAAGAAACAGACTCACAGACTTGTGGTTGCCATGGGGGAGGGGAGATGAGGAGGGTTGGATTGGGAGTTTCAGACTAGCAGATGTGAACTATTATATATAGAATGAATAAACAGCAAGGTCCTACTGTATAGCACAGGGAATTATAGTCAATATCCCATAATAAACCATAATGAAAAAGAATAGGAAAAAAGAATATACATATATATACACACACATATATAAGGCATATATATATAAAACTGAATCACTTTGCTGTACACCAGAAACTAACAACATTGTAAATCAACTACACTTCAATTTAAAAAAATGTTAGCCACAGCTTTTAAGAGAGATACCACATTTTGACCACTTAAATGCTAATATCTGGACATATGTGAAACACAGAAGCAAAGAAGCAGCTTTCTAATCTTTCTTCCTAAAATTAGATCGTGGGTTGTAAGTAAAATGAAGCCAGCTGCTTGTGACCCTCTGGTCCTGCACTGTTATTTCCTACTTTAAAAGGAAAAGCTGACCAGCCATTTTAGAAAAAAAAGATTTCTCATTTAAAACTGACAAATCAACACAAGACTAGCCAATCAGTCGATACCAGCTGCTGGTTCTCTTTCTGTGGGTAGGTCCCAGGATGAGGAAGGTCTCCTGGATTTGAGCCCAGGAGACAGCACAGCTGCTCCCAGATACCCACACTCACCCTGCACAGCCTTGACTGACAACACTATCACATGCCAAGCTTCCCCTCCTGGAAGTTCTGCCACTTCCCAGGTCAAGCCTCCTGGAAGGTTCTCTTCTCTCTGCCTTCCTGAGAAATTAATTCTTAGCTAAGCCCTCCTCCCTAACAGCTAGCCAAAGGCTACTGTGCACACTTTGAGACAGAGAAACTGAAGGATATTTCCCAAGCCAAATGGCTTTGTGCAAATCATTATGCTAAGAGAGGCAGTTTAGCAAAGTCCAGGCATATACGGCCAAAGACCTTTCCTTTCTCCCACCTCTCAGTTCTCTCCACTCCCACTTCTCACGCATTCCTGGAGAAACTTAGTCTGCAAGTTTCTTACTCATTGACAGTTGACTCATGCAAGCCCCTTTCCATCAGGACTACTGGATAGACAGAAAAAAATATATATGAATATTTTTACTCTCACCCAGAAAACTGGACTTGCCTAAGCTATAGAAAGGCCATTGTATCTCTCAAGGTATTTGAATTTCACATGAAAAATCAACTCCCAGACACAACCACTTACACGTATAGTTTTTAAAAATAAAATATTCATCTCTATATTCTAACTGGATTCTAACATATTACCTTAGGTAGGGACTACTATCCATCTCCCCATTTTACACAAGATTCCCCAAGGCTCAAAGACACAAGTAGCCAAACTATGGTCCACAGGCCGAAGTCAGCCCCCTGAACCTGTTTTATAAATAAAGTTTTATTGAAACACAGTGGTATCCATTCATTTACATATTTTTAATGGCTGCTTTAGCTATGATTCCAGAGTTGAATATTTTGGACAGAGACCATATGGTCCACAAAGCCAAAATTATTTATTATCTGGCCCTTTACAGAAAAAGTTTGCCAACTTCTACTAGAGAGAGAATCTGCCTTTCACTAAGTCACTACTCAGCAATTTTCCACAAGGCCTTGAGCCTGATGAATTTCCTACGGGAAGTCAGACACATCTCTAGCCCAGCACATCTGACTCTTTCCAGTCTGCCACACTGCCTTCAAAAGAACTGTTCAGTGTCTACAGGGCTCTCTGGCTGGGCCAGGAGAACCACAGATCAAACCACTGTTATAGAGCAACATACAGAGGAAACACCCGGGGCTGTACAGGATGGAGTATACTATGAAGACAGAAGGGCTACTCCACCCGATTGCAAAGCCCTTACTTGCAAGTGATACCAAAGATGAACATACCCAAGACTTTTCCAAATGGCACCCATGACCTTGAGCTGAAGGCCCCTGGGACATTTGTTTGTGGTTCAACCCTTGGAGAGACCTCTGCAGACTTCTACCATTCTTAGATCTTTGCATGTCTGGCCTCTTGTGTTTTTACTGTTGTTGCTTCTGTTATTGCGGTTTGATTTCATTGATTTTTGAGGCTTTTAACTCTATTTAGTGAGTCTTAGAGTCATAGAAAGATTTGATGGATGTTTATTACCAGGAATGTGGAAATGTGGGAAGAGCCCACTGGAATCAAAAACTACCTTTGTAGGGCTTCCCTGGTGGCGCAGTGGTTGAGAATCTGCCTGCTAACGCAGGGGACACGGGTTCGAGCCCTGGTCTGGGAGAATGCCACATGCCGCGGAGCAACTAGGCCTGTGAGCCACAACTGCTAAGCCTGTGCGTCTGGAGCCTGTGCTCCGCAATGAGAGGCTGCGATAATGAGAGGCCTGCGCACTGCGATGAAGAGTGGCCCCCACTTGCCACAACTAGAGAAAGCCCTTGCACAGAAACGAAGACCCAATACAGCAAAAATAAATAATAAAAAAACTCCTACCCCCAACATCTTCTTTAAAAAAAAAAAAAAAACTACCTTTGTAAAAATCCTAAAATGCCTATTGTGCATCAAGTAGTTCTAGAATTTAGAGATTGATTGTTTCTTTGTTTGGAGGGGAGTTGTTTAGTTTTTCTTTAAGAGGATGGGGAAGAAGCAAGAAGTGGGGATAGGGCGTATAAGACTAACCAGCCTAGAATATATCCTCCTAAATGGCAAAACCCACCCATTTTACATAGCCAGGTATCCCCCAGTAACTTAAACACATACCCAGCGTGGCAAACGGCACTGCTCTGGATCTTGGAAACAAGACCAGTAAAGTACATACTCAAGGACATACTGTTCTTGGAAGATTTCTGCACCAGACACAAACTTGTACACATTCAGCTTATGGTAAAAGAATTCTCATGTTGCAACTGGTTTGAGATTCCAGGAATGTGTGTGTTCAAATTTTTGTTTGAACATTTTGAGTAACTTGCAGCTTTTCATGTGTTTTATGTTTGATTTTGATGTAGTTATTTTTTATTGGAGTGTTTTTGAAGAAACGCCCTGTGGTAAGTATGGTGACCTGAGAGAGGGAAGAAACACACAGCCTTTCCCATCTCTGAAGGCTACGAATTACAACCTAGGAAATCTCCTTCCTCCAAGAACTGCTTCATCTCCAGGGTTTAAAAGTGAAACCTTAGCACAAGGAGTTGCCTGGTGAGAAGACAGCCAACAAGAGTGTTAGGCAGGCAGGAGAAGTGGGCAAGATAGTGGAGTAGGAAGACCCTGATCTCATCTCCTCTCATGGGCACACCAAAATTATAACTATTTACAGAGCAACTATTGATGAGAAGACCAAAATTTAGCATAAAAGATCTTCCACAACTAAAGACATAAAGAAATAACCACAACAAGATGGGTAGGAGGGGTGGATTTGCAGTAGAGTCAAGACGCATACCCCCAGCTGGGTGACCCACAAACAAGAGGATAATTACAACTGCAGAGGTCCTCCCCAAGGAGCAAGTGGTCTGAGCCCCACACTGGGCTCCACAGCTCAGAGATCCTGCACTGGGAAGACAAGGCCCCAGAATGTCTGACTTTGAAAACCAAGGGGGCTTATGTTCAGGAGGGTTGAAGGGCTGTGGGAAAGAGAGATATGCTCTTAAAGGGTGGGTGCAAAATCTCACAGGCTCCAAGTCCCACTGTGGAGGAGTAGTTTGAAAGGAGCCTGGATCAGACCCACTTGCTGGCGAGCCCCCTAGGGAGGCAGGAGGCAACTGTAATGGAGACACTGGTGGCAGCCATTTCTGGGACCTCATTCTACCACAATAAAACTAGCACTGGCAAGCACCATCTTGGAATCCTCCCTCTAACCATTAGCTCTGGGGGTTTACTCACACACCAGTAAACTAGCAGCAGCCAAAAGCCCCACCCCCAGGCCAAACAGACAGCATGGTCAAGTGGGATTTATGCCAGGGATGCAGGATTCTTCAATATAGGCAAATCAAACAATGCGATACACCATATTAATAAATTGAAGAATAAAAACCATATGATCATCTCAATACATGCAGAAAAAGTGTTTGACAAACCCAACGCCCATTTATGACAAAAACTCTCCAGGAAGTGGGCATAGAGGGAAGCTACCTCAACATAATAAAATCCATGTATGAAAAATCCACGACAAACATCATTCTCAATGGTGAAAAAGTGAAAGCATTTCCTCTAAGATCAAGAACAAGATAAGAATGTCCACTCTTACCACTTTTATTCAACATAGTTTTAGATGTTCTAGCCACAGCAATCAGAGAAGAAAAAGAAATAAAAGGAATCCAAATTGGAAAAGAAGTAAAACTGTCATTGTTTTCAGCTGACATGATACGATACATAGAAAATTCTAAAGACACTACCAGAGAACTTCTAGAGCACATCAATAACTTCAGTAAAGTTGCAGGATGCAGAATTAATACACAGAAATCTCTTGCATTTCTATATACTAACAACAAAAGTTCAGAAAGAAATTAAGGAAACAATCCCATTAATCATGGCATCAAAAAGAATAAAATACCTAAGGAGGCAAAAGACCTGTATGCAGAAAACTATAAGACACTGATGAAAGAAATCAAAGACAATACAAACAGATGGAAAGATATACCATGTTCTTGGATTGGAAGAATCACTACTGTCAAAATGACTATACTACTCAAAGCAATCTACAGATTCAATGCAATACCTATCAAATTACCAATGGCATTTTACACAGAATTACAACAAAAAGTTTAAAATTTGTATGGAAACACCAAAGAACACAAATAGCCAAAGCAATCTTGAGAGAGAAAAACGGAGCTGGAGGTATCAGGCTCCCTGACTTCAGACTATACTACAAAGCTACAGTCATCAAAACAGTATGGTACTGGCAGAAAAACAGAAATATAGACCAAGGGAACAGGACAGAAAGTCCAGAGATAAACCCAAGCACTTATGATCAACTAATCTATGACAAAGGAGGCAAGAATATATAATGGAGAAAAGGCAGTGTCTTCAATAAGTGGTGCTGGGAAAACTAGACAGCTACATGTAAAAGAATGAAATTAGAACACTCCCTAACCTCATACACAAAAATAAACTCAAAATGGATTAAAGACCTAAATGTAAGGCCATAAAACTCTTAGAGGAAAACACAGGCAGAACACTCTGACACAAATCACAGCAATATTTTTTTGATCCACCTCTTAAAGTAATGAAAATAAAAACAAAAATAAACAAATGGGACCTAATTAAACTTAAAAGCTTTTTCACAGCAAAGGAAACCATAAACAAAATGAGAAGACAACCCACAGAATGGGAGAAAATATTTACAAATTAAGCAACCAACAAGATTAATCTCTAAAATATACAAACAGCTCATGTAGCTCAATATCAGAAAAACCCCAAACAACCCAATCAAAAAATGGGTAAAAGACCTAAATAGGCATTTCTCCAAAGAAGACACACAGATGGCCAAGAGGCACATTAAAAGATGCTCAACATCATTAATTATTAGAGAAATGCAAATCAAAACTGTCAATACAATGAGGTACCACTTCACACCAGTCAGAATGGTCATCAAAAAATCTACAAACAATAACTGGCGAGGGTGTGGAGAAAAGGGAACCCTCCTACACTGTTGATGAGAATGTAAATTGGTAGAGCCACTATGGAGAACAGTATGGGGGTTCCTTAAAAAACTAAATATAGAACTACAATATGATCCAGCAATCCCATTCCTGGGCATATATCCAGAGAATACCATAATTCAAAAGGATACATGCACCCTAATGTTCATAGCAGCATTATTTACAATAGCCAAGACATGGAAGCAACCTAAATGTCCATCAACAGAGCAGTGGATAAAGAAGATGTGGTACATATATACAATGGAATGTTACTCAGCTATAAAAAAAAAAAAAAACAAAATAATCCATTTGCAGCAACATGGATGCACCTAGAGATAGTCATACTGAGTGAAGTCAGAGAAAGACAAATATCATATATCACTTATATGTGGAATCTAAAAAAATGGTACAAATGAACTTATTTACAAAACAGAAATAGAGTCACAAATGTAGAAAACGAACTTATGATTACTAGGGGGGAAGAAAGGGGATGGATAACTTGGGAGATTGGAATTGACATATACACACTATATATAAAATAGATAACTAATAAGGACCTACTGTATAGTACAGGGAACTCTACTCAATACTCTGTAATGACCTATATGGGAAAAGAATCTAAAAAAAAAGCAGATATCTGTATGTATATAACTGATTCACTTTGCTGTATACCTGAAACACAACGTTGTAAATCAACTTTATTCCAATAAAAAATAAAGAATAAAAGCAAACTATAGGACCTCCCTGGTGATGCAGTGGTTAAGACTCTCCCTGCCAATGCAGGGGACACGGGTTCGATCCCTGGTTCAGGAAGATCCCACATGCCATGGAGCAACTAAGCCTGTGCACCACAACTACTGAGCCTGTGCTCTGGAGCCCACGAGCCACAACTACTGAGCCCGCATGCCACAACTATGGAAGCCCATGTGCCTAGAGCCCTTGCTCTGCAACAAAGAGAAGCCACCACAATGAGAAGCCTGGACACCGCAACAAAGAGTAGTCCCCGCTGGCTGCAACTAGAGAAAGCCCGTGCGCAGCAAAGATGACCCAATGCAGCCATAAATAAATAAATAATGTGTACTTTTTTTTAAAAAAAAACAAAGAACTCATACAATTCAACGTCAAAAGCAAAACAAAACAAAACAAAAAAACAACCTGATAATAAAAATGGGCAGAGGACCTGAATAGACCTTTTTTCAAAGAGAATATACAGAAGGCCAACACATGAAAAGATGTTCAACATCACTAATCATCAGGAAAATGCAAATCAAAACCACAATGAGATACCACCTCACAACTGTCAGAATGGCTATCATCAAAAAGACAACAAATAACAAGTGTTGGTGAGGGTGTGGAGAACAGGGAACCCTAGTACACTGTTGGTGGGATTGTAAATTGATACAGCCACTATGGAAAATAGTATGGAGATTCCTTAAAATTTGAAAATAGAACTGCCACAGAATCCAAAAATTTCACTTCTGAGCATTTACCCGAAGAAAGCAAAAACACTAATTTGAAAAGGTATTTGCACAGCAATATTCATTGCAGCATTATTTACAATAGCCAAGATATGGAAGCAAGCTAAGTGTCCATTGACAGACAAATGGATCAAGATACAACACACACACACACACACACACACACACAGGAATATTACTCAGCCATTTAAAAACATGATATCTTGCCATTTGCGACAACATGGATGATCTAGAGGGTATTATGCTAAGTGAAATTAGTCTGACAGAGAAAGACAAACACTGTATATTATCACTACATGTGGAATATAAAATATGAAACAAATGAATGTAACAAAACAGAAACGAACTTACAGAGAACAAACTAGTGGTTACCAGTGTGGAAATGGAAGAGAGGAAGGGCAAGATAGGGGTAGGGTATATAAGAAGTATATAAGTTTATATAAGAAGTATAAACTCTATGTATAAAATACATAAGCTACAAGGATATATTGTACAGCACAGGGAATACGGCTAATATTTTATCATAATTTTAAATGGAGTATAATCTATAAAAATCACTATGTAGTACCCCTGAAATTAATATAATATTGTAAATCAACTATACTTCAATTAAAAAATAAAGTTTTTTTAATTAAAAAAACCTTTTAGGTCTAAACAATAAAATACAGTGAGCGGAGCTTGTAAGGTTATTGATTTAAATAAACCAACTGTAAAAGAAAAAGACAAATGCCATATGATCTCACTTTTATGTGCAACCTAAAAAACAGGATAAACAAAACAAACTCACAGATACAGAGAACAAACAGGTGGTTGCCACAGGGGAGACGGTTGGAAAGGATGAGAAATAGGTAAAGGGGATTAAGAGGTAAAAACCTCCTGTTATAAAATAAATAAACCACAGGAATGTAATATACAGCATAAGGAATATGGTCAATAATACTGCAATAATTTTGTATGGAAACAGATGGTTACTTATCGTGATGGTTATTTCACAATGTATGCAAATATCAAATCATTATGTAGTACATCTGAAACTAACATAATATTGTACAAACTATATTTCAATAAATAAATTTTTAAAAAATAATAATAAATAACACACAAAAGATGTCTTTTAGAAAAGGGTGTTAGGCAATGGTTCTACTGGGCTGAGTCTCAGTGCCCTGGGATTCATCCTCTTCTTTTGCCTTAACTCTCCCAACACATATTATCTGACACGTCATCAGACAGGGTATCTTATACCTCAAGGGAAATATGAGCTCACAGGTACTGCTGCAGAACAAATTCGTAATGTACAAATTGAGCAACTCTCCCAGGAGGCAGAAGAATAAAGAGATAGAAAATATGTAAGAGCATTTTAGATCTGTGGAAGAAGGGAAAACTGTCTATATCTGGATAATGGGACTTAGAAAGAAACACAAAAAATAAAGAGGAGAAAATGTTTGAAGAAATAATGAGGATAAATTTCCTAGAAATAAAGCTAGATCAAAGATCTGAAATTTAAAAGACCCACAGAATTCAAACAGAAGATATAAGGTAAAGTACACCTCTATCTAGAAGTGTAATTTAAGATTAGCAAAGACAAAGCAAAAATTCTAAAAGCATCTGGATTGAAGATCACCTATAAAAGAATAAGAATCATATCGTAATTACACCTATTAACCCTAATACAAGGTACAAGAAATTAATGGAGCAGTTAAAGTATTGAAGAAAGATACATTCAAAACTAGATTTTTTCCAAGCAACCAAATTGTCATTCAAATATGAAGACATAATAAAATATTCTTGGGCACACAGTCTTCACTAGTTTTTTTTTTGCTACACACAAACATAATAGTAAGATTGTGTACTTCTGAAACACATTCAGAAGTACAAGAAATATGGGAAATAATGTGTATCAAATTTCTTGGTAAGATATATTAATATCCAAGCAATTTTAAAGGACAAAGAAGAAGAGAATGTATAACTCTAATAAACTAGAAATAAAATTCTAGAAAATATCAATATGATGGAGCTGGTGGGGGAGACAAGAAGTGTAAGAAAGAATGTGAGTGTTCTCTTGTTAAGGGCAGTATATAAATATTGACATGTTTAAAGAATCAGTGGAGATAAATAAACATGAGTCTTATGATGAAGGCAACTACCTGAAATAAAAAATATAGAATATCTTTTCAACAAGCAAATACAAAAACATAAGTTCCAACTATCCAATAGAAGACAGGAAAAGGGAAAAAAGAGAATGGAGAATCTGAACCTGTTATTCTTTTCAGTTTATCTATCAGGTAAGTCACATAATTCTCCAAAGTCAAGAATACCTTCTCCTGATGTTAACTTGTAGTGGACATTTTGCTTTACTTTTTGTACTTAGGACTTTGATGCACCTAAAACTTTTGTATATGGAACCAGAGAAGCATCAAAGAATAAAAAAGCGCTACTGAAAAGATTATCTTATCCCTACTGCTCTTCAGTGCCACCTTTGCCCTAAATCAAATGACCACATGAGTATTTTTTGGGTGTTCTATTCTGTTCCAGTGATACATGTCTATCGTGACACCAATATCATACTGCTTTAATTCTGTAGCTATGTACTGTAACAAACCTTGATATCTCCTAACCTTATTCCTAAAGAAAGTCTTGGCTGTTCTTAGACCTTTGCATTTCCATATACTTTTTCCAATTAGTTTGTCAATTTCTACACACACACACACACACACACATACACACAGAAACCTGGCATACTGATAGGAATTACATCTTTAAACTGTTGAGTCTTCCAATCCAGAAATATGATATAGCTATTTATTTAGGCTTTAGTTTCTCTCAATATTTTTCATTTTCTGAGAAGAGAGCTCACAAATTTTTGCTAGATATAGTTCTATATAGTTGATTTTTTGAAAATTGAATAATTTTCTAATAAATTATTGCTGATATATACAATGTATAATTTTGTATATTGACCATGTATTTGGCAAGCTTGCTAAATTAGCCTATTCTAAATAATTTATCTATAAAGTAATTTGGATTTTCTATGATGTATCAAGTGTTTGATTTCTTCTTTTATAGACATTATTCTTTTCTCTTTTTTTTGTTCTTTATTGTGCTGGCTGCCTAGGCTCTTTAATGCAAATGTTGAATAGACAATGGTGATAGTGGATATATTTGTCTTGTTTCTTATTTCAAAAAGGAGACGTAGCTTTCAGTATTTCAACATGAGGGTAAAGTTTCTTGGAGGTTACTTGTGAGTACTCTATCAAATTAAGGAAGTTTCATTCTATTGCCAGCTTTCCATGAGTTTATTATCATAAATATTAATTTTTAATGGGCTTTCTGCATCTATGGAGATAATCTTATGATTTTCCTCCTTTGTTCTTTCATACAGTGTATTACATTGTTTGATATTTGAATTCTGAACCAGGCTTACATTTCTGGCACCAAAAAAAAAAAAACCCCCCCCCCCCCCCCAAAAAAAAAAAAAAAACTTGGCCCTGATATAGTATCTTTATATATTGCTGGATTCAGTTTTCTAACACTAATTTTGGATTTTTTAATCTATATTCATGAGTGAGATTGGCCTGTAATTTAACTTTTCCATAACGGTCGCATCAGATGATGTTATCAAGATTAAGCAGGTCTTATCAAATGAGCTTGGTCCATGACAGGGAGAATGCTTCATGCCACATGGAGGAGCCGTCAGCCACCAGCTGCCTGATGGCCTGAGCAAGCAGTACCCAGACATGCAGTGAACTGACTGACTGTTGATCTAGCTGGTGGCAGTGCATACCTGGCCAGATGGGTGCTGTGGGCTAGGACTGTGGGCAGGGGAGCTGGCCAGGCCACAGACAGTTGAGCATGCACTGTGACATCTTCTACTCTGCTCATCTGTATACATCCTTCAAAATAACAGCTTTTGCCTCAGTATTCCAGGGTTTCTTTCCTCACAGAATCCAACAGAGTTGCAGTTCTGAGTAAAAAACTTCCAGCAGAGATGATGAAAATGACAAACTCCGTAACTTTCCAAGGTTACCTGCCAAACTGTCACTGAATTTACTGCTATATCCACTGCAAAGCTCATTTAGCATCATGCTGTGTTGATATCCAAGTCCTTTCGTGTTAGTCAACATCAAGCCCACCTCTTTAATTCTGGGTGAATGTGGGCTGTGACCCAGCAGAGGACAGGCCCTCTCCCTGGTGAACATGCTGTAGTGGATATCTATTGTGAAAATTATAAAATTACTCTTGGCTGGAAATATGAACTTGCCTTTGAGAGCAACAGCGATAAGAGATGAAAGTTTATTACTGAACTTGCTCATGTGTTCAAAGACAATTGTTGAGAGTGAAAACTTTCCATTCTATTTTGAATCCATTTTTGTGAAAGAGACTGTAAACAAGATAGAAACAAAGGAGCCCCATGGATGACAATATTTCTTGAACTTTAACCTCACAGACTAGCTGCAAAGCTCATGACACTCTATGATTTCTCTGGTTATTCTTGGAGAAGATAGCCCCTTCTTGTATATATCTCCTCATCTTTAAGTTATTTCTGAAGTTCTTAATGAACTTTTTTAAACAATCCCACATTTTAGAGAAAGAATTAACTAACTGATGCTTCATCTATCAACTTTCTTCTTTTATGCTATGTTTTTAATGCAGAATTTAGTTATGCAGGTAAATGCCTTTACTCGTGTTCAGTAGATAAAATGATAATTTCTAAAGAATATAGGAATGGAGTATCTGTTATATAAAAATGTCTCACCACTGACCTTTATTAGAGTGAAGGCAAGGGAGTGCTGTAGTTCATACTACAAAAAAACTGCCAACACTGTAAATTAAATCGGTATTCATTTTGGAGATTAATTGCTAAGTTATAGCGCTCAATTAAGTACCTTCCAGAATGTGTCACTAAGTTTATATATCAGTGTTTTTACTTTTGCTCAAAAACAGAGAAGCTCACAACTTTATACAGGTTAATGGAGAAATGTGTCTAATGTTAATATCTTGTCTCTTTAAGCAATGAGGTATCTTATCTAAAAAGCAAGTGAACTAGTTGTTATAAATGGCTTCCTACACAGAGAAAGATGCATTCATTAAAGAAATATTTATCTCTTGTTCAGTTATTGAAATTGGAAAATTGTACCTTTAATGGAAGCAGTAACTTATACATCAGTAGATTATTTTATGACTGGTTCAATGAAGAGTTCCTAGTCTACCGTCAATTTACTTGAAGAATAATTAGTTTTGCAAATCAAAGGTGCTAGAACCAAAAGGAAAATTAAATACCCCAGACTTTATTTTAAAATTTTTTCAGAAGGTTAAAGCTACAAGATAGGTTTTAAATTTAAGTGAATTGATATTTGCTTTGTGGATTTTTTTAAAAACTGAGATGGGAAGTTTTCGCTTTCCTACCTACTAGAAGAGACTGTGTAAAACTGGTATTGTTTCTTTCTCAAGTAATTAGTAAAACTCAGAGAAGCCACCTGAGCCTGGAGCTTTCTTTGAGTGAAGGTTTTAAATTACTGATTTTTTTTTTTTTTTAATTCTTGTAGCAGTCTTCTTCTTGTCTTGTTAAGTTGCGTTTTTCTAGTAGGTTTTCCATTTCATCTAAATTTGGTACTTCTGCATTTCTAGTAAATTGTCCATTTCATCTAAGTTTTCCAATGCATTGTCCTAATATTGTTCATAATATTTTTATGTCATTTAATGTCTGTAGGATACACAGTAAAGTCTCATTTTCATAACTACCTTATTGTTGCTCAATTTGGCCAATGTGTTTATTACTAATTATTCAAACCAGCTTTGGGCTTCAATAATCTTCTCTATTGTACATTAGGAAATGTTTTCATTAATATCTGCTCCAATTTTTATTATTTTTTCTTTGGGTTTCTTGTTTTTTCCTCTAACTTTTTATGCTTAAATCATTTACTTTAATAGATGCTTAGATCATTTACATTTACATTTTTCTTTTATAATATATGCATCTAAGGCCATAAACTTCTTTGTGCAGAGCTTTAGCTGTATCCCACAATACATCATATGAAAATGTCCTATTTTCATTTTAATTCAGTTGAAAATACATTTTTTAACATCTTTATTGGAGTATGATTGCTTTACCATGATGTGTTAGTTTCTGCTTTATAACAAAGTGAATCAGCTATACATATACATATATCCCCATATCTCTTCCCTCTTGCGTCTCCCTCTCTCCCACCCTCCCTATCCCACCCCTCTAGGTGGTCACAAAGCACCGAGCTGATCTCCCTATGCTATGCAGCTGCTTCCCACTAGCTATCTATTTTACATTTGGTAGTGTACATATGTCCATGCCACTCTCTCACTTTGTCCCATCTTACCCTTCCCCCTCCCCGTGTCCTCAAGTCCATCTCTAGTAGGTCTGCGTCTTTATTCCCATCCTGCCCCTAGGTTCTTCATGACTTTTTTTTTTCTTTTTAGATTCCATATATATGTGTTAGCATACGGTATTTGTTTTTCTCTTTCTGACTTACTGCACTCTGTATGACAGACTCTAGGTCCATCCACCTCACTACAAATAACTCAATTTCATTTCTTTTTATGGCTGAGTAATATTCCATTGTATATATGTGCCACATCTTCTTTATCCATTCATCTGTCAATGGACACTTAGGTTGCTTCCATGTCCTGGCTATTGTAAATAGAACTGCCGCGAACATTGTGGTTACATTCTAATTTATACTGTGATTTCGCCTTTGCCCCATAGATCTTTAGAAGTGTACTACTTAACTTTCATACATTTGGGGGTTTTCTACTTTTCTTTTGCTTAATGATTTCTTTCCACTGGTTTAAATAACACAGTTCCTATAATTTTAATCTTTAAAATTTGTTGAGACCCATTTATTTTACGACACAACATATGTTCAACTTTGATGAATTTTTCAAGTGTGTTTAGAAAAAACGGATTTTGCAGCCACTGGGTACAATGAAGGGTATGCCTATTTCGTCGTCTCTCATTGTGTTGCTCAAACCTTTTATATCTGTACTGAATTTTCTAATTGTTCTATCAGTTACTAAGAAAAAAGTACATTAAAAATCTCCCACTATGATGGTGAATTTGACTATTTCTCTTAATTCTGTCATTTTTTGCTTGTGCTATTTTGAAGCTAAATTATTAGTTACATATATATTTAGAATTATATCCTGGTGAATAAACCTTTTATCATTATCAATATTCTTATCTGTAGTATACTTTTTGCTTTAAAATAAACTTTTTCTATTTGCACTTTATTAGTTCACCTGTTCTGTGTTCTGGTTTCTATCCTTTCTTGCCTCTATTAGATTAAGTGGTTTATATTATTCCATCTTTTTCTCTCCATTATGTAATTTTACATACATACATTCTTTTGTCATTTGTTTAATGATTACCTTAGCAATTACATCTTTGACGTCTTAAAATATTTTACCACTTCTCAATGCAAGGCCCTTAGAACACTTCAACTCTATTTACTACTCACTTGACAGGTATTTTAATAGCATATGCATCTTTATTTCTTCTTCAATTTTGAAAGAATTTTTAAGAACAAAATTCTAAGTGGTCAGTTATTTTCCTTCAGCACTTTAAAGATATCATTCCCTTCTCTGATTTTTCCACTTCTGTTGAGAAATTAACTGTTGGGATCATGGTTGCTCCTTTAATGGTAATATAACTTTTTCCCCCCCTTTGCCTGTCTTTCAAATTTTTTTCTTTGTCTTTGGTTTCTAGCAGTTTCTCTCTAATGTGCCAAGATGTGGTTTTATTTTTATTTATCCTGCTTGGTGTTTATATTATTTCTTAAATCTGTGATGTCACATGTTTTATCATAGTTGGAAAGTTCACAGCCATTGAACATCTCTTCAAATGGAAGCCATCTCTTCAAATATTGCTCCTGCTGCATCTACTCTCTTCTCCTTTTGGAATTCCAGCTTCAGATGTGTTACAGCTTTTCATGATGATCCATGTAATGTTTAGTTTCTTTTATCTATTTTCCATCTTTTTGTCTCTCCATGTTTTGTCTAAAAGATCTTCCTGACCTATCATCCAGTTCACTGAAGTTCTTCCTCAGCTTGCTTTAAACTGCTGTTAAATTCAATCCACTGCATGCTTAATTTCAATTATTATTTTTTATCCCTAGAATTTCTATTTGGTTCTTTTTCATAGGTTCTGGTTTTCTGCTGAAATTTTTAATTCTCTCTCTTAATTCCTTATGCATGGTTATTTACAAGTCGATGTCTGATAATCCCATTGTCTGATGCCCTAGGAGGCTGTTTCTATTTTCTTATTGTCTCCTTTGATTTATGGTCAAGTCTTGTCTACTTTTATGCCTGGATGTTTTTGTTGGAATTTTAATATTATTAAAAACTGTAGAGATGATCTGAACCTTTGAATATGTTAGCTTTCTATAGAGGATTTAATTTTCTACTGGCAGGCAAGGAGACTGGGGCATTAGCAATCCAGATCACCATAATCCAAGTAGGGCTTGAGATTATTCAAAAACTAAACTTCAGTTTCTGCAAGGGCTGGTCTACTTCTTGGATACCCTTAATCATATAGTGATATTAAACTCTCTGTGGTTTTGACCCAAAGATTGCAGTTTACTTGGCCCCCTTCTCTCTGAAGGGCACTGAAATCCAACTTTTGGCATTACAAACACATGAGCCTGTTGAAAATTCTGTTCAGCTCTTTATCATCAAGTGAAACAAGCAAATACCTTCAGGGTAAAACCAGTCCCAAATGCTCACTCTTCTTCAATGCCTTCTTTCCCAGATCCTGGCCCTGGAATATCTCAGTGCCTTTCTTACAGATTTGAAAGGCCTTTAAAAAAGAATTTTTAAAGATCTGAACAGCTTTTCTAGTTGTCCTAAGTGGGAATATAGGGCTAAAGCAGATTGTACATCATTACCAGAAGTCTCTTCACTGAATTTTTTAAAGCTCAAATCTCTCAATATTCTTTTAGATACCACTTATCTTTTAAAAGATTTATGGTGTCCATTTCTTCACCTCATACTCACAATTCGACTCACTCTCATCTTTTCCCTCAATGATCCACCAAAAACTCTAAGGCAAAAGTCATCGATGACCTCTATTTTGCTAAGTCAACATGATCCTTTTCAGCCATCTTCTCCTTCTACTTCTCAGCCACATTTGTCACTGTTGGTATCTCCCCCTTTTCCCTTTTTATACCTTACAAATTTTGAATCAAGCATCTATCCTGTCTATTCAAAAATAAATAAATGCATTTTATAAGGAAATAGCCCAATTCCATGATTAGAAGATAATTCTTTCAGCTCAAAATTTTGAGCAATTTGAAATACAAATACCTCAGGAAAGGTATAGCAGATCTATGTGCATTCTTGCTTACACTACTTCAACTTACTTGCTAAAGAGAGAAAAAGAGAAACAATTTTTCAAGTTCACTTCTGTCCACAATTTCTATCATTGAAGAGTTGTCCTAGAATAAGAGTACAATGAGGATGAGAATTCCTCTCTTAGTTCCTATGTATTTCTCCTTGAGTTAACTTATCACTCAAAGTTCAACCCTCATGTTTAAAAATACAACATATGCGCCCTGTAAAATATCCCTAAAATATAAGCAAACTACTTCATTTTGTCAACTCGTAGAACTGGTCTAAAACATGTAGGAAAAAAAAATATCTGTGCTAGACTTTTCTGAAAGATATGTATTGATATGTATCTGTTTATATAGCAGATACTCTGTTATTCTTTATGGTGCCAATGGTGATTTAAGCAATTTTTGCTCACTTTAACACCATACCCCACAATATATATTACAATTCCACTGTAAGTCATTATCAATTATTTATATGTTTAAGGCAACAAATGTATACTGCATGCTTACTATTTGTTAGGAATTCTTTTGGTACTAGAGACCCAGGAGCACACAGACTTAATACGAAGCTTGAGTATAAAAGTTATAAACGAATGTGATCTGTGCTACAATGACAGCCTGCAGAGAGCTTAGGAGACAGATATACCCTTACTGCTGACAGCATTTTGCTTCCCATTATACGGAAGCAGCTGACTGCCTTCAAACACCAAGAAAGCAGCCGCAGGTTGCCTTCTAAATTTGGGGAAACCCAGTGCTGCACTTAACACCGTAAGAGCCACTGAAATGGGAGACTCAGAGCAATACCTGAGCTCCGGAGCCCTCCGACCACATGTCAAGGAGCTGCACTAAATACTCTCCTTAAGCTCTCCAGCTATATGAGTCTACAGTAACCAATTTCCTGTTGGAACCCTCCAAGCAAGAAACAGGCCCAGCGGGAGGTCTGACCCACCACAGATGTCTCATAAGATATATATTTAACTGCCTTCTTTTCCTATATCTGGTAACCCCCAAATGGCTATGATTAAGATGCTTTTTACGGACCCCTCTACCGATCCATCATCAAAAAGGGAACATTGGATGCTCCTGAAGACAGAGACAAAAGGTTTTTTAGGGCAGGGACTTCCGAAGGTAATTTCTGCCCTCACACCTTTGAGTGGGTCCCTGAGGCTGGGCAGATTTAAACAGACCCAAGTTAACTGGCTCAGATTTTCTCTGTCAGTATATATCCTAATATTTGTACCCTACAAGGACGTACAGAGAAGAAAGAACTAAATCTGTGGGAGGAGAAAGGGTCATTAAAGGTTATGAGAGACGAGTTTTCTTGGATGGGGGTTAAGAATAAATAAGAGTTCACAAGGCAGATCCAAGCTGGGGAGAACATTTCAGGCAAAAGAGTAATGGACAATGGCATGGAAGAGTAGTATAAATGAAGAATACAAACCATTTTTTATTTTTTACATTTTTATTATTTATATCTCTTCCCAACTTTCATCTGTTGGTTTATGACAAGGCTGTCTTTTCTGCATTATTTTTATGAACAGCAGGTCCCATCATTGATTTGAAGCACTTCTATGTTATTCTTGATCCTTCCTGGGGAGGTAATTATTTTATCTGCCTATTAAGAACTTGTCATAAACCAACAGATTAGTAGTGTACCATTCATACTTTGGGCACCCCATAAGGCCCCTCCTCCACCACAATTTGCTATTTCAATAATCTGTTCTAACACATGGCCTGCATCTCTTATTGACTGGAGTCTCTTCTCAAATATCTGTCAAGGGGATAAGAATGTACCAGTGCATTGCTGTCAATGCTCTAGAAAAACAAATTATGTAATACAGCTTTTACTCTCAAGTTTATGGTCTCACTGGGAAGGCATGACAAAAATCCCAGCAAGGATTGAACAATTCAAGGCAGCATAAACACAAAGGCATACTTTTCTTGCTTTCCTATTAAACAGCTTCATGTTGTCCTGTCCAAACTGGCTCGCATTGTGCCACAGTTGACACTCACGATAATTTTTTGGTTTAAAAAAGTGTCACTAAGAAGAATATAGGTTAACATCTCAATAACAAGGGACCTCAAGTTCTACTCTATCAATAATTCTACCACTTTGCCCAGCTGGAAAAGGAGGGTGACAGTTAAC
This sequence comes from Monodon monoceros, assembly GCF_005190385.1. Taxonomy (NCBI): domain Eukaryota; kingdom Metazoa; phylum Chordata; class Mammalia; order Artiodactyla; family Monodontidae; genus Monodon; species Monodon monoceros. The sequence goes on from NW_021703782.1 coordinate 61,784,314, forward strand.
CTACAGCCCTAGACATTTGAAGATGAATTTCAAATGTATCAGGAAAATAAAGGAATCTCATCTGTCACTGACTCAACTGTGACATGAGTCACATGAAAAGTGAATTGCAGCAGTGCAGGGCCAAGAGAAAAAATATTTTAGAGGAAAAACGTCTAGGTAATGGGAGCAGATCTAGTTTCACAAAGTTCAGCTTGGTAAGCAGAATATAGTAATCTCTCAATCTGACAGGTAAGCAGGTTAAACACAGAGAAGGAACTACTGTCCTCGCTCTGCAAAGATCTAGGTAAGCAGGCAGGTAAGCAGGTAGGTTCTGCAAGCAGATAAAGGACCTAGGCGCCGAAGTTTGGCTAAGTGACAAAACTCCAGGTTTTGGGTAGGGTGTGGTAAAAGTAGATCCCAAATCATTCATTCATTCAAAAATATTTTTGGAGCCAATTCTGTACAGGGCTATGTACCAGGACCTGAAGTACTGCAGTGAACAAAACAAGCATTGATCCCTTCCCTTTAAGAAATGTATACTCATTAAGGGGAACAAAAGTAAGTAAAAAGACAAAATAAGTATAAATTGTCATTAGTGTTATGAAAAACATCAAATAAGGCACTGAGGTAGAGAATGTGATGGGAAAGGATCCTAATTTAGAACTGATGGTCAGGGCGTGTTCTCTGGGGCAGTGTCATTTAACATGCAATGCAAAGGATGAGAAAGAGCTAGCCATGAGAAAGGACAGCATTCTTGACAGAGGTGCAGCATGTGCAAAGGCACCAAGGTAGGAAAGTAGTTGGTGTGTGAAGAGATAAAATAAGATCAGTAAAGGCGGGCAGGCTGAAAATTGGAAAAGTGGTTTGGCTAGTTCAGCAGAGACCAGCTCATGAAGGGTCTTGTAAAGCATGGTAAGAAGCTTGGATCTTATTCCAAATTCATTCAATGGTATTCGTTTTATGGAATAAAAAGGATACAATGTAACCTATAATACGAGAGTATCACTTCGGCTGTTAGGAAGAGAAGTGATTAAAGGAGGGCAAGAAGAAAAGTGGGAAAACAAATTAGGAGAAAGATGGTGGGAGATTAGACCCAGTGAAATGGTGGAGATGGAGATAAAGGGATGAATTTAAGATATATTTTGGAGTTTGAATTGAGACCTTATTGCTGGATAGAAGGTAAGGACTTAGGGAGTTGGAGAATTAGGGATGAGTTCCAGATTTCAAGCCAGAAAAACCAGAAAATTGTTACTACCAATTTCCATGTTGGAGAACACCAGAAGGATGAGAGAAATCTGAAGGGCAAAACAGATATGCTACCTTTGAGATATGTGTAAGGCCTCCAACTAGAGATATGAAATAGATTTGTGAATCTGGAGCTAAGATAAGAGGTCTGGCTAATGATATAAATGTTAGTGTTAGTCTAAAATGGTATGGACAAGACCACCATGGTGAGAGAAGAGGGGAAAATATATAGTTAAGGATCAATCTGTAAGGAATCCCATAAGGTAAAGCAAAGTTCTCAACCTGGCTTCACACTAGAATCACATAGGAATGCCTGTGAAATGGTTCTGCAGCCGTCAGTGCCCTCTTTTGATAACACTCAGTCATTGCTGTCTAACTGTGAATTCCTACAAATGCATTAAAGTCCCAACCAATTGCTCTAAAAAAAAAAAATGAGGTTGGAGAAATGGCTATTGGATTTGGAAACATGAATGTTTATGATAACTTCTGCAAGGAGAATTTCAGTTCTCAGCTTTAGACAATCTGGGGTTTGGGGAGGGTTATTAAGATCATCTTAATTAACAAACTTGGGCTGCAAGCCTGATTTAGTGCCAAGACTTCTATGTAGTCCCGACATCTCCTTAAACTCCCCAGTCCTATCTGGGCTTGGGATTGGGATATGGAAGTTGGGGAGTAGACTCAAATAAGAGAAGGAAGACTACAAGACTACAAGTCAACAGAAGAAAAGAACAAATACGCAAATTGGTATTAATGGTCAACATTTCATGAGAATGCAACTGAGGCACAGGTGAAACAATTATTCAATCCAAGATGGGATTTTTGGATCAATTCAACAAGTATTTCAAGCTCTGAATAGGTGGTAGAATAGGAGAGTAGGCTTGCCCTATTTAGCAACTAAATATATAGGAGGTCTAGTTAAATTTGAACTTCACATAAACAAGAAATATTTTTTCAGTATTTGGAACATGCTTAGCCTAAATTTTTTTCACTGTTTATCTGAAATTCAAAGTTAACTGAGCATCCTCTATTTTATTCAGCAATCCTTGACAAGAGGAATGGAAGGACAGATATTCTCCCTTTCCTCATAGATCTTAGTAAAGAAACAATATCAGTTTCACATGAATTTGAGTTATTCCAGAGGTCCATGGCATGAAGGACTCTAATGGCAAAGAACCAAGTGAGTGGATCCTGAGATACTGGTGAGCAGGTGTGAGTCACCCAGCCAGTGAGGGACACCCACAAACAGCCTCATCTCAAAGTGGCTTTGCCACTCCTTCTTTGTATTGACTATATATTCTTATTTTCTGTATACTTGATGCTCTGGGGCCTCAGTGACTCGGGAGAGACTAACCCTCCCAGGGTTAGGTAATACCTCGAGAGAGCCAACAGCTTACCAGGGCGCACACCTTTCATATGCAAAGCAACCCATCCAAAGCACAAACCCCAACCACCTCCTTTAGGGCTCTCACAGTCAAGCCACTATCCACCTGCCCTAATTACCCTGGGGCCAGGTATCAGATTCCTAGAGACAGCCCCTCTGCACAACAGCCCACTAAAATTATTCAAACTAGGTAACCCTGAACCTGCTTACACTGCCTTGCTTTTCATGGGAAACTGCAGCTCACAGTTTCTCCTTGTTCCTTCTGCCTCCTGACCAACCCTGGTGCTTCCCAATGTAGCCCTTCACGGAGTGGTGTGCCCCCTCCTCTTGGGAACTGTGCGTATCTTTTCAACCGTCCCCTGATCTGTTGCTCTCACAATACCTGAATAATAACAAAACCTACATTTTAAAACACTCTCCACTTAGGGGTGTTCAGAGAACTCCCTGTAGTGATTAAAAAATAGGAAAAATAATGTTTTCATTATTGTAGACAACGGCCAATAAGTTAGAAACTTTTAAACATCAGTTAAAGTTGGCAAATCAGTTCCTTGGACTCTGAGGAGATACATAAAAAACAAATGATTCTCAACAGAAAGACGATTCCCCACAAATGGAGAATCTATAAAACCTGCTCCCAAGTGTGAATTTAGAGTTTTAGAAAGGTTTGCAGAATAAAAATTAAAATAATAAAAAATAAGTAAATAAATGAATAAAAACAAAACAAAAAAAAAACAAAGGTTTACAGGCATGGCCCCTCAAGAATACCAGTGGTCTTGTGGCTCCACAATGTATATTGGGACAGAAAGGTTCTATAAGAGTAGATTTCCCACTCATGTTAAAATGTATGGTTTCGGCTTCCCTGGTGGCACAGTGGTTGAGAGTCTGCCTGCCGATACAGGGGACACGGGTTCATGCCCCGGTCCGGGAAGATCCCACATCCTGCAGAGCGGCTGGGCCCATGAGCCATGGCCACTGAGCCTGCGCGTCTGGAGCCTGAGCTCCGCAACACAAGAGGCCACAACAGTGAGAGGCCCACGTACCGCACAAAAAAAAAAAAATGTCTAGACTTGTACCCTTATCTCATTGTTTCTGAGAACACTTTTTTTTTTTTTTTTTAAACTGACTCGTATTCTGTTTAAGAGGGATTTTCTATGGAAATCTTTGGGATGGATGTAGAAAGGGAGTTACTGTACTCTGTCTTCTAGAATGCTTGCAACTGAAGCTCAGTACCCAACAGTGTTCAAGGACCTTATATGGTGCCTACAGTTCAAGTCAACAAAATCTCACAAAGGGAATAAAACATCAACAGCAACATCATTCTACCATCTTAATTGGAGAAAGCCATGAAATAGTCAAAATTTTTAAATCAAGTTTTTGTTCTCTTAATCAGCTTGATTTCCTCCATTTAAGCCTACTCATTGCCACCCCTGACTTGACCCAAATATGTCTTTTTTCTCTCAAGACTTTGATCTCCCTGAGAACAAAAACTGTGACTTGTTACTCCACGTATCTTTGTATCAAAGACAGAGCCTGTCTCATAATTGCTGCTCAGTAAGTGACTCTCAAACATAATTGCATCCTCCAACCTCCAGTTCACACAGATGTTCCACAGACTGTTGTAAATCAAGCCACGAAATTAGCATTTTTTAAACCCACATTTACCTTTCGTTCCTTTCTGTCCCTGGGAAAAGAAGTTACTATAGAATTCACAATATAACAGGGGGAAGAGACTATTTCTTCACAGTAAAGTTCTGGCCAAAGATCTTGATTTATTGGGCACTAGGAGAATCTGATCACTACATATTTATAGCAGTAGCTAGAGATAAGTGCATTCAGGAAAGTGCTACTGAAATGCATTTCCTTCATTTCCCTGACAGCAAAGGGAAGCAATGAATGCTTTAAATCACAGAAAATATTTAGAATATGAAAGACAAATGGAAGTCACAACTTTCTCAACCTGCAGAAGAGACAAAATTTTACAAGGTTCACCAAGAGTTTGTGGGAAACTCTGATCCTTCTTCCTCTGCTTCTAGAAGAATCCATGAAGCCCCCATTTGTTTACCAGGCTCTGGCAAGAAGTTATCACTAAAGAGACGTATGTGATATCAAATGGATGGTCATTATTTAAAAACAGGTCTGTTCTTCATACTTCTCTCATTGTTCAAGGACAAAAGGTATTAAAAGAAACTAGCCATGTGTTAATTCTATTCCCCTTATTTCAGTCCAATCCTTGAAACCACAAATACAGATGTTAAAATACAAGTTCATTTTGAATTCCATTTTTTTAATATTTTTATGACAAAAAATTCCGACAATGTAGAAGTATGTAGGAAGAAAACCCTGGGTCTCATCACTCTGGTCTCCTAAACTCTTAGAATAACCATGATAAACAGTTCAGAATGTATTCTTCCATATTTTTTCTACACATGTACCTGTGTGTGCATGTATACATTATCATACACTGTACACATATATGCATGCTTATTTTTCAGATGCTCCTATGCTTGTCATCTGTATTATGTTTTCTCTCACACATTTAAATCTTTTATAAAACTTTAAAACAACAATTTTTATGTTGAACGTTTTTTCCCCAGCTTTATTAAGATATGATTGGCCTATGTTGTTTAAGTTTACGGTGTACAATGTGGTGGTGTGATACATACATAAATATTGCAAAATGATTAAATAATAATAATATTCCATTATATATATGTGTGTGTATACACATATACATACACACACATTTATGTTCCATTACATATAGTCATAATATGTACATAAACATATATATTCAATTACTTAATATATAAATATACACACATGCATACACACACGTCTTTATTGCTCAAAAAATTTAAAAACTAAAACTACTACTACTATATGATCTTGCAGTTCCATTTCAGGGTGTGTGTGTGTGTGTATATATCTCCAAAGGAAATGAAAACAGGAACCTCAAGAGGTATCTGCACCCCCAAGTTCATGGCACCATTATTCACAATAGCTAAGACATGGAAACAACTTATAAGTCTGTCAATGGATAAACAGATTGGTTTGTAGAAGTTTGTTTTTCATGTCAGCTCATGATGTTACATAAAGAACTCTGTTAGGATTTTTGTTGGGATTTGAAAGTTTACTTTGTATAGAATGAATATTTATATCTATATAGTATTCTCATCTGGAAGTGTGTCTGCTTTCGTTCAGGCCTTTTGTTGTTACAGCTGTTTTTCTGGAAAGTTACCATTTTCTTCATATAAAGTCTTATATTCTCTCTCCAGTTTATTCCAAGATATTTGAGCTTTTTTTTTCCATTTTGAATGGGTCTTTTCTCCTGTTAATTGTTTAAAAATAAGAATGCTATCCTTTTACACATATTAATCTTATTGCCGGACACAGCCCTGAACTCCCTTTTATTAATTCTAATAATTTCCAATTGATTGTCCAGGATTTTCTTGGTAAACAATTAGCTGATATGTAAACATAGTTTTCTCTCATTACCTTTACCCCTCGACTCAATACCTTGACTGGTACCTCCAGAAAAATGTTGAAACTTTGCTTTATTTTTAACTTTAATTGGAATGTTTCTAATATTTCATTAATAAGTATGTTGCTGATTACAGGTTTCTTATATATTCTTTTCCATGTTAAGAAAACTTCCTTCTGCTCTTAGATTACTGAGTGTTTGTTTTAATAGGAGTGGGTGTTAAATTTTAACAAATGCTTATTTATGTCTACTGAGATGATCTCGCAGCGGGGAAACACAGTGAATTCCGTCAAGAAGTTTCCTAATGGTGAACCTTCCCTGCATTCCCGGGATATGCTTTCATTGGTTTCTGACTCAATGTAGAGTAGACTTGAAAAAAAGAGATCAGGAGAAAATTCTTCTCCCTACTTTGGGAAAATGCATTCCTCAGGACACAATAAAGAATCAGAGTCTTCAACTGCCTGACCTAAACGTTTCTATTATACTAACACTCCCAGCTCCATGTCCCAGAGTAAAACTGAGTGACATAATAGGTCACGTGCCTAGTTTACCATTAAATGGTGTTATCTTGGGGAAACAATGGGAAGAGTAAAGCCAGTGGAAAACTTAAACAAATCCTATCCAGGAAAAGAAACCATCCAACCTAGAACACTGCTTGCACAGCTGCCCTCGGTATTACTACCAGTACCTGTGAAATCCTACACCCAGAAACATTCTACCCCATCTTACTCCCAATGAAATCTCTTCTCAGCCCAACCTCCCAATGGACTTAGGTCAAATTCTAACTGTAAGAAATCAAAATACAAACTAGTTACAAAGCATGCTTTTAATTTCAAGATATGATAACATCAGAGAAATGGCAGCACGAAAATGACCCTAGTATACTTCTCAAAGCCAAGGAGATGAAACAAGCATGAGATAGAGAGCCCTGGGATAGCTTAAGCTAAAGTTGCCATATTTAGCAAATGAAAACATAGGATGATCAGTTAAATTTCAATTGCCCCATGCAATATATGGGACATATCACTTGCACTAAAAAAAGTTCAGTGTTACTCATCTGAAATTCAAATTTAGCTTAGGGTCCTATATACCCTAGTTTGGGCTCCAAAATAATTTGCCTGTATTTCTATCCTGGTCCCACCGCTTATTAGCCATGTGACCACTAAATGTTAGGAACCACTCTAAAACCAGTTTCCTCAATGTTAAAATGAGTTATTTTGAGGATTAAATGACTTGAAGCATGTAAAATGCTCAGCATACCCCTCAGCACATAGAAAACAATAAATGGCAGATGAACCTTAGGATTTAAGTAATGGTTACCCTCGGGAGTTCAGGGGTGTAAACAGTACTGGACTAGGGAGTTAGGAGACGTGTTTTATTTCTGACTGTGTTTCAACCTAGCTGTGTGCCCTTAAGCAAGTCCCTTAACCTCCCTAGTTCTCAATGTTCTTACCTACCAAATACGAAGGTTGAACTAAATGGTCTCTTCCCACTCTTAAAAGTCTGATTCCTGGACCCCTACTGCTTATACTTTGGAGAAATATATCAAAATGTTGTCAATTTTCCTTAAATGAATTCTTTCCTTGGAGCAGTACATGATAAATATCTTCTGAATACTACTGAGAGTAAAAGTATGCCGAGTTGAGATTTTAGTAGCTTTTGCTTTGAGGAATACAGGTGCAATTGGCCATACTTATTCCCAGACAACAGTCCATGTGGTTTCATGGTTTCACCTCAAGTTATAAATCAACTCCTGGAGCCTGAGCCCAATCCAACACCCTGAATGCAAGTTAGCACAATAAGCAATATGGTATCTTGTTTGTCACTGTACAATGGTTTATGGCAGACAGAGGAATAGGTGGTGGGGTTTCCAAACAGATAGATGCTATGTGTCTTTAAAGCTAAATAAATACCACCCTCTAATTTCATTTTAATTTAACTGAGGGTTAATTTGGGGGTTTTTTTCTATAAGCTACTAAAAACTTTTGATTTTTTTATGCTGTAATTATTACTGTTATTCAATAAACCAAGAAGAAATGATTAGTCTATGAACTAATCATTAGTCTATGATTAGTCTTAAATGAACTGGAGATTCATTTAAGCCCATGTGCATTTGATTTTCAGAACTAAAAACCACATTCCCATATAATATGTCTACAGTAGAGCAAGCTTAACACACAAACAGACACACAATGTCTCAATCAGAAGCATTATTAAGGGCTTCCCTGGTGGCGCAGTGGTTGAGAATCCACCTGCCAATGCACGGGACATGGGTTCAATCCCTGGGCCGGGAAGATACCACATGCCGTGGAGCAACTAAGTCCATGCACCACAACTACTGAAGCCCGCGCACCTAGAGCCCATATTCTGCAGTGAGAAGCCACCGCAATGAGAAGCCCGTGCACTGCAGCGAAGAGTCGGCCCTGCTCGCCGCAACTAGAGAAAGCCCGCAGGCAGCAGCGAAGACCCAACACAGCCAAAAATACATTTAAAAAAAAATTTTTTTTAAAAGCATTGTTGAAAAGTTTATACTTTTGTGGGAGGGCTGGGGGAGATCAAGTAATGTTAGCACAGGAAGAAAATTTGGTGATCTAGTCCGACTCTTTTTTATAAGGAAACTGAGGTTCAGAAGAGTTAGATGAATTCTGCTAGAACAAAAAGCAATAAACCCATCTTTCCTCTGATGTTCTCTTTACTCTGAAATACTCTGATCAAAAGCATGCCCTCTAGTCAATAGCATTTAAGTAGTTAGTGAAAATGTGATAGATAAAAGTTTCTGCTGACCCACCCCAGAAATCCATGAACCCTGTGAGTAGCTGTTTTATGCTGGGCACTATTCTAGGCACTGGGATATTAATAATGAATAAGACAAGGTCCTGCCCTTGAGAAGATTTGTCTTCTTCCTGTTAACTGAAGAATTCGTAAGCCAAGCCACCGGTCCTTTTCATAATCACAGCATACATGGATCCAAAGGGTACTATGGATATCTGGTACCACAGTTGATGAGAAACCATTGCAAAGAGTCTTCCGAAACATTATTTTAAATCCTATTCCTGAAATCCAAGTTTACTGTTTCAAGAGTTTCTCCTGAAATTATTATAATTTATGTTTTCGGCATTGTCCAGGTAGCATGGCATAGTGTAAAGAAACATGGGTTCTACTCCCAGACCTGCCACTAACAAACTGGGTCATTTGGAATAAGTGACTGAACTTCTCTGGTTCCCTATTTCCCCATCTATAAAATGAGGAGCTTGATTGACAGGACCCAAAGTCTCCTCCAAGTCAAAAAACTTCTATCTAGGGTGCAATCCATATAGTCAGCACAGAATGTTAAATGATAGAAAGTGATCAAGGGAGCGTGGCTGGGGCTGGGAGTGAAACTAGCCAACCCCAAAACTCCAAGTCAGCATACTGGGGGCATGACACGTAATTCCTTCCAAGTCTCATCCCAGAAATGAGTCCAACAATGAAAGAATATTCTTAGGTGTAAGCAAGTGTGTCCACCTCACTTGAGATCCCAGAAGTAGTCGGGGCTTTATTAACTGACACAGATGTCAGGCAGAAAACCACTCTTTTGGAAAAATTATGTATTCTACGTTACTTCTCGCTTTAGCACCTAGCCAAGTGTGCTGAGCTACCGCCATATCATTCATCCACTCTTTCCAGTTGGGGTTTCTGAGACTGTTCTCATAGTGTCAAAGATTTACTTTGACCTGCTGGGAGAAAACATTGGCCCCAGACAGCAAACAAAAGTACCCCACATTATAATAAATATACCATATTGGGAGGGAACTAGTTGCTAGAACATCTTTTTCGTTGCACTGTTATTCCAGGAAGTCATGCTATTTTCTCAGCTCTTACCTGGCCCATACCAGCTGACCCCTTGCATCCTACTTCAAGCCACCAGCAGGCTCATTGTGTCAATGTACTGCTGCCTCTGCAACATTGAGACAGTCACACTTCAAGATGAGCAGGCTGGATTTCTTATTAGCTGTGTTCGGTTGCAGGCTAGGAATCCCTCCTGATAGGGGCCAATTTTATATGCTTTATAATAAATTTCATCCTCAAAACATTAGTCTACATAGATAGGAAGCCACTGAAGTTGCTTGTACAAAAGAAAAAAAGAAAAAAGAAACACCACTCTGAAGTTATAAAAGTGTTATACAAATGCCAAATGAATTCACTGCCGTAAGACTTCTGGTCGCCTTTATTAGTTATCGGGCTCAAAGGCAGGGGAGCTAGACAAGCATTGGCTTGGAGGTCAGGGAACCTGAGTCAAGTCCAGCCCTGGAAGGAAGTAGCTTTGTGACTCTGGGTGAGTCATTTCACCTCTTGAGTCTCAGTTTCACTGTTTGTTAACAGTTGGGCTATGTATGCTCAAAGACTCCCCACCTCCACCACTGGCCCCTGTGCTGATGTCTTATGATCCCACATATTTTTCTCTCAGTTGCCTGCTTGGGAAGATGTATTAACTATTAGGCCGCTAGGGTATGATTTAACACATTCCTGATGCAATAAATCAATAGTACTCCTTTCCCTTTGCATTAAACTTGTGTTTTTTTGTTTTGGTTTGGTTTTGGTTGTTGTTGTGTTTGTTTTTTTTTATTTTACATCACTCTGGCCATGGAGGATTATGAAAGAGCAGGTGCCTCCAGGGTTAAAAGCAGGGTTAATCCTGGAGCTGGGACCTCTAACACTGGCTCTCTCATCAGTTTTCCAGGTGAACTGGAATCATTGTTCTGAAACTTATTCATTTGTAAAGTGAGAAATGAGGGTTCCTGTGAAGTAGTAGCACCTAAAACCCAAATAGGGGACAGTAAGATGTGGTGGCTGGGGAACTATACTCAGAGCTGCCCCCTCCCATTCATTCATTCATTCATTCATTCCCCTATACCCAGGACTTTCTGGAACCTAGTGCAAAGTGAAAATGCCAGGTCCCTTGTTTAAAAAAAGAGGTGGGAGTGGGGGGGGGATATTATTAAAAGTTCTGGAATAAAAGGTATTTTGTGTCCCACAATCTCTCTTGATCTGCCTGGAGTTTTTTTTGTTATTTAATGTTGTACTCCCTCAGGCAGGGGAATACTTTCAGGGAATTCAAACCCTCACAGGTGTTACGATGACTTGGAGCATGCACAGCCCCTGGCTGTCAGTTTCCCCTTCCACCAGAGCAGGATGGAGATGTTATGTGTTGGCACTGGTCTCAGAAGTCAAGCCAGGCATTTCTCCTTCCCAGGACATGCTACCTCCATCCCTGGTAGGTGGGCATGGCTAAAATATAATGGGAATCTGGATCAGGTATGGTCAAGAGGTTCCCCCACCACCAGGTAACCTGCAAAATGCCCTGTGGTGCTGCCAGCCCAGGACAGGGATGACCACCAGCATGCTCTGCTCCAAGATGTGGTGGGACATGTGCATCTACCCCAATCCTCTGGGCACCAACACCGAGGCCCCCACTGGGGCAGAGGGAGACAGCGGTCATCGGCTAGAGGAAGGAAGTGGAGAAGGAGACAAGGCAGGGCCTTGTGAGCCAAGAGAAGGGGAACAGGTGATCAAGATTCCCTTCTAGGGAAGCTGTAGGAGGCGAGACCAACAGCAAGCCACCTCCAAGCCCCTAGCAAACGCTCAATTGTCCCATCAACGTCACTTCCCAAACACAAATTCAAAGATAAGATTACTAAGCATATCTAGACCACTGACCACAGAGCATCAAACTCCAAGCACTCCTGCACTGCTTTTACGTCTAGGAAATGGATCCTACTCATTCCTGGAGAGCCCAGATTCTCTCATATCCCCTTTCCTTTGCATACACTCTGTATGTATGTCAGCTTCCTACAAGTCTCCTCCTTTCCATTTTCCTCTCAAAGTACATAACATGTCCCTTCTTCAGGATTTTGACCTAGATTGCTAATGAGGCAATAAGCATAGAGCCATAACCCAAGTGATTAAATGCCGTTCTGCTTCTGCCTCCTTCTGTCTCCCTTCCCCACAGACCAGCAAGGAAGAAGGGACAAGCTTTTTATTTCTTCCAATGTGCCTGCACTCCCCTGCTACCTTGCATCCTATTTCTTCATGGAGACACTAAGCCTTAAAGTAAAGAGCTGGCTTTTCTACATTACAAAGGAAACCTATGATCATCAGGCTTAGACCTTATTCTGAGAGTAAGGAAATTGAGGAACTCCTTCTCTAATGTTGCCTCATTTAAGCATATTGTTTTGCTCTGGACTAATAAAATCTTACTCTGCATTGTCAAAAACTGACTGTGGGAAGGTACCCTAAGGCATAAGGGTGAGCAGTACACCATGGCCTGCCTTCCAGGGTTCTTAAAATTGTACGACCTTGTAGAGCTATTGTGAGGACAGAATTAACATAGATAAAACCCAGAACGGTACCTCCCAACTGCTATGCACTATAAAAGTGGTGGCTGCTACCTCAGACTTTGATTATGCTTTGCTTTATTACGCTTTGCAGGCATCATAGTTTTTACAAATGGAAGGTTTGTGGCAACCCTGCACTGCCAGATTATAGGTAACATTTTTAGCAATAAACTATTTTTTAATTAAGATAATAGATTTTTTTAGACATAATGCTATCACATAATTAATAGACTGTAGTATAGTGTAAACATAACTTTTATATGCAGTGGGAAACCAAAAAAATTGTGTAACTCGCTTTATTGTGATTCTTGCTTTATTGCTGTGGTCTGGAACCAAAGCTGTAATATCCCTGAAATATGCCTGCATCGGCTTTTTCTTCTCTACATAGCGTCTCTGCTATAACTTCCCTATCATCTGAGGCAAATGAATGCCTCTGGCACAACAGAGGGAAGCCATGCCCAAAACAATGCAAAAGAGCATTGGATATTTCAAATAGTATCTCTCTGTTACACGCATTTCATTTAACATTCAAAAGTTAAAAGTCAGTGGTGGAGCAGCCTGATGGAATAACTGAGGACACAGGCATCTAATTTGTAGCAACATGGATGAACCCACAGATTACCATACTAAGTGAAGTAAGCCAGAGAGAGAAAGACAAGTATCATATGATACCAATTATATGTGGAATCTAGAAAAGAGACACAAATGAACTTATTTACAAAACAGAAATAGACTCTCAGACTTGGAAAACAAACTTACGGTTACGAAAGGGAAAAGGTGGGAGCGGGGAGGGATAAATTGGGAGTTTGGGATTGACATATATACACTACTATATTTAAAACAGATAACCAGCAAGCATATCGTACAGCATAGGGAGCTTTGCTCAATACTCTGTAATAACCTAAATGGGAAAAGAATTTGAAAAAGAATAGATATATGTATAACTGAATCACTCTGCTCACCTGAGATTAACACAACGTTGTTAATCAACTATACTCCAATATAAAATAAAAGTTAACAAAAATATGATTGTCAAAACTCTCTTCCTTTCCCTTCCCTCCTCCTCAGTTTCTCCCCCCTTCTATCTCTCTCGTTCTCTCTCTCTCTCTCCATCAAGAGCCTACTCCACTGACAGTCTTTATCAGTCTGGCAGAGACACTGCAAAAAAAAAAAAAAAAAAAAGAACACAGCTATTCTGAGAATTAAACGAGATTATACATACTGTCAGTCCCCATTATCGCAGATCCCATATTTGCGGATTCTCCTGCTCTAGAATCCGTAACCGAAAAGTCAACACTTATGGCACTTCCACGGTCATTCACGCACATTTACAGAGTGATGAAAAATATGAGCCACCGCAAGCACACAGACCCAGCTGAAGCCAAACAAGGCCACGCTCCGCCTTATTTTAGCTCTCATACTGGAAACAAGTGTCTTTTCAGGGTTACTTAGTGCCAGCCTTGTCTCATTTTTGTTTGTGATTTTGCTGTTTAAAATGGGCACACACACCCCCACCCCAAACCACACCACTGCAGTGCTATCTCGTGTATTCCTAAGTTCAGGAAGGCCACGGTGTGCCTTACACAAAAACACATGTTAGACAAGCATCATTCAGGCACGAGTTACGGTGCCGTTGGCTGTGAGTTCAATGTTGATAAACCAACTATATATATATTAAATAAGGGGTCTTTAAACAGAAACAGAGTGTATGTTGATTGGTTGGTGAAAATATTTTGACTAGAGACTCACAGGAACCCAACCCTCTAGCAACAATGCTTTCCTATTTGCTAATTCAGTGCTCTCAGCAACTTTATAGAACTGCCATGAAAAATGAGAATCGACTACATATCCATAATGTATGGATATATATGCATATATGGATATGGATACACATTGTACAGTTGGCCCTTAAACAACATTGGGGTTAAGGGCATGCACCATTTACATAGTTGAAAATCCACGTATAACTTAACAGCCAGCCCTCTGTACATGGGGTTCTGCAACTGCAGATTCATCCAGCCACAGGTCAAGTAGCACTGTAGTACATATTTAGTGAAGAAAAAAAAAAGTTCCCATGAAAGTGGATTTGAAACCCATGCAGTTCAAACCAATGTTGTTCAAGGGCCCACTGTATGTAACTATATGTACATATGTGTATACAAATATCTGGCAAGTAAAAGGTAGTCAACATATGATCAATATCATTAACCCCACTTAAAGATGAAAAAAATAAGCTTCATAATGTTAGATCCCTTATCCAAGACTGTCCAGGTACCCATTGTAATACCTGTTCTACTTCTCTGTTGCTGCATAACAAACCTCCCCACACTTAGTGGCATGAAACCACCACCACTGTATTTCGCTCATGGATTCAGCAGGTCACAACCTCTGACAGGACACATGGGGGATGACTCGTCTCTACTTCATGATGTCTGGTTTCTTCCATTTCCACAAAGATATAAAGGACTGGTAAAGAGGAAAAATAGTCTGGTACGGGTCACTGTGTGAAGATTTTTATCTAGGCCCAGATTTTTCCATGTGATGCAGATCACGTTGTGAAACATAATACAAAGGACAGATTTCAATAACAACAAGGGTAAACGTGGTTCTGAATGAAAGTACAGACACCTCTATAGAGACATGTTGCTATTTCTCTAATTTCGAGATTGCCTGTTGTAATCCTTCCTTATAAAGAGACGATAGCAAGTCGGGACATTCATGCCCCCAGAAACACTCACTTTGAAACACAGATGCAAATGGATTACCTTCCCACAAAGCCCAAGGTAAAATACAACTTATGCCAGGTGATGGATTAGAATATTCCAGCATGGGTTTATGTTGTCAACCCCTATCAATACAGCACCAATCAGAAGAGATTAGTCTGGCATTGTCGAGATTCTTGTCCAACAATTGTAGTTTAGAATTTAAAAGTGTGCTGTCTCGCTTTATATCAACATCACTGTAAAGTAACATTGAATAAATAGAGAATAAATTGTAGGCAGAGAATAATTTTTTGACATGCAAGTTTAACTATAACAAAGGAAACCTTTTAAGATGTCACTGCATTCAGGTAAGAAAACACCTCTTTTATCAACTGTGACCATGTGCATGTGGATGTTTAAGAATTCGAAAACCTCCTGGTAAAGTTTCTCATTTTTTAAAAAACGACATTAACTCAGGAAGGAGAGAAAATTCACCGTTCACCAACTTAATCTACATGTGCTTTAGAATATTTGATACTTTGATTCATGTTCTTCCTTAGTCGCACCTTCTCAAAGAGCCAGTAAAATATGTACCTGTACCAACAGAAATTGGTTATCTTACACCTAGAAGTTCCTTAATCCCTTGGAGCTTCAGAAATTGTACTCTGGCTCCTGAAGAGGCAGATCTGGGTCATTTTACAAACTTCTGTCCAGATGTAACAGAAAAAAGTATCTCCTTATTCTAGCTACAGACAAGATGATACTTCCCTTAGCTGCCAGAATCTTGACCAAAAAAGTCAGCCTTGCAGTTTTGATCTGACCCAACACTATTTAGTATTAAAAACTTTTATGGCTCCCATGTGCCCACAGGAGAAGGTCTAACCCTCCTTAACATGTTCTAGAAGGCCCCCTCTGATCCAGCCCTGCTTCACCTCCCACTGCTTCTCATCCCCATTCCAACCAGGAGGACTGAATCCCAGCCACAATGAGCTGCTTGTTGTTCCGCAAACATCTCCACGGCTTTGGGGCCATCTCACTCTTGTTGTCCTCTTTGTCTAGAATTCCCTTCCTCTACTTCTTCAGCAAAAAGGTGACCTCCTCTGTAATGACTTCCCTTTCTAGTTCTTACACACACACACACACACACACACACCCCTCTCAGGCAGTTCACTAGAGTGTCCCCCTCAGGGTCACCAAAGCTCTTAGCTCAAATCTCCAATACAAGTATCGGTCACACTGTTGTAAGGATTTTTCTGTGCCTCTCCGGAAATAGTTTATCTTTAACGCCCAGCACCTAGTAAAGCACCACTCAACTGTTCACTGAAAAACATTTACTGAGCATCTGTAATATCTCCTACCCAGTACCCTAGAGTCATCCTGAGGGTGACGGGGTCCACAGTGATCACATGGATCTCCTCTTCTTGACAGTGTTGGGAGGGAACATCTGCTTAAAATTAACAACACAAGCAATCTTGCAAAGTTTCACAGCTGGAAAGAATATTAGGAATCACCTAGAGCTGTTCAACTCTCACCTATAAAGATAAGGAAACTGGGGCCCGCAGAGAGGAGGCAACATTCTGATGATCGATACAGTGAACCAGGTGCAGTTCTGAGGCTACAACACAAATCCCGACTCCTACCAGGTTCAGTGATTCCCCCCGCCAACCACTGCACCACGATACCCCCTCCCAATAGTTTTGAGCCACTTCTAAATATCAAATCTGCCCTTACAGGATGAAAGTACAAGATTTAAAAGAGTGTGCCTCCAATTCTTCAGTCACTTCCAAAAAGGACAAAGAATAATACGGTTATCTATCAATTAGGGTTACCAGCTGTATGCGACAGGAACCAACCCTGCCTCATCATTTGAGCAGAAAAGGAATTAATTGAGAGGACAGAGGGAATTTCAGAGAACTCCCAGGAAAGCTGAAGAATCGGGCTCAGAAAGCAGGTAGAAACCAGGGAGACTGGGAAGCCAGAAAGGAGCCAAAAAATCACACCATAAGAACACTGGCACGGTGGGCGGGGAGGGGAGCGGAGAGCACTGGGGAGGGACCCTGCTGCCAGCACCAGCCACTGCCCAGTGCAGCTGACTTCACTGCTGCTGTTGCCCTGGACGCTGGATGTTGCTCCAGCCACCACTGCTTCCACGAGAAGTTCTCCACTGCCCCTCCATCTCTACATCATTTGTTCTAGATTTAAAGTCTGGGTGGAATGTCTTATTGGCCAAGCCTGGGTATACTTGTTAAGTCACATACCCAGGCCTAATGGCCAGAAGGAGAGGCGCTCATGTTACCAACTGCTGCCTACAGATGATGCCCCAACTCAGTGGCTTAAAAACATCTTCTCTCTTCCGACTCTGGGGGCTGACTGGGCTCAGCAATGCACTTCTCACTCGGGGCCTCGCTGTGTCCTGTAGTCAGACGCCAGTTAGAGCTGCCATCATCTGAAGGGTGGACTGGATGGACACCTAGAGTGGCCCCTCACATGCTGGCAGGTGACCCTGGCTATCAACCAGAATAACCATACGTGGCCTATTCATGCAGCCTGGGCTTCTCACAGCATGATAGCTGGGTTCTCAGAGGAAGCATCCCCAAAGCAAGTTTTCCAAGAAAGGTAAGGCCTGTCATGATAGCCTTTGATGTCACACAGTATAATTTCTACCATATTCTGTTGGTTTCAAGCAAGCCATGTGTCCAGCCCTCTACATTCAAAGGGAGGGAACCACATGAGGGTGGGAAGGCTGGGAGGCCTGGCTCACTGGCACTCATTCTTGGAGAACAGCTACCACACACAGCAAAGCAAGGTCTGGCTCTGACAGCTTTTTTTAATTGGGGTGGGGGAAGAGTGGTGACAGCACACAGGAATGTGCAGTGCTGGATAACCAAAAACACTGAAAAGCCATTTCATGTTATAATAAGTATAGGATTTCCCATGGGCATAGGGGTTCCAATACATTCATTAAAAGATCAGCCACAGAAAGTTAAAGTACTATCACAGATAAGTACTTTAGGTCATTTTGAGTAGGAATGGGAAAAGCCATCTGCACCCCACACACACTTGCTGCCTCCTGTGCGTTATCTACTTCCCAGTGCCAAGGACTCCCCCCACCTCAAGAATCAGGACTCTGCACAACTGCCCCCATTTGCTCCAAGCAAATCCAGCCCTCTCAGAAGTCCTACTGCATTTTCATCTGCTGGTCCTGGGGGGTTTGAAATTATGATCAGGAAAGACTGTCTCATCTATACACAGAAGGGAAAGAAGAAATAACGGGACGGGGAAAGAAGAAAAATAGAAAAGAGGCCAAAGAATTTAAAAGCTTGGCTTGAAAAGAAAGTGAGACAAGAAAAATCTAGTCGTCCTTGCGCCTGTCCCAACTAGACTTTAACTTTTCTTTAATTTTCATTTCCATTTAGAGCCAAAACTAACAGCCTCTTGATAAAGTGATGGAAACATCAATAGAACTTTCTTGGAAGAGTATACGACTTTCATAAAAGTCATCGGGGTGGTATCTGGAAGAAGCGATGTGAAAAAAAGCTGTGTATCCCTGTCACTTGGCATTTTTCCCCTACTCTGTTGCCCACTGTGAGAGAATTTCCTAGCCAGAGTGAAGCTACACTTCCACTTCTCTGGTGATGTGTCTACAGCCGTTCGTTCAAAGAGCATTTATGTGATGAGAGCATTCTGGGTTCCCAGCACTGTTCCAGGTGCTGGAGGCAAAGGCTGCCAAGTCAAAAGCTCTTGACAGATTTGCTAGAGAAGGCATAGCTGTTCCAGTGACATTCCTAATAAAGATTCCTAAAGTGTTTACACAAATGAAAGGTAATACACCAAAGTGCCAACAACAGCTATTTAGGATGACAAAATTATTCATGATAATACCTTTATCTGTGTTCAATTTTTCTGAAATAAATTCTATCTGAAAAGATACCTTATGGGTTGAATTGTGTCCTTGGAAAAGATTTTGCAGACCTAACCCCCAATACCTATAAATGTGACCTTATTTGATAATAGGGTCTTGGCAGATAATCAAGTTAAGATGAGGTCATTAGGATGGGCTCCAAGCCAATATGACTTTGTCCTTATAAAAAGGGGAAGTTTGAACACAGATAGACATAGAGAGAAGACAGGGAGAATAAGGAATGCCTGAGGATGCCGGAAGCTAGGAGAAGGGCATGGAACCGATTCTCCCTCACAGCCCTAAGAAGCAACCCTACCTATATTTTGATTTAGGACTCCTAGCCTCCAGAACTGTGAAATGAGTTTCTGCTGTTCCAAGCCATGCAGTTTTTTACGGCACCCTAGGAAACTGTTATAACTTTCATGATTAAAATATTTAAATCTTGGTAAAGATGAGGTTTTCTTTACTTATTCAACAAATAGCTATTAAAAAGGCATTTTGAGAAAACAATGTTTATTACAGCTGGAGATTAGAGAAAGAAAGGGCATACGTGCAGGGAAAGAGGAAGACCAGAAAGTCTTATAGTGTGTATTAGGAGTGTTTTGAAGGCAGAAGAAAACCATTTAGAGATTATAAGAAGAAGTGTGACCTCATTAGATTTGTGTATCAGAAAATCCATTCAGAGTGCAGGATGAATAGATTCAAGAGAAACAAGACTACAGTCAGGAAGGCCAGTTAGGAGACTGTTAAAATGAACTAGGCCATCCATGATGATGGCCTAGACAGGATGGAACCAAAGGAAATGAGAAGTAGATAACCATGAAATATATTTAGGAGGTTTAATTAACAAAACTCAGTGACTGACAGGTCATGAGGGTGACAGGGAGTTAAAAATGATATTCAGACTTCTGGGCTTTGCAGTCGGTTGGGTAGCAAACCTGCCTTGTATGCTCTCTGATTCAATGCACGTCAAGAGATCATCACTATTGCCTGACTCAACCTATCACTCACACCATCAAGGTCCAAGTTTCCCTCTCTGGGATGCTCTACTGAACCTCATTTTTCACTATCCCTAACAAAACCAGTATCACAGTCCAGGACCACGTTCAGCCTACCTGCCATAACACACTGCAGCATTTAGGGTACAGATGCTAGAGCCAGAACTCTGAGCTTTTGAGACCTGGCTCTGCCACTGTAGGACCTTGGGCAAGTTACCCAACCTCTTTGCGCCTCAGTTCCCTCCACTATAAAATGATGATGATAATCGTATCCACCTCAGCAATTATGTTAGTAAACGAGTGCTTTGAACAATGCCTGACTCACACATAATATGGACTAAATAAAATTAGTCACTTTGATAAAACTATTACTTACATAAACCCAAAGTTCCCAAACGCTGATCTGTGACAAAGTTTCAGTCTGCTGCAAAATTGTTAGTTTAACATTTCCACTATCTTTCATTTGGGGAGGATTATCCTGTCTCTGGGATTATAGTCTTCCTAACTGGTCAAAGGAGGGGTGGTAAAAATAACCTTTCCTCTAAAAAATGATGATGATAGTAAATGATGGTTGGATATATTTTTTGATGTCCATACTTACAATGTAAAAGTGGGCAACCCTAGGTCAATCACTGAAATAAATTTGAAATCCTAAAATAAATCCCAAAATAGATCTATGAAACCCAAAAGCTTAGGAATCCCTGATGAAGATAATAATAGCACAAGAAAGTGAATGTCACCAAAGCTGTATTGTAGCAAGGAAATGATACCAGATGGTAACTCAAATTGAGAAAAAGAAGTGAAGAAAACCAGAAAGTTTTTTAAAAAGTTATAACAAACTCATATATGTATTTGTTCTCCTCTCAGTTTTAAAAGACATAAGTTTAAAATAATAATTTTAACAGCATATCATTGAGTTTTTAACATACATAGAATAATACATATAACAATAGCATTAGAGAAAGAAGGAATGAAACTGTATTAGGAATAAAGTTTCTGTATTTTACTGGAATTAAGTTAGTATAAAGTAGATTTAGATAGCTTAATATGTATATGGTAAGCCATAGAGCCCCAAATAGAAAAACAATTTTAAAAAACTGTAATTAAAAAATTAAATGAATTACAATGTTACACTAGATAAAAATCAACTTAATACAAAAGAAGTAAAGCATGAAGAACAAAGAACATCATGCACTTAGAAAACAAAAGGAAAATAGCAGGTGTAAATCTAACCATGTTAATAACATTAAATGGAATTGCATTAAACAATAAAATCAGAAGGCAGAAAAACCAGATTGGATTGTTTTTTAAGAATTAAGATCCAACTATATGATGTCTACAGGAGACACACTTTACTTTCAAAGATACAAATAGGACAAAAGTTAAATGATGGAAAAAGATACCATGCTAACAGAAACCATAAGAGGATTGAAGTAGACATACTATTACCAGACAAAAAGTTTAAAATTTTTACAAGAGATACAGAACATTTCATAATGCTAAGACCTAATCCGTAAGGAAGATATAACAAACATATTCACCTAACAGAGACCCCAAAGTACATGAAGCAAAAAAGAGAAATGAAGGGAGAAATAGACATTAAGAGTTGGAGTTTAATACTCCACTTTTAATAAACAGAACACGTAATCAGAAGATCGACGTGGAATTAGACTTCAAAGTCATTAGAAAGCAACTAGACCAACATCTAGAGACGTCCACAACACTACACCCGACCACTGCAGGATATGTATTATTCTCAAGTCTACCTGAAACACTGAAATGTGCTAATCTGTAAAACAATCCTCAATAAATTTAAAAGGATTAAAGTCATACGAAGTATCTCCTTCAGCCACAATGGAATTAGAAATCAACAACAAAAAGCTTGAAAAATTCACAAATGTGGAAATTAAACAATACACTCCTAAATCACCAATGGTTCAAAGAAGAAATCACAAAGAAAATTATAAAGTATTGAGATGAACGAAAAAATACAACATACCAAATTTTATTGAACACTACCAGTGCTTAGAAGGAAATATGTAGCTGAAATAATAGACTATAACTGAAAAAGAAAAGATCTCAAATCAACACAATGTAACCTTCCACCTCAAGAAACTGGAAATAGTGCAAATAAACCCAAATCCAGCAGAATGGATAAGAAAAATTAGTATAGAAATGAATAAAAAAATTTTAATAGAGAAAAAAAATTAATGACACTAAAAGTTGGGTTTTGGAAAAGACAGAATTTACGTACCTTTAACTAGACTAACCGTGATAAAAAATGAAGACTTAAGTTACTAAAATGAGAAATTAAAGAGGTAAGACCATTACCAGCAGAATAAATAAATTTATTCTGAATGCTTTCCCCCTAAGATTACAGACAAAACAAAAATGGCAAACAACTTCTATTCAACACTGTACTGGAGATTCTAACCAGGGCAATTAGTCAATAAAGTGAAGTAAAAGGCATCCATATTGAAAAGGAAGAAATAAAACTCTCTATTCACCAAGAACATAATATTGTCTACGGAAAAATCCTATCTAATCTGCTAAAAAGCCTTTAGAACTAACGAATGAGTTAAACAAGATTGCAGGATACAAGAACATACAAAAATCAGTTGTATTTCTACATAGTAGCAATAAGCAACCCAAACATGAAGAGAATTCCATTTATAATAGTATCAAAGATAATAAACAAAAGAAATACAAAACTTATATTCCAGAAACTTCAACATTGTTGAAGGAAATTTAAGAAGACCTCAATAAATGAAGACATTTCATGTTTATAGATCACGAGACATAATATTGTTAAGATGGCAATACTTGATACAAATTGATGAACAGACTCAATACAACCTCTACCAAAATTCCAGCTGGCTTCTTTGCACAAATTGACAACTAATTCTACAATTCATATGGAAATGGGACCCAGAATAGCCAAAACAACCTTGAACAAAGTTGGGAGACTCACACTTTCCAATTCCAAAACTTACTACTAAGCTACAATAAGCAAGATAGTGTGGCACATATATTTCAGTGGAATAGAACTAAGAGTCCAGAAATAAGTGCTCATGTTTAAGGTCAACTGATCTTAGACAAAGGTGCCAAGTCAATGTGACTGAGAACGGAAAATCTTCAACAAATAATGCTAGGAAAATATGAGAAAAAACATTGGACCATTATTTCACACCATATAAATAAAATACATCCAGTTAGAAAATGTCTTCAGTCATTTTATTAACCCTTAAGGGAAATGTAAATCAAAACCATTTCACACCCATTAGGATGGCTAAAATTTAAAAGACAACAATAGTACATGTTGGCAAAGATGCAGAGAAATTAGAACTCACGTTCATTGTTGGTGGGAAAGTAAAACAGTACAGCCATTTTGAAAGACAGTCTGGCAGTTCTACAGACGGTTAAACAGTGTTATCATATGAGCCAGCGATTTCACTCCTAGGTACGCATCCAAGAAAACTGAAAACCTTTATTCACATAAAAACTTGTACATCAATATTTATGGCAGTATTATTCATGATAGCCAAAAGAAAGAAAAAACCGTGTCCATCACTTGATGAATAGATAAATAAAATGTGGTATATCCACAAAATGCAATATTACTTGGCAATAATAAATGAAAGGGTTTTTTTTATACATTTATTTTTATTTATTTTTGGCTGTGTTGGGTCTTCATCGCTGTGCACGGACTTTCTCCAGTTGCAGTGAGGGGAGGCTACTCTTCGTTGTGGTGTGCAGGCTTCTCATTGCGGTGGCTTCTCTTGTTGCGGAGCATGGGCTCGAGGCACACGGGCTTCAGTAGTTGTGGCTCACGGGCTCTAGAGCACAGCCTCAGTAGTTATGGTGCACGGGCTTAGTTGCTCCATGGCATGCGGAATCTCCCTGGACCAGGGCTCAAACCCATACCCCCTGCACTGGCAGGCAGATTCTTAACCACTGAGCCACCAGGAAAGCCCTAAATGAAAGTTTTAACACAAGCTACAACTTGGATGAACCTTGAAAAATTATACTTAGTGAAAGAAGCCTGTCACAACAGGTTACACATTATATGAATCCATTTTTATGAAATGCCCTAAATAGGCCAACCTATAGAGGAATTATATATCTAGATGTAGATCTATTTAGATAGAGCCTGCTAATGGGTACAGGATTTTTTTTTTTTAAAGAGGTCATGAAAATGTTCTGAACTTAAATTGTGGTGTTGGTTACACACTGAATATACTAAAAAGCTACAGAATTACAAATTTTAAATGGGTGTATGGTACATGAATGTTATGGACGGTCCCCTCCAAATTCCTATGTTGAAGCCCTAACCCCTCATATGATGGTATTTGGAGGTGGAGCCTTTGTGAGGGAATTAGGTTTAGATGAGGTTATGAGGGTGAGGCCTCCATGATGGGATTCATGTACATATAAGAAGAGATAACAGAACATGCAGGCTCTCTGCTACATGAGGACAGCCAAAAAAGCTGCCTTTTGCCAGCCAGGAAGAGAGCTCTCACCAGACACCCAATCTGCTGGCACCTTGATCTTGGACTTTCCAGACTCCAGAACTTCAAGATACAAATATTTGTTGTTTAAGCCCCCCAGTCTACAGTATTTTGTTATTGCAGCCTGAGCTAAGACAACAAGTTACCTCAATAAAGATTTTTTTCTTTTTTAATGAAGAACCACTTGAGTAAAGAGATAGAGGAAGACAATGTACCATCTAGAGGGAGTTTTCAAGCAAAGACACAGGACAGAAATACCCAAGAGGCCCATGGGACTGGAGAATAGTTAGCAAGGAAGACTTAATGGGAGAACACATTGAAAATATAAGTTCGTGTCAGACTTGGTGGTCCTCGAATGGCAGGCAGAGATGTTCTGTTTCCCTGACAATGAAGGGGTACACGTGAATGTTGCACTGTCTCTGCAACATTTCCTCCCCCAAATAAGCAGAGCCGTTTGCTTTTGAAGGCAAACCACCTTGAGCCGTGACTGGGACCAAACTGTCTTTCAAAAATAGAGGACTTGGTAAAACAATCTCCCTACTAACAAGCACATTCCCATAGTAGTTTCAGGTTTGTTTATGTTCCCCTTACACAGTTGCCCACGTTCTTCCAACCCATTCTTTACCATATGGATCAATACCCTTGAACCCTTCGCTTTGAGCAACATAAGTTTTGTGTGCGCTGAAAACGGCAGAAACAAAGTATCTGGGTGAGTGAAATTTGCTCTCTCCCCCTCCTTTCTTCCCTGCCAACAGTACTAAGCTAAACTATATAGGCTTCATTTTCTTTTACCTCTCCTAAGAAATACCACCAGTCGTAAATATGGTAGCTGTCCCCTAGACTCTGGCTGACATTTCATGCAAAATTCATTTTAGAGAACAGCCACCTTTTAGTGATTTATAACCAAAGTGTTAGAGATTTCAGAAAGCGCAAGACTTAAAATACAACCAAACAAAGACCTCACCTTGTCAGTCAGTGTGTGCTCTTTTTCCGGTGGGTGGTGGTGCATTGGAAACTTATTGTTCTGAAATTAGGAACAGAACAAAACCTCTATGTTCTTGTGGAAGGGATTTCACTGTCATTATATGAAAGATAGAGAGGAAAATGTTTGCCTGCCTTGCTATCCACCCGAGGGCTAAATATTTCACTATGGGAGGGAAATACCAGATCTTAAGGGAACCCCAGTTATAGCTGGGGACAAGACACAACTACAGCAAACTTCATGGAAATTTTCACAAGAGGTGCTTTGATAGAGGGTGTCCAGGTGGAAAAGCAGGGGTGAAAAATGGAGATGGAGCCTGGAAACTAAAGTCTAGGACTTCTTGTTTCCAGTTTTGATGCTAAAACGAGTAACTTTTGGCTTATCATTTAGCTGCCCTGGACCACAGTCCTCACTTACAAAATGGAGATCATCAAACTAACCTATCTTGTGTTGCACAGAACCATTAATTTAGAAAAAAAGAAACAGCATAAACATCCGAAAATCTGTAGAAAGAGGCTATGTCACACAAAGATGCTTTAAACAGTGCAAACACACACTTCAAGAGGAGTTTGGGGTGTAATAGGAATAACTAGTTTCATATACACCTACACACCCACTCTCACCTTTTAGAAAGAACTAAAAGAGTCTCAGGACGTTCAAAAACCACCAGCTATGAATGTGCTTTCATACAACCATCTTAAGCTTGACTGTCACTTTAAACATTTAGCCATTAAAAAAAGCACTTGAACACCTGTGATATACAAAGAGACAATTTCATTTCCTTACTACAAAAACAATCAAGCGAATTTAAATAAATCACCTCAATGTATCTCCAGCAAGGGCCCAGCTGCCTGGTTATTTGTCCCTGAGTTGCCATTAGTTTTAAGCGATCCCTGCCCAGAAGATTTATCAACAAAAGCACAATGTGTTGTTGGCATTCTTTGGAATAAGGAGAACGGAACATCTGAAAAGCTGTACAAGGAAAGGGGGGAGTGACTTTGCTGTGACTAACAGGCCATCTGTTTACACGCATTCACAGTTCACTGTCCCCCTGCCCCTCCACAATGTCCCAGCTCCTAGCCCCCAGCCCTCTCTCCACCCATTTTCTCCCCCCCACACACACATACTGAGAACAAAATGCTGTCATGCAGTGGTTCTTTAAGTGAGGTCCCTGGACCAGCAGTGTCAGCATGACCTGGGAACATGTCAGAGATTTAGAAGTGCAAATTCTCAGGCCCCACCCAAGACGTTCTAAATTGGGAACTCTGAGTGAGACCGAGAAATCTGTGGCCCACCAACCACTCCAGGTGATGCTGCTGCTACCCCGTCTGAGAACCACTGCTATAGTATCAAGTACTCACACCTGCTCCAATCACACCAGCCTCCAATCTTCTTTCCGGCTCTCACAGCTAAGCTTACTACCCCAGGACCATCACAAGTCACCTTAGTTTGGGGATTTTTGTTTTCACTGGTAAAGCAGTTATAAACCTACCCAGAAACTTAAAGCTGTTTGGGTTATGCAAGGTTTTTGGGTTTTTCCTTCTTTTATAATTAGACCATCACATATACTTGGCAAAGATATCAGTATCCCTCAGAAAAGGGAGCTGACCGAAATCCTCACAGGCCCCCTCTCTGAGCAGCAGTAAGCCCAGAATAATTTCTTCAGGATCTTGCCATGTAAGCATCTTCTAGGCAAGATGTGAGCCTGGGAAGGAAGAAAGCAGGGAAGCCTGCACTCTGGAAAGCCTCTTCCATCCACAGGCGTCACCTAGTGGGCATTGCTGAGAGGGAAGTGGCCTTGGAGGCGCTCACCAGAGGCCTGACACCTGACGTCTGGCGACCTGGCTGCAACCACTGAGACCTCACTTTGCAGCAAAATGACTCGGGCAGGGAGGACAGGCCAGGCAGGCTACAGAGGGCGGCGGCGGTTTCTAATCACACTGTGCTAAGTTGTTCCAATGTCAACTGTGAAGATGAAAAAGTATGTTTAAAAAACATATTTAAAATACCTTATTAAAAAGCAAGATCTGAGAAGTTTATCACATCCCAGCTTTTGGGTTTCAGAAGCAAGGACTATGAGAATAAAGACACGCATCTCTGGCTTGGCTCTAGACGAATGACACAGCCCTGGTTTTCTATCAGGGTGTGTCCTGTAAAAACTGCTGGATTGAGCTGTCTACTTTGTTCTGGACGTTTTAGGATACTGTGATTCCCCGCGGTGCCCTGATGTGGATACTAATCCATGACTCCCAGGCCCTCACGACCCCTCAACCGTGGTCCCCACCTCTGACTCTTTGGTTCCGCTCTGGCTCCAGCCACCACCCAGCTCTCCTTCACCGTGACGCATCGGTGCTATAAACTTGGTTTTACAGTGCCACTCAGACCCTACTCAAGTCACATGAATGAGGGCAGAGCACTATTGAGTGACGCAGCGCTGTCTTAGAGGAAATTCTGGAGTGACTCTCACAGACGTGAGGATGGGGCTTCTACGCGGCCAAATGTGTGCCTGATTAAATGGCAGGTTTTCTGTGTGCAGTGCAGCTCATTTCATCAGGGATGGTTGTGTCGAATATAAGGAACACTTCTGAAACTACCAAGTTTAATTTTCAGTGCTGCAAAAGTCCACTCTCTGTCCCTCAATTTGCAGGCGAGAATGGAATTGAGTTGCTATCTTTATGGCTTGAGAATTGTTTAGCAGTTGAAGGGAAACCAGTAAAAAGCTCTCCTAAAGACGTAGCTAAATTTCAGCAGGCTGGAATACTGGAGCTGTGAATACCCAAGACTGGGCAAGGGGGTGACCCCCTGCATGGAGAGAGGACTGCAGAATGACCAGGAGGAAACCTGGGAAACAGCCTGTGACCCAAACTGCCTCACACTTCAGTGAGAAGAGTGCAGGCCTTGACAGAGGGGACTGGGTGCCAATTCCAGCTCCACACTTCCTTGAGCAAATGACCTTCCCTCTCCCAGTTTCCATTTCCTCCTTTCTGAAAGGGGGAGAAAATTATCTTGCTGCACTATTTAGAGGAAGAGTAGGTGCTTAATTAATGTCATCTGCTACCCTTTAACTGTTCAACAGTGAATATTATAGAATATAAATTATTCTAGGTATTAAAATAGCAATAAAATAACCACTTGCATTCACGGCCGAAGGAAAGGAACATTAGCAGTACCTGTGAAGTGCCCTGTGTGCCTGTCTCCATCCTCCACCTAGAAAGGTGCCAGCTGTTCTTACGCTCTGAAGTCCGCTCCATCAGCCAGGTGAACCGGCGTAGCACTTTACAGACCAGCACCTATTGAATCCACTGGCCCAGCAGAAATCATAAGACGCTTCAAAAAGAGGCCTCACTGCAACTGTGAGCTCTCCCATTCCTCCATGCTTTGTCCCCGATGTTTTTCTAACCTTTCACCTAGTTTCTGACCTACTGCCTCATTTTAAGCACAAGAGTTAATGTGTTCCTTGGTTTCTGACCCACAGCTTCTGGGCTTTTCCTGGTCCAACCAAAGCCTGACCGGCAGCCTTTTCATTTCCAACTTGTCTCGGTTTCCCCCACCCTGAATTCAGTCGACACCTCCGTGCAAGGTCTCAGTATGACCCGTATCAGAGGTGGGTGAGCTCTGATCATGCTGAATGGACTGGGGATGACGGGAAGCAGGGCGGGAAAAAGGATCCTTGAAGAAGAGATTATGAACCCAGGGGCGTAGGCAATAAATCTCCTCTCTTGAGATCCTGCTGGTGTGATGACAGTGAAAAGTTAACCTGACTGCAATACCAATAAGACAGTGTCAGGTTGAGAGTCTACCTTTCCACACTAAAAGACTGTTTTTCATAGGAAAGTGCAAGGCTAGGCACAGGTGTGTTGAGTTTTCAGGATACCGTGAGGGAGTGTCTTAAGCACAATAAAAAATGGCTGTTTCTTTCCTTTCCACATTCATTTGCCCCGTCTCTCCCCTCTCTCCATCAATCTCTCCCAAGCCAACAACTCATTCATATGTCCTTGAAGCCATTTAATATGGTGCCAAGTCCACACAGCCAAATGAAACCATCTGTTCCACAGTAATGAGAGACCTGTTCTCAGCACCCCAGGACCTGCCAGAGGAAGGACGAGACCTGGCCTGTGCCCAAGAGATGTTTGCAACATACCAGTGATACGATAAACCTGACTACTAAATATGAGTGAAGACGCAAATTACGGAGCTAATACATCACATGAATTCAATCACAGTTGTGTAGCTATTAAGCCCTACGGTAATGGTTCGCAAAGTGCGGCTCTCAGACCAGCAGCATCAGCATCACCTGAGAACTTGTTAGAACTACAAACTCTTGGCCTCCTCCAAGGCCTACTAGATCTTTGGTAGGGGGCGATCATTGATTTAACAAGCCTTCCAGATGATTCTGATGACCAGTAAAATTTGGACCCCCAACTGCTCTGTAGCCTGAGTTTCTCAAACTTGGCACTACTGACATTTTGAGCCAGATAATTATCGTCATGGATGCTGTCCTACGCACTGTAGGATGTTGGGCGGCATCTCCACTAGATGCCAGTAGCAACCTACCCCCAGTTGGGACAATAAAAAAAAAGTCTCCAGTCATTGTGAAATGTTCCTGAAGGACAAAATTGCCCCAGTTGAGAACTACTGCTTTATGGTAAAATGTTCCCTGGTGCGATTAGAATTATTAAAGACAGTAAGTTGCAGGGTATTATACTTTTGTGCACAACACAAAAACATACGGTTACTCTTTTCTAAAATATTTAAGGGAGACAAAAGTCTGCAAAGACTCAAATAATATCAAGTCAATCAAGCTCCTGGAAAAGTTCCAATTCTTGGTAATCTCCGAATTATGCTGTTACAGGTAACTATTATTTTATTCTAAGTTTGCTTTCTTTTGAGTGTTGCATTCCATATGTGTATTATAATCATAGTAGAACAGAGGATTTAAAAGAAATAAAAATGCCTGGGATAAACACTGGGATATTTTTAATCCACCTATTTCTTCCTTCACTTCAGTTTATAAGTCCAGAATGACACTTGCATTTTCTTGCCAAATATGCTCTCATCGGACATATAAAGGGACAAATAACATTTGTACACAATGCTTTATAAATTACCTACTGCTTTCACATACATCGTCTTGATTATCACAACAATCCTTTAAAGAGTCTGAAGCCCCAAGTTCCCTCTACTAGTAAGTTTCAGATCGTTAAACTTTAAAGTCAAATGACCATTCCAACCATTTTCTCCATCATAACTAAAAAGCTTTACTGTTCTTGGTTTCCCAGGCCCTAGAACAGACTTACAGCCTAGATTCTTACTAAACAAAGCAATCTCCAGACAAACAGCACTGGCATCACCTGAGAGGTGTTTGCAAAGTAGAATCTTAGGGTCACTTCAGACCTAGGCAATCAGAATCTGCATTTTAGCAAAATCCTTCTGGTGATTTCTACGCACATTAAATTTGGCCATCACTGACTTGGACCAGTGAGCTGGTAGTCATTTAAAGGCTAGTATTAATATATTATTCATCTTCGTATTCCCCAATCCATAGCACCATTTGGTATTTGCTCAATGAGTAAGTTTTTTATTGTTGCGATAAATTACCAGGAGTTTACTCGATTCAAGCAAAAAATAAATAAATATATATACATATATTGGCTTACAGTTCCGGAGGTCATCCAAAACGGGTTTCACTGGGCCAACATCAAGGTGTTGTAAGGGTGGCTTCCTTCTGGAGGCTGTAGAAGACAATCCGTTCCCTTTGCTTTTTAGCTTCTAGAGGCTACCTGTCTTCCTTGGCTTATGGCGGCTCTCTTCTCCAATTTCAAAGCTAGCAGAGTATTCAAATCACTCTTTCTCCTCCCCCTTTTACTTACAAGGACGCTTGTGATTACATTGAGCCCACCTGGATAATCCAAAAATACTCTCCCCATCTCAAACTCATTAACTTAATTACATCTGCAAAGTATAAAGTAGCATATTCACAGGTTCTACAGATTAGGACATGGACAGATTTTTTTTGAGGACACAGGGATGATTCCATTCTATGACAGGCAATAAATGTTTGCTGAACAAATGTTGGTGAAGATGTGGAGAAAAGGGAACACTTGTACACTGTTGGTGGGAATGTAAATTGGTGCAGACACTGTGGAAAACAGTATGGAGGTTTCTCAAAGAACTAAAAATAGAACTACCCTATGACCCAGCAATTCCACTCCTGGGTATATATCTGAAAAAAACAAAAGCACTAATTCGAAAAGACACATGCACCCTAATGTTCATAGCAGCATTATTTTAAATTGCTAAGATATGAAAGCAGCCTAAGTGTCCATCAATAGATGAATGGATAAAGAAGATGTGGGGTATATAATGGAATGATACTCAGCCATAAAAAAGAATGAAATTTAGCCATTTGCAGCAACATGAATGGACTTAAAGGCATTATGCTAAGTCAAATAAGTCAGAGAAAAAAATACTGTATGATGCCACTTATATGTGGAATCTAAAAAATAAAATGAATGAATATAACAAAAAAAGAAGCAGACATAGATATAGAGAACAAACTAGTGGTTACCAGTGAGGAGAGGGAAGTGGGGAGGGGCAATATAGGGGTAGAGGATTAAGAGGTACAAATTATTAGGTATAAAATAAGTTAAAAGGATACATTGTATAACAGAAAATATAGCCAATATTTTATAATAACTATAAATGGAATATAACCTTTAAAAATTGTGAATCAGTATATTGTACACCTGTAACATAATTTTGTATATCAACTATACTTCAATTAAAATTAACTAATTTTAAAAGTAAATAAATTTTTTAAAATTTTAAAATAAATGTTTGCTGAACTGGACCCAAATGAGCTAAATGATCTACGGTGGCTCACTTCTCCCCAGACTCCTACTTTCTTGGGAATATATCTCCTTTCTAGGCACTCGGGTGCTTCCTGCAAGTCAATCTACCTCCTTGCCTCCTTTTCCACTTTCCTGTCTGCACCACAGAACCTTGACCTGGCCGCCTTATCCTGCCTGCCACTCACATCTTTCAATTGCATCTTTAGCAAGACTATCAGTATCAGCGCTCCTTTGCTCCCACTCTCATCTCACCTGCCCAGGCTTGTTCGTGAGCCACTGCCTGTATCTCCTTTTTTTTCTCCCTTCTTTCCACTGTCTTCCCCATGACACCTGTGACTGAGGCTGCCTTCCTGCCAGTAGCATGCTGGCCCAGCTACCAGCCTTTCCTCTTCCAAATTTCCCTGAATATTCACAATGTTACCTTCCTGGTAAGACGTCATTTCTTTCTTTATTTACTCCCCACTCAAGCTCACAAGAAAAAATGAAAGTGAGAAACCACAAATAAATATACTAGTTCATGTTTACAAAGCACATTTCCAAGGAGATTCTCAAAACTGCATGAGCTGGACTTCATTATTGCCTCTACACCACGGTGAATAGATTAGGAGATTAAGAAAATCATTAACCTCTGGTTGAGAACACAGACTGAAAAAATTTTTAAACAGAGACAGCCAATGTTCACTTGCAGGTTTCACCTCTTAAATGTGCTTTTCCCATGAATCAGTCCATCTGATTAGCTTGATCACCACAGAGTTCCCAGGGGTAATGGGACACAGAAAAAGGCTAGGATTTGGGGAATTTGGAAAGCATACCACATTGTGGGAAAGACCAAAGCAGGATGACAAGCTACAGAAAGTTAGGGGTAAAGTGGTAGGATTCAGAGAGATAAAAATGAAAAAGGAGCTGCTATTCTCATACCTACAAAACAGGGCTCAAAAGACCTCACAAGGTGACTTGGAGAAACAGCTGAGCTAACATGAGTGAAAGTACTCTCGGGCTTCAATCTGCCGTACACATTAAAGTACTAATGATGAGAATAACCACGAAGAAGTACATTAAGTTATATAAGAAGAATAAGAGAACTCTAACAGCTTTGCCCACGGTGGCCCACCATCTTAGTCTAAACTCACTAGGGGCAGAAAAAATTATGAAGCTGGGGCAGACTCATTCCACCTTACTGACACAAACCTAATTTAGTTTTGGGTAGCTATGTACTCAACTGAAACATTCCTCAGCCACACCTGAAGATATGAACGGCCAAGGGACAGCTCTGGACGTTGAGGAATAAACAGAAACCAGACGAGAATCTCTGGGAAAGTGTTGCTTTCCTGTCATAGATACTGACCTTTCCTCTTTATCTTCTTCTACTTATACCTGTGTGGCAAGCAGATGTAATGGCTGGAACTGCAGCAGCTATATTGTGCACATGACAGAAAAGGCAAAAAAATGACAGACCTCAGTACTGAAATCCTTGAGCCACTGAATCAATACAAATAACTTTCCATATCTAGAGTTCTTGTTGCATGAGGAAAAAGTAAGCCCTTAATTGTTTAAGCAGCTATTATGCCCATTCATTTTTTCTCATCTTTGCAGCCAAACAGAATTCTTTACATATACAGAAGCCTCAAAGAAGAGCTAGAACTGGTCCTGGGCAAACTTGTGCCTTTGGTAAAATGTGCTTTTGACACCTTCCCAGCTTCACTCCCAAAGTCCATCTCCTTCATGATATCCTCTCCTCACTGGCCCACTTCTCAGAAGGCTCAAGTCTCATAGATTTTAGTGCAGTCCTGAAAAGTATCACTCTATTAGATTCCACTGCCTATCTCATAAGACCTTTCTATCCTTGTGTGATTAAATGAATCTCTGGCATTTCACAGTGCTTAATATCTGTAGGAAATTGGGACTTCCCTGGTGGCACAGTGGTTAAGAATCCTCCTGACAACGCAGGGGACATGAGTTCGATCCCTGGTCCAAGAAGATCCCACATGCTGCGGAGCAACCAAGCCCATGAGCCATGGCCGCTGGGCCTGCGCATCCAGAGCCTGTGCTCCACAGGGGGAGAGGCCACAACAGTGAGAGGCCCACGAAACACAAAATAATAATAATAAATAATAATAATAGGAAATTATTTTACTTACATTATCTCACTCCCCACCAAGTGAGGGAGGGGGGTGGGATGAATTGGGAGACTGGAATTGACATATATACACTAATATGTATAAAATAGACAACTAATGAGAACCTGCTGTATAGCACACGGAACTCTACTCAGTGCTCTGTGGTGACCTAAATGGGAAGGAAATCCAAAAAAAGAGGAGATATATGTATCCATACAGCCGATTCACTCTCTGTACAGCAGAAACTAACACAACACTGTAAAGCAACTATACCCCAATTTAAAAAAATAATAAGTTGGGGTTTCCCTGGTGACACAGTGGTTAAGAATTCTCCTGCCAATGCAGGGGACACAGGGTTGAGCCCTGGTCCGGGAAGATCCCACATGCTGCGGTGCAGCTAAGCCCGTGCGCCACAACTACTGAGCCTGCGGTCTAGAGCCCAGGAGCCACAACTACTGAGCCCGCATGCTACAACGACTGAAGCCCGCGCGCCTAGAGCCCGTGCTCTGCAACGAGAAGCCACGACAATGAGAAGTCCGCGCACCGCAACGAAGAGTAGCCCCCACTCGCTGCAACTTGAGAAAGCCCACACACAGCAACGAAGACCGAACACAGCCAAAATTAAAAACAAATAAAAAAATAAATTAAAAACAAAAAGTCCTTAGAGCCATGATTTTCAAGTGTGCTCCCTGGTCTAAGCAACATCAGCACCACCCATAGAAATGTAAATTCTTGGGACACACCCAAGACCCACTGAATCAGAAACTTTGAGGGTGGGCGCAGCGATCTGTGGTTTAGCAAGCCCTCCAGGGGATTCAGATGTGTGCTAAAGCCTGAGGACCATTGCTATAGAGTATTATGCACATTTTTCAGATAAAGAAATTGAGGCCTTTGTGGATTATATTTATTTATCAAAGACCTCAGAGTAATGTGTTAGAAAAAGGCCTTCTGGCTCTAATCTCGGGGTTGTTTTTACCACATACAAGTATTTTTCCAGCCAGATACATGTCATTCTAGAGGCAGTTGTCATTTTGAGAAAAAAGTAAAACCTTATAAACTAATTCACTCTAGAATACTGATAACCTGATAATATTTCTGTTTTTCCTTCTCAAGGGAGTTGGCTTTTAAAAGAAATACAACTCAGATCACGAGCTACACCCATTAGGATGACTGCTAGTAAAACAAAACAAAATAAGAAGTGTTACAGAGGCTGTGGAGAAATTGGAGCCCTTGTGTACTGCTGATGGGAATGTAAAATAGTGCATCCACTATAGAAAAAGTATGGCGGTTCCTCAAAAACTTAAAAATAAAATTACTATATGATCCAGCAATTCCACTTCTGGATATATACCCAAAAGAATTGCAAAGAGGGATTTGAACATAAATGTGTACAGCAATGTTCACACTGGCATTATTCACAAAAGCCAAAAGGGGGACGAAACCCAAATGTTCATCAACAGATGAATGGATAAACAAAATGTGGCATATATACACGGTGGAATAATATTCAGTCTTGAAGCAAAGAAATTTTGACACATGCTACAGCATGGATGAAATTTGCAGACATTACGCTAAGTGAAACAAGCCAGTTGCAAAAGGACAAATATAGTATCATTCCACTTACATGTGGTACCTAGAGCAGTCAAATTCATAGAGACTAAAAATAGAATGGTGGTTGCCAAGGTCTGGGGGGAGAGGGAAATAGGAAGTTATAATACATACAGAGTTTCAGTTTTTCAAGATAAAAAGAAATCCGTGGATGGATGGTGATGATGGTAGCACAGCAATATGAATGTAGTTAATGCCACTGAGCAGTACACTCAAAAATGGTTACAGCGCTAAATTTTTTATTATATGTATTTTAGCACAATTTTAAATTTTATTTTTTCTTTCTTTCTTTCTTTCCCTTCTTTTCTTCCTCCCTTCCTTTCTTTCTTTCTTTCTTTGCTGCATTGGGTCTTCGTTGCTGCGCACAAGCTTTTTCTAGCTGCCGCAAGCGGGGGCTACTCTTCATTGCAGTGCACGGGCTTCTCATTGCAGTGGCTTCTCCTGTTGCAGAGCACGGGCTCTAGGCATGCAGGCTTCAGTAGCTGTGACACACAGGCTCAGTAGCTGTGGCTCGCGGGCTCTAGAGCACAGGCTCAGTAGTTGTGGCGCATGGGCTTTCTTGCTCCGCACCATGTGGGATCTTCCCGGACCAGGGCTCAAACCCATGTCCCCTGCACTGGCAGGCAGATGCTTAACCACTGCACCACCAGGGAAGCCCCTAAATTTATTTTAAAGAAAAGAAAAAGAGAAGTACAATTGAACTTGTAAAATTCCTGTTCACTTCTGATAAGCAAAGTACTGGTGATAATACAATCAGGTGATTTCCTTGGTACCACGCAAACCACATCCCCAAAGTGACTCTGAACTCAGGTGCAGGGTGTCACCGAGGGGTGATTTCTTCAAGATTGTTATCAATAAATCAAGTTGGGAAATAGAGTCTTGGCAAGGTTGAAACTGTTAGGCTTGGCATCCACCATTTTGAGTAACGGAAAAAGATAAAACCCTCTATTCACCAACAAATGCCTCTTTTCCTTGTGATAATGCTACTAAATTTACAAGCAAGAGAAGGCAGTTGAACCAACGAGGAGCTCTCTGCTTCTAACAAGTCCATCTTGGGGACAAATATGTCCTTTAGGAGTGCTATTAATCCATTCTAGTGGGAAAACAGACATGGCATGGGTCAAATGTTGATTGTCAGAATCTGTCAGTATTTTTGACAAAGGGCCTTACTAATGTTTCCTCAATTTTTTTTCAATTCTGAAATAATTTCATACTTTTTGAAAAGATATGAAAATCGTACAGAGAACTTCCATAATCCCTTTACTGAGATTCACTAATTTTTACAATACTGCTACATTTTCTTTCTCATTCTTCTACCTATATACATTTTATTATTTATTTCTTTTCTGAACCATTTGAGAATGCCCCATTTCCCCTTAATATTTCAGTATATATTTCTTAAGAACAAGGATTTTTTTTTTACAGTGCTATAATCGTTACCTAATTCAGGAAATTTAACATACATACAATAGTTTTATCTCAGCTACAGTCCATAAGTCAGTTTTGTCCATTGTACCAATAATGCCTCTTATAACATTTCCTTCTCCAGTACAGGATATAGTTAAGGATCACATACAGTATTGAATTTTATGTGTCATGTCCTTTTAATCTCTTTAAATCTGAAACAGTTCCTCAGTCCTTCAGCAGAGGTCAGCTATTATATAGAATATTCCTCAGTGTGGGTTTGGCTGATGGTTCCTTGTGATTAGATTTGGTTACATATGCTCAGCCAGAATACTAATGTGATGTTGTATCCTCAAAGTATCATATCTAGAGCCCACAAGCCCGTCATTGGTGGTAATGATTTTTATTGCTAGGTTAAGGTGTTGTCCAGTTGCTCCACTGTATATTTACTACCTTCCTCCCTTGCACTTAATAATCTTTGGACAGACATTTTGAGACCATGCAAACATCCTGCTTCACATCGGAATTTAGCATCCATTGATGATTCATGCCTAAAACAATCTTTGCTATAATGATTGCAAAATAGTGATTTTCCCAACTACACCATTCCCTCCATGTTTATCATGTTTACAAAGGAAGAATCCTCTTTTTTCCTCTATTTTATCGATTTGTTAGTATGGACTCATGGATTCTTACTTTATTCAATGGATTACAATTAATTACTGTTCTTGCTTCTTTTGATGCTCAAATTTTTCCAGATTTGGCCAGCAGGAGCCCCTTCAAGCTGCTTCCTGTACCCTTTTGACAGGTCCCTACCATTTTTATGATGACTTCTTTACTTTCCGGCATAATAACATGTTCCAAGTTCATCTTGTACCTTCACTGTCCCAGTCCTGGAATTGCTCATGTCTCAAAGGAGCTCTAGTTCATTTCCCTTTTTCCCCAAATTTATGACATATTGAGATGGAATTGTTTTGTTTTGTTTTTGATGACTGACTGGGCTTCATTTCTGTATCTCTTTCATATTGTCATTAGAGATCTTTTAAGAAATACGATATGGTGTGTGGAAAAGATGTGAGCTTTGGAAAGAGATCTTAGTTTGAACACTGGCTCTATCACTTGCTAACTGAAAAACTTGCTAAACGTAAACTAAATAACTGAAGTAATTTAACTTCTCTAAGCCTCTGTTTCTTTAACTTTAAAATGTGAGAAATAATGTCTACCTCACAGGGTTATTATGAGGCTTAAGGAGACGTAACAGCATTAAAAGTGCCAACTCAGATCCTGACAAATAGTAAATACTCACTAAGTTTAAGTTACTTTTAATCACTGTATTATACAATTTTAATAAGATTTTTTTTTTCTCTCACAACCCTGTCAATTGCTTCCTATGAAGCCCTACAGAGCCACAGATTACCTGCCCCTGGTACTATTCATTCTCTCCAAAAATCTGCCGATAATCTCCATTTCTCACTTTAGCCTATCAGGATTCCTTGTCATAGGACAGATGCTTAACAATTACCCCTTCTCTTTCCTTCTTTTTGTTCCTCAGAATCAGAGGCAATATGGTATGGAAGGAAAAAAATCATATGATTATCTAAAAACATGCAGACAAAGCATTCAATAAATGTCAGTGATCCCAGAGAGAATTATGAATATAAGGTAATTTCCCTGTCTTTAAATAAGCTACATACCACAAACCTACATTAAACATCACATATAATGGAGAAATATTTTATTTATTTCTACTAATACTGGACACCAAACAAGAATGCATATCATTTCTTCATTTAACAAGAGAAACTAATCAATGCTATAAGGCAAAAAAAAAAAAAAAGACATAAGAAGGGTAAGGATTAGATGAAAAAGGTAAAATTTAATGTTTTCAGGTAATAGTATTATCCACATAGAAAACTCAAGAGCATCAATGGACTATTAGAACTTATAAGAGTTTAGCAAGCTCATTGTGTTATAAGACAAATCTACCAAAACAATAATATACCTCTATGCTAGCAATGATGAACTAGAAAATAAGACATTTACAATAGTCACAAAAATGACAATGTATCTAGGAACTAACAAAAATGTATATGACCTTTATAGAATAAACACTAAAAATATTCTATTAAAGTACATAAAGCAAAGTCTGAATAGAGAAATATTGTAATGATGTCAATGCTTCCCAAATTAATCTATACATTCAAGGCAATCTCATCAAATTTCCAAGGGGATTTTTTAAAGAATTCCATGAACTCATTCTAAAATTTATAAGGGAAAGTAAAATTCCACAAATAGCTAAGGCCATTTTGAAATAGATAAGCAAGGAGGAAACACTCAACCCACCAGATATTGAGACATATTACAAAGCTATACAAACAGCATGGTACTGAACCAGTAACAGGCAGATAGACCATTGGAAAAGAACAGAGTTCTTAGAAGTAGTACCACACATATATGGGAGCTTATATCAGATAAAGTTGACACCACAAAACAATAAGGAAAGGATGAATTAATTGCTTAAAAACTCTGATGGGAAAGTGGATCACTATGATGAGGCAAAATAAGGCTGGACCTTAGAACTTATACGAAACTATAAAAAAGGTGTACTTCAGACGGATTAAAGACATGAATGTGAAAGGTAAATTTATGAAGAAAATATAGAAGAAATATAAGGGAACAAAGAACTGTAAAGGAAATGTACAGCAGTATGATTTTCATATAGGGGTAGAGGAAAGACTTCTGGAACAAGACCCTAAAAACACATATGCTAACATAAAAAAAAATTGATGAATTTGATTCTGTCAAAATAAAGAACACATAGACAAAGTAAGAGATGAGAGTTTAGGGGAAAATATTTGTAACATACAAAACCAGCAAGAACTTAGTGCCTAAAATAGGCAAACAACTCCTGAAAACCCATAAGGAAAAAAATGGGAAACCCAGTTTTAAAATGAGCAAAGTATTATAAACAATTCTCAGAAAGGGAAGCCCGAGTAACTAAAAAGAATACTAAGAAATGCTCAGACTCTTCAGTAAACAAAGAAATTTAAGTGAAAATAAGACTATTAAAATGGAAAAATATTAAAAGTAGATAATTCCAGAGAAGGCAGGATATAGCAAAATGGAAACTCTGAGATATCTTTGGGGAAACTGTAAACTGGTACAGTCTTTCTAGAAAACAATGTATCCTCTGTGACTCCAAAATCCCCTTCCTGTTCCGTAAGGCAGAGAAATTCTCGCACAGCTTCACAGGGGATCTATATGAGGTCACAGGTTGTGGTGTGGTTTGTGGTACTGGGACTTGAAAACAACCTAAGTGTCCATCAGTAGGGGAATAATAAAGCACAGTAGATGCAGTGGTGGTTGCCAGGGGCTGAGGGGCAAGGGGAGTGTGGAGTTAGTGTTTAACAGTTACAGAGTTTTGGTTTGGTAAAATGGAAAAGTTCTGCAGAAAGACAGTGGTGATGGTTGTAGAATAATGTGAATGTACCTAATGCCAAAGAACTGTACACTTAAAAATAATTAAAATGGTAAATTTTATGTTATGTATATTTTACCACAATTTTTTAAATGTTTTTTAAATACAGTGGATGCTCACTACGCAATACCTTGCAGGAGTTAAAAATACTGAGCTGGGGCTTCCCTGGTGGCGCAGTGGTTGAGAGTCTGCCTGCCGATGCAGGGGACACGGGTTCGTGCCCCGGTCCGGGAAGATCCCACATGCCGCAGAGCGGCTGGGCCCGTGAGCCATGGCCGCTGAGCCTGCGCGGCCGGAGCCTGTGCTCCGCAACGGCAGAGGCCACAACAGTGAGAGGCCCGCGTACCGCAAAAAAAAAAAAAATACTGAGCTAACTAGTTACAGCGACATGATATTAAACACAGGACTGAATGACAAATTAAAAACACAAACATGTTACAAACAGCACTCCATATTTTACTAGGACACACGCATCTTTAAAGACTCATTATCAACATATTACTTGAAAATTTACTGGGGAGAGGGAACTTGGAATGGAGGTTGGGGAATTAGGGAAAAAATAATAAAATGAGAGGGGTTTACATGGACCAATGATGAATGACAATAAGGTATTATGAACTGAGAAGTTTGCACCTTAAAAAGAAATGACATCATACACATGAAAACCTTGTGAAAGGATATAAAGTTTTACAGCTTATAGTTTGTTACTTCCTTCATTGAAGAACGGTGAAATGAACCAAAATAGATTTGACTCCTAATTTTTTGGATCTTCAGAGAATTTTGAAAAATGGTGATTTACACATTAGCTAAGCATCACACAATGGAAGTTCATCTGTATTTTATGAGCTTTTAAATATCTCCAGTGATCTCTCATTACCACAGATTTCTTCTTTCCTCTTCTTTATGTTCTGTTCCATGCTGAGCCAGATTAAAGGGTGGGTCAGGCAGGAGTTGCCTGGGGTGCTAGAATTTAAGAGGTGCTAAAAATATCTCTCGAAGTATAGCAAGATGGAAAAACATATTTTCCCTAGCACTCGTGTTACCAAGAGCACTTTGCAAGGTTAGAAAGAAATCAGTAATAAATGTGTGGGGTGGGGCTGTGGGTGGCCACTCTCCCAGGGAAATACACGAATAATAATAGGAATTATTTAAACTTAGGGTCACAAGGTCACAGTGCAGAGTTGCACAACTCCAGCAGATGTCATTTACATACTACCTGCAACACTGTCCATGGTGGCCTTGTTTAAACTGCCTCCATAGGAGGGTTGCTTAATCATTTCAGTGAACAAATAACCCCACTCAATCAGAATGCAAGGCTTTTGTGTGTGAATTTTTGAATTTTATTTTATTTATTTTTTATACAGCAGCTTCTTATTAGTTATCCATTTTATACATCTTAGTGTATACATGTCAATCCCAATCTCCCAGTTCATCCCACCACGCCCCCTCACCACCACTTTCCCCCCTTGGTGTCCATATGTTTGTTCACTACATCTGTGCCTCTATTTCTGCGCTGCAAACCAGTTCATTGTACCATTTTTCTAGGCTCCACATATATGCGTTAATATACGATATTTGTTTTTCTCTTTCTGACTACTTCACTCTGTATGACAGTCTCTAGATCCATCCACGTCTCTACAAATGACCCAGTTTCGTTCCTTTTTATGGCTGAGTACTATTCCATTGTATATATGTACCACATCTTCTTTATCTATTTGTCTGTTGATGGGCATTTAAGTTGCTTCCATGACCTGGCTATTGTAAATAGTGCTGCAATGAACATTGGGTGCACGTGTCTTTTTGAATTATGGTTTTCTCTAGGTATATGCCCAGTAGTGGGATTGCTGGGTCATACAGTAATTCTATTTTTACTTTTTTAAGGCACTTCCATACTGTTCTCCATAGTGGTTATATCAATTTACATTCCACCAACAGTGCAAGACGGTTCCCTTTTCTCCACACCCTCTCCAGCAATGTTGTTTGTAAACTTTCTGATGATGTCCATTCTAACTGGTGTGAGGTGATACCTCATTGTAGTTTTGATTTGCATTTCTCTAATAACTAGTGATGTTGAGCAGGTTTTCATGTGCTTCTTGGCCATCTGTATGTCTTCTTTGGAGAAATGTCTATTTAGGTCTTCTGCCCATTTTTGGATTGGGTTTTTTGGTTTTTTGAATATTGAGCTGCATGAGCTGTTTATATATATATTTTGGAGATTAATCCTTTATCTGTTGATTCGTTTGCAAACATTTCCTCCCATTCTGAGGGTAGTCTTTTCGTCTTGTTTGTAGTTTCCTTTGCTTTGCAAAAGCTTTTAAGTCTCATTAGGTCCCAAGTGTTTATTTTTGTTTTTATTTCCATTACTCTAGGAGGTGGATCAAAAAGATCTTGCTGTGATTTATGTAAAAGAGTGTTCTTCCTATGTTTTCCCCTAAGAGTTTTATAGTGTCCACTCTTACATTTAGGTCTCTAATCCATTTTAAGTTTATTTTTGTGTATGGTGTTAGGGAATGTTCTAATTTCATTCTTTTACATGTAGCTCTCCACTTTTCCCAGCACCACTTACTGAAGAGACTGTCTTTTTTGTATATCCTTGCCTCCGTTGTCATAGATTAATTGACCATAGGTGCATGGGTTTATCTCTGGGCTTTCTATCCTGTTCCATTGATCTATATTTCTGTTTTTGTGCCAGTACCATATTGTCCTGATTACTGTAGCTTTGTAGTATAGTCTGAATTCAGGGAGTCTGATTCCTCCAGCTCCGTTTTTTTCCCTCAAGACTGCTTTGGTTATTCGGGGTCTTTAGTGTTTCCACACAAATTGTGAAATTTTTTGTTCTAGTTCTGTAAAAAAGAATGCCACTGGTAGTTTGATAGGGATTGCATTGAATCTGTAGATTGCTTTGGGTAGTAGAGTCATTTTCACAATATTGATTCTTCCAATCCAAGAACATGGTATCTCTCTCCATCTGTTTGTATCATCTTTAATTTATTTCATCAGTGTCTTATAGTTTTCTGCATACAGGTCTTTTGTCTCCCTAGGTAGGTTTATTCCTAGGTATTTTATTATTTTTGTTGCAATGGTAAATGAGAGTGTTTCCTTAATTTCTCTTGCAGATTTTTCATCATTAGTGTATAGGAATGCAAGAGATTTCTGTGCATTAATTTTGTATCCTGCAACTTTACCAAATTCATTGATTAGCTCTAGTAGTTTTCTGGTGGCATCTTCAGGATTCTCTATGTATAGTATCATGTCATCTGCAAACAGTTACAGTTTTACTTCTTCTTTTCCAATTCGTATTCCTTTTATTTCTTTTTCTTCTCTGATTGCTGTGGCTAGGACTTCCAAAACTATGTTGAATAATAGTGGCTACAGTGGACATCCTTGTCTTGTTCCTGATCTTAGAGGACATGCTTTCAGTTTTTTATCATTGAGAATGATGTTTGCTGTGGGTTTGTTGTATACGGCCCTTATTATGTTGAGGTAGGTTCCCTCTATGCCCACTTTCTGGAGAGTTT
Source organism: Monodon monoceros (assembly GCF_005190385.1). Lineage (NCBI taxonomy): Eukaryota > Metazoa > Chordata > Mammalia > Artiodactyla > Monodontidae > Monodon > Monodon monoceros. Next base: position 61,828,841 of record NW_021703782.1, read on the forward strand.
TTATCATAAATGGGTTTTGAATTTTGTCAAAAGCTTCTTCTGCATCTATTGAGATGATAACATGGTCTTCATTCTTCAGTTTGTTAATATGGTGTATCACATTGATTGTGTATTTTGAAGAGTCCTTGCATCCCTGGGATAAATCCCACTTGATCATGGTGTATGATCCTTTTCATGTGTTGTTGGATTCTGTTTGCTAGTATTTTGTGGAGGATTTCTGCATCTATATTCATCAGTGATATTGGTCTGTAATTTTCTTTCTTTGTAGTATCTTTGTCTGGTTTTGGTATCAGGGTGATGGGGGCCTCATAGAATAAGCTGGGGAGTGTTCCTTCCTCTGCAGTTTTTGGAAGAGTCTGAGAAGGATGGGCGTTAGCTCTTCTCTAAATGTTTGATAGAATTCACCTGTGAAGCCATCTGGTCCTGGACTTTTGCTTGTTGGAAGATTTTTAATCACAGTTTCAATTTCATTACCTGTGACTGGTCTGTTCATATTTCCTATTTCTTCCTAGTTCAGTCTTGGAAGGTTATACCTTTCTAAGAATGTGTCCATTTCTTCCAGGTTGTCCATTTTATTGGCATAGAGTTGCTTGCAGTAGTCTCTTAGGATGCTTTGTATTTCTGTGGTGTCTGTTGTAAATTCTCCTTTTTCATTTCTAATTCTATTGATCTGAGTCCTCTCCCTCTTTTTCTTGATGAGTCTAGCTAATGGTTTATCAATTTGTTTATCTTCTCAAAGAACCAGCTTTTAGTTTTATTGATCTTTGCTATTGTTTTATTTGCTTCTATTTCATTTATTTCTGCTCTGATCTTTATGATTTCTTTCCTTCTACTAACTTTGGGCTTTGTTTGTTCTTCGTTCTCTAGTTCCTTTAGGTGTAAGGTTAGATTGTTTATTTGAGATGTTTCTTGTTTCTTGAGGTAGGCTTGTATTGCTATAAACTTCCCTCTTAGAACTGCTTTTGCTGCATCTCATAGGTTTTGGATCATCGTGTTTTCCTTGTAATTTCTCTCTAGGTATCTTCTGATTTCCTCTTTGATTTCTTTAGTGATCTCTTGGTTCTTTAGTAACATACTGTTTAGCCTTCATGTGTGTGTTTTTTTACGTTTTTTTTCTCTGTAATTGATTTCTAATCTCATAGCATTGTGGTCAGAAAATATGCCTGATATGATTTCAATTTTCTTAAATTTACTGAGGTGTGATTTGTGACCCAGGATGTGATCTATGCTGGAGAACGTTCCATGTGCACTTGAGAAGAAAATGTAATCTGATGTTTTTGGATGGAATGCCCTATAAATATCAATCAAATCTATCTGGTCTATTGTGTCATTTAAAGCTTGTGTTTCCTTATAAATTTTCTGTTTGGATGATCTATTGGTGTAAGTGAGGTGTTAAAGTCCCCCACTATTATTGTGTTACTGTCGATTTCCTCTTTTAGAGCTGTCAGCAGTTGCCTTATGTATTGAGGTCCTCCTATATTGGCTGCATATATATTTATAATTGCTCTATCTTCTTCTTGGATTGATCCCTTGATCATTATGTAGGATCCTTCCTTATCTCTTGTAACATTCTTTATTTTAAAGTCTATTTTATCTGATATGAGTATTGCTACTCCAGCTTTCTTTTGATTTCCATTTGTATGGAATATCTTTTTCCATCTCCTCACTTTCAGTCTGTATGTGTCCCTAGGTCTGAAGTGGGTCGCCTGTAGACAGCATATACATGGGTCTTGTTTTTGTATCCATTCAGCCAGCCTGTGTCTTTTGGTTGGAGCATTTAATCCATTCACATTTAAGGTAATTATTGATATGTATGTTCCTATTACCACTTTCTTAATTGTTTTGGGTTTGTTTTTGTAGGTCCTTTTCTTCTCTTGTGTTTCCCACTTAGAGAAGTTCCTTTAGCATTTGTTGTAGAGCTGGTTTGGTGGTGCTGAATTCTCCTAGCTTTTGCTTGTCCATAAAGCTTTTGATTTCTCCATTGAATCTGAATGAGATCCTTGTTGGGTAGAGTAATCTTGGTTGTAGGTTCTTCCCTTTCATCACTTTAAGTATATCATGCCACTCCCTTCTGGCTTGTAGAGTTTCTGCTGAGAAATCAGCTGTTAACCTCATGGGAGTTCCCTTGTATGTTATTTGTCATTTTTCCCTTGCTGCTTTCAATAATTTTTCTTTGTCTTTAATTTTTGTCAGTTTGATTACTATCTGTCTTGGCATGTTTCTCCTTGGGTTTATCCTGCCTAGGACTCTCTGCGCTTCCTGGACTTGGGTGGCTATTTCCTTTCCCACGTTAGGGAAGTTTTCAACTATAATCTCTTCAAATATTTTCTCGGTTCCTCCCTCTCTCTCTTCTCCTTCTGGGACCCCTAAAATGCAAATGTTGTTGTGTTTAATGTTGTCCTAGAGGTCTCTTAGGTTGTCTTCATTTCTTTTCATTCTTTTTTCTTTATTCTGTTCCATGGCAGTGAATTCCACCATTCTGTCTTCCAGGTCACTTATCCGTTCTTCTGCTTCAGTTATTCTGCTATTGATTCCTTCTACTGTATTTTTCATTTCAGTTATTGTACTGTTCATCTCTGTTTGTTTGCTCTTTAATTCTTCTAGGTCTTTGTTAAACATTTCTTGCATCTTCTCGATCTTTGCCTCCATTCTTTTTCTGAAGTCCTGTATCATCTTCACTATCATTATCCTGAATTCTTTTTCTAGAAGGTTGCCTATTTCCCCTTCATTTAGTTGTTTTTCTGGGGTTTTATCTTGTTCCTTCATCTGGTACATAGCCCTCTGCCTTTTCATCTTGTCTATCTTTCTGTGAATGTGGTTTTTGTTCCACAGGCTGCAGGATTATAGTTCTTCTTGCTTCTGCTGTCTGCCCTCTGGTGGATGAGGCTAAGAGACTTGTGCTAGTTTCCTGATGGAAGGGACCCCTGGTGGGCAAAGCTGGGTGTTGCTCTGGTGGGCAGAGCTCAGTAAAACTTTAATCTGCTTGCCTGCTGATGGGTGGGGCTGGGTTCCCTCCCTGTTGTCTGTTTGGCCTGAGGCAACCCAACACTGGAGCCTACCTGGCTCTTTGGTGGGGCTAATGGCAGACTCTGGGAGGACTCACACCAAAGAGTACTTCCCAGAACTTCTGCTGCCAGTGTCCCTGTCCTCACAGTGAGACAAAGCCACCCCCCGCCTCTGCAGGAGAGCCTCCAACACTAGCAGGTAGGTCTGGTTCAGTCTCCCCTGGGGTCACTGCTCCTTCCCCTGGGTCCCGATGCATACACTATTTTGTGTGTGCCCTCCAAGAGTGGAGTCTCTGTTTCCCCCAGTCCTGTCAAAGTCTTGCAATCAAATCCCGCTCGCCTTCAAAGTCTGATTCTCTAGGAATTTCTCCTCCCGTTGCTGGACCCCCAGGTTGGGAAGTCTGACGTGGGGCTCAGAACCTCCACTCCAGTGAGTGGACTTCTGTGGTATAAGTGTTCTCCAGTTTGTGAATCACCCACCCAGCAGTTATGGGATTTGATTTTATTGTGATTGTGCCCCTCCTACCGTCTCATTGTGGCTTCTCCTTTGTTTTTGGATGTGGGGTATCTTTTTTGGTGAGTTCCAGTGTCTTCCTGTCGATGACTGTTGAGCAGTTAGTTGTGATTCTGGTGCTCTCACAAGAGGGAGTGAGCACACGTCCTTCTTCTCCGCCATCTTGAACCAATCTCTCCCAGAATGCAAGGCTTTTGATTCACACATGGGATAAGCATGTTTGGGGCTGGAGTTGAATTGTTTGGGAAAAGAGAAGACAAGCAGAGTGCCAGCCATGCTTCCCCCATGCAGCCTAAATAAAATGGGATGCATATTTACAGACTATCAAGGTACCAAGTTATTAGACTGTCTGGGAAGCCACCTACTCCTGTCTGGCTCTGCTTCCAAACAAAGAAGAACAGACTTAACAGAGGCTCCTCCATTTTAGAACACTGAAGCCCAACTGTCCCTCCCATCATGTGCCAGACCTTCAGAATCTAACTGTGCCCTTCATCTGGCCATCCTTCCTTACATGGCAGGAATAGGCAAGAGTAGTGGATGGCACATGGCCAGTAGTAGTCAAGAGGTTCTCTGTGGACTCCAGTTGCAAACTGAGCAATGCTAGCATGGCCGTGCATAAAACCAGGCCAAGAATCCTGGCCTGAGCCTACAAAAGGGTGTTTTTGAGAAGATGGACAGGCATCTTTATTTGATCCTAATTCTCAGAAAAGGGAGGTGAACCACTGCTAGCTCTTAAAGGTATTTGGGAATATCGAGAGAACAGTTTTTTCATTTGTTTGTTTGTTTGAACGTATTCTGTGGGATGTTTGGTAACCGCAATCCTTTAACCACTGTTCTCAATTTATTTAATTTATTTATTTATTTATTTTATTTATTTATTTTTTTGGCGTTACGCCGTCCTCTCACTGCTGTGGCCTCTCCCGCCGCGGAGCACAGGCTCCGGACGCGCAAGCTCAGCGGCCACGGCTCACGGGCCCAGCCGCTCCATGGCTCGCGGTATCCTCCCGGACCAGGGCACGAACCCGTGCCTGCTGCATCGGCAGGCGGACTCCCAACCACTGCGCCACCAGGGAAGCCCCTCAATTTATTTTAACACATCATAATCCAAGGTGTAAAGCAGGCATCTAGAAAAGTATTTCCTGACGGCCTAAGCATGCATTACAGTTTGAACTGTATTGTCATACATCGATTAGCAGTTTTCCTTCAAATATCCCATTTTTTTGTTCAGTTCATATATTACGCTGTTTAGTAAGTTGCGTTTTGCATTAAGCAGTTCACAATATTTTGCTCGCTGACTCTTCAGAAAGACCTAGAAGCTGAAACACAAAGCAAAAAAGATCTCTTCTGATGACAAGCCTAGCCTCCCTGAGTTTCATGTACCAAATGAACAGACCTTCACTGAGTGCCAGGCACCACAGCAGGTGTTGAATACTCTCTGGGGGCCCTGCCCTGGTGGCACTTAGAGTCTGGCAGTAGCGTGGTTTAGCAGGGCTAGAACAACCGTGCTAGGGCTGAAACATGTGCCTTTCCCAGCCTTTTCTGCCCGTCATTTCCTGAGAAAAACTACTGCCCCTCTCAAAATGAGGAAGTCGGACCAGATCATTTCAAAGGTCCTTTCCAGCTTTTGAATTTAAAAAGTTGAATGAAACTTTAATAGATACTTTACCACCTTTCTTATATGTAATGAATTCTAATTTAAAAAAAAAAAAAAAAGGACAGCCTACACTGGAGCATTAGAAAAGCATTTTACACACACTACTGTCATTCATCTCCCAAAAGCCCTCCAAAGTAGACACATATAAGCCCAGTTTTCGGAGCAGAAAACTAAGTACCTTCCCTAAGATCATATAACTAGCAAGGGCCGGGTGTAACACAACCCAGGTCATCTGGGACAGAACTGGAGACCTTGCACTGTCACTGCCTTTTAAAACTGCCTCTGATGTCTGTCCCTAGTTTTCAACAGTAGCGTTTCCAGGCCCTGCCTGTGACCTATCAGCTGTCAAATCTTGGCGTTTCAGTTCCGTGCAGTTCAACCGCTTACTTCTTCTCTGTGACATGAACAGCCACCCTCCTCAGGAGGATCCGTTTGTACCAAGCTCCAGCCACCTAGAGAAGCCTCTATTTCCCGGATGTGCCCAAATGATTGACAGCAGCATGGCGCATGCTCCTTGAGGCTCTCCCCACTGAGTGTTGAGAGGCGTTCGCATACTTTACGTGCTCCGTTTGAAATATACTTGCTGAAGCACCAGTATTATACATCTGCTCCCTTGACTTTTTAACCAAAGAGTGCTAGTTTATTGCTGAGCTTAAGGATAAAAGAAGCAAAAAATGAAAGTTGGGTTGATTTTTTTTTTCAAGTTTCCTCCCCACTAAGTACAATCAGATGTTGGACTCTCAGAGCCCGATGCTGTGTGGATGTTCACTTCACTTTGCCTTGCAATTTATCAGCTCGTTTTTTGAGGTAACACTTTTCATCACAAAAGAAAACCCAGGGCCCTATACGCATATTTTCAGTTAAATGCATCAAACAGCCCTAATGTTGTGCCAGAAAAAAATCAAATCAAATCAAACAGGAACAATATCAAAACTGATTTATGAGGCTTTGTAGGGAAACAACTGTCCTTTCATCTCTGGATACACAGTTTATCTTTGACCCTGGAGTACTCGCTGGAATTCTGGGCAAAGGGGACCTATTCAGAAATAATCTATCCAAGACCTGAGGAGCTCCATCATGAACTGGAGATCAAACATGTTTTACATTCTTTCTGGTCCAGGATTAAAACTGAAGACCTATTATATTTTTAATGCACAAATAAAGAATCAATCAGGGGAATCTGCTGCCTCAGCAAACACTTTCATCCAAAAGAACAAATTATTTGTGATATCAAAGCCAGTGAGTATCTCTATCGAGTATCTCAAAGATGGGGAGGTAGGGTGGGTCTTTTCAAAGGTAGTAAGGTAAATGAATGAGTTAGTGGTTTGACATGTCTTTTCACGGGGAAAAGAAAATGTCAAAGTGCTCATGTCCACCCCTGGCTCTAAGAAATGCATGTTCCTTTAGGATGTGTGGTGCAAGACATTTCTCTACACCTTTATCCTATGGCCAAGAGGATCTTTTCCCCTGGGCCAGAGATTTTTATGTGGTCTCCAGGTACCTCACCCAGAGTTCCTCCAGATTTCTGTACCTGGATATCAGCACAGGAGCGTATCAGGTGTACAGGGTTTCTTCAGGAAATGCAGAGATGCCTGGGCACCTAAAGAGACCTAGGACTAGCAAACTGTGGTGGGTACCAAATGAGGGTCTACTTGACTCAGGAGTCTCTCTTCTGGTCTCCGGTAGCAGTGCCTAGGCCTATGTCTTCATCTTCCTGGCTAGGGTTGATTGGTCCAAGGATGGTACTTTACCCAAGCCTGACCAATCAGAGTTTTTCCCAGGACTTTTAACTGGAACAAAGGCAGGAATTCAGTATTCTCAGGGGTGAGAGTTATGAAATATGATGCTTGGGAGGGACCTGGTCTGCAAAGAGAGAGAATGGAGGAGAAATGCAGCAAGAAGAAGCCATGACAGATGACGGACATGAGAGAATCCTGCACAGAGATAAATGTCCCAGTTCCAGTTGTTCCTAAAGCCTGAATGCTTCCTTGCTTTTTCTGAGGTTTTATTTATAAATCCTTCAATTATATAAGAAACCCTTGTATTCCAAAAAGTCTCCATTCCTGCTTAAACTAAATGCTTAAGGGTTAGATTTCTGTCACCAGCAACACAAAGTATTCTAACACATCACCCAATACACAATCCTATAAGCAGGAGTTGGTGAGTGGATATTCTTCTCCCAGGCACATATCAGTTTATGGAGGGCAGTGGTATTTCTGCAAACCTGAAATCCAATCTATACCATGGTAGTGAGTAAAGTTGCCCTAAATCTGCAGAATACATAGTCAAAGTTATTCAAGATAGACTGAATTTTGAGAACAAGCATGAATGAATCATGAATATGCCTTCCTCATACCCCTGCCCCTACCTTCATTTCAGTGTCCTTTATTCTGTATTATTTAGTGTTTAGTTCTCCTATGTATAGAAGACCTAAGGATTACAGTAGGAGTCTGGAAAGAGGAACATTTCTATCCTGTCCTGATTTGGCAACACCTAATACCTGGCATTCTCTTCCTCAGTAGGCTTCACCTTGAGTGTAATCCATTTTCAATCATTAATTCATTAGCAGAAAGTTAGGTACTGAAAAAAATTGAGTTATTCTTTGCTTCTAAATATCCAAGGTTTTCTAGTGATGAATTATGAAAATTTTGCTTCCTATATTTTCTCAGAAAGAGTGTTGGGTTCTGGTTAAGTGTTTCAAAATAGTATAGTCTAGGAAAATATGGCTTGTTTAAAGGTCAGCAGTGTGCTTGGGAGTGAGCTGTGAGCCTACTGGCTATGGACATCCACATTATAAAAATCTTCCTTGACCACAAAGGTGGGTTGCAAGCTAAAAGGATTTTCCACAAATAAAAAAGGCAGGTTAGAACATAGAATATAGCTACCAGGGAAATCCATTTTTGGAAAACTACAAACATGGAAAATAACAACTATTCAAAGTTAACTTATATTTATTGAGTGCACACAATATAGGACCTAATTTAAATCTGCGTGACATCCCAGTAACGCATATATAAGTATTTCCACTTTATGGACAGGAACAAAAAGGCATAGAATATTTGTAGCTTACACAAAATTATATAGAAACTGTGTACATCCCAACGAGAGGTTTATGAAAAATGTTCCCTTAGATGGATGGAAAAGTATGTTAATCCATGCTTTCTCAGGAGCTATCTGATCCGTGAGACCATAACTAATCACTACGATCTGGTAGCAAATGAACCAAAAGGCAAGCAGAGCTCTGAAGTTAAATTTATAAACTCCAACCCAATGATTTTTCAGTGGGAATGCAGCAAGAGTTGTGAGTGACGAGGAATTGGTTCATGAGATTATGGAGGTTGAAAAATCCTGCCATCTGCCATCTGCCAGCTGAAGACCCAGGATAGCCAGTGGTGTAAATTAGTCTGAGTCCAAAGGCCTGAGAACCAGGGGAGCCAAGTGTAAATCTCAGTCCAAAGGCAGAAGATGAGATAAGATGTCTCAGGTCACACAGTGAGGCAGGAAAAAGGGGCACATTTCTCCTTCCTCTGCCTTTTGTTCTATTCAGGCCCTCAGTGGACTGGATGATGCCCACCCACACTGGGGAGGACAATCTACTTTACAGAGTCCACCAATTCAAATGCTGATCTCATTGGGAAACACCCTCTCAGACACACCCAGAAATCATGTTTAAACTGGGCACCCTGTGGCCTGGCCAAGTTGACACATAAGATTAACCCCCTGTCAATCTGACATCCACATGCATCTTCTTAAACCATACATAATCTTTAAATAAAACAGTAATAAGGTCATAATTCTGCCTAACGTGATATCACTACCTTGTGTATGCTGAAATCACACTAACCCCTTCCTCAGAACAGGAGGTAAAGTCCTCGAGTCATGTTTACTCTTCTTGATATCCCATAACTTATAGACTATGATGTAAATTGAACAAAACGTAAATACTGTGATATAAAATTAATACATCTAGGACTGCCCTAGTGGCACAGTGGTTAAGAATCTGCCTGCCAATGCAGGGGACACGGGTTCAATCCCTGGTCCAGGAAGATCTCACATGCCTCAGTGCAACTAAGCCCATAAGCCATAACTACTGAGCCTGCACTCTAGAGCCAACGTGCCACAACTACTGAAGCCCTTGCGCCTAGAACCTGTGCTCCACAACAAAAGAAGCCATCGTAATGAGAAGCCCGTGCACCACAACTAAGAGTAGCCCCATCTCGCCACAACTAGAGAAAGCCCGAGCGCAGCAACGAAGACCCAATGCAGCCAAAAATAAATAAATTAATTTTTAAAAAATTGTCATCTCTCAAACCACTAAAGAAAAAACGTTTTAAAAATAAAAAAAAATAAAAATAAAATTAATACATCTTATGTTACATGACGAGGGAACGAGAGAGGAAAGGAAACAAAGATTATACACACACACTCACATAGGCACACATATTCACTGCAAAATAGGGAGGAAATATTCATGACACTACCTGTGAGCAGGGAGGGCCTTTCAACTTGTCAGAAAAAGGGAGATCCCAGCCAGAGGTAGCCAGCCGCCATGGCCGTGGCCACATTACTACGTCATCTACTGTTCATAATCTACTCTGTCATGGACACAGCCTTAGGATCCACTGTGCATTCAGTCTTGCAAGCAGCCCCTGCAGGAGTCAGAACCTATAACATAGATGAGAAATACAGTGATGTTTTCACTGTGAGTGAGGGCGGCTCAGATGACTTTCTCCTGCAAGTCTGACAAGGGAGCACTTTCCAGAGGGAAGGGGGAAGGTTTCACAACAAGCTGAGAAGCCACAATTGAAACTGGGAGGCACATTCCACAGTTTAAAAAAAAGGAAGTGGGATGCTGGCCAGGTTGGCTGACAGGTTTGGTTCTTATGGATGCGAAGTCAGTTAGCAGTGTCATTTTGAGGACACCTACATGACTGGGCCGGCATCAGGAAGCAATAATGTCCTCACCACACCTGCAGCTTTGACCCATATTTCCTAAAGACCAGCCACCCTCGCCTCTGCCAATACAACACAATGTGCTTTTCCCTCAAGATTCAACGAAGTCATTTGTTTTATTGGAAGTACTTTATGTTTAATCAATGTCTAACCACTTGACACCACTTTGCATCCTTTGTCCCTACTTTCCCGATCCTGTCACTTCCAAGAGGGAGAGAGAAAGTCAGGAACAGTGCCTAAGGGTATGGATTTTAGAGCCTGAGAGAACCAGAAACCTTGGGCAGATTCTTTAACTACTCAAGCCTCACTCTCCGTCTTGTATCTATAACTCTTATTATGACTTTTAAATGAAAGTTAGCACACCATAAGTAGTAGATACCAGCTAACTCACTGGCCAATATGCTCACACATGTGTGTGCATACACCTACACTCATACACAGCCTGGTGACAAGGAAAGCTCACTGGAATGAAAATCAAGGGACCTGCAACCTTGAACAATTCACACTCTTGTAAGCCACAGTGTCCGCATCTGCACAGTGAAATCTTATACAGTCCTCACTCTGTATCCAAGGGGCAGGATGGAGAGATATTGGTTCCAGGAACCCCGGCAGATACCAAAATCCGTGGAGCTCAAGTCCTTTATATAAAATGGTGCAGTACAATGAGTACAGTTGGCCTTCGTATCCACGGGTTCCGAATTCAACCAAACAGCAGATCACTGGTTGAATCTGTGAATGCCAAATCCATGGATACAGAGAGCTGACTGTATTAAGGCATCTCTAAGAACCTAGTCCAAGACAGAGTCCACATTAAGTCAACATTACGGCAGCTCAATATGAATTGGCATGGAATGTGTCCCAAGATACAGTACTAAGTGAAAAGGCAAGGTGAAGAACTATGCACGTGTAATCTCCCATTCAGGCATCGTATTCATAGACTATCTCTGGAAAAATGTGTGATGAATGAGCAATAGTAGTTGACTCCACAGAGGGGATATAGGAGCTTACTTTGCACTTGTATACCCTTCACAGTCTTGTACCATGTGCATTCTTCACCTATTTTTTTAATAATTTAAAATCTAGAAAAGAGGTCCATATTACGAGTGGGTACAAAAATGGCTAGTTTTTATTATAGTGTATTTCCACCTGCATGTGTTTGCTTTTATAATAATTTTATGTTTACTGTAATGTTATAAAATTAAATGACACAGTCTGCAGTTCTGTAGAATCTTGAGGCTACATTTTTCCATGTTAATAATTAGTCTTTAAAACCATGCAGTTCTCCTTGTAGGCTGTGTGAAGTTACAGGCTCTTGGTGAAGGGAAATACCTTCTAGGGAATATCATGGGTCAAAGGTGGGGAGAGCAACTTGATTATGGATCAGGCCCTTTATATACATTATACTACTTAATCCTCTTAACAGTTCTCTGTGCTGTTGTTGTCTCCGTTGCACAGAAGAAAAAAAGGAAGCTCAGAGAAGTGAGATGACTTGCCAAGGAAGACCTAAATTTTAAACCCAGCTTTAACCTGACTCCAAGCCTGTATGCATTCCAGTTTGCCATGCTGCCTCCTGGAAGTAATCGAAGGGAACAGGTTCATATTAAGAATATTGGTCATTTAAGTGAGTGGGGAAAGGAAGGGAAATGCCATATAAAAGGCAGACTAGAGCTGACTTAGTGACTATGAGCCATGTCTGCTTCCTGTTGGAGGCTTTTCGGCATCAGGGTAAAAGCTTAAACACATCCTCTGCTTCATGCCTCAGATGTCCCCCTGGACAATTTAGCTTTATTCCACATAAAGTGGATTTTAAAGAGTCTCTTTCCAGAGGATTAATGCTACAGATAGAGCTCAGGCTTAACAGATCGGCCAGAGCCACCAGAGCTCAGTGGTTCTGTTGAGTCTTCCTGCCACGTGCAAAGCATGTGGTTCAGCCAGGATTCACACTCTGCCTTTCAACAGCCAAGTCTTCCAGGCCCATTTTATCAACTCTTGTTTTACAGATGGAAAAAAATCTGAGACCCGGAGAAGCAAAAGGACAGAAAGAGGAAGCACTGAATCAGAACTCAGGTCTTCCACCTCTCTATCCTTCCTCCTACACCAAGATGTGGAAGTGGGAAAGGAGCCATTTTTCATTTCTGTGAGGTCGTGTAAGACAGTGGTTAGGAGTACAGTCTCTGAAATTCCAATGACCTGGGATTCTTCCCTACACAGTCATGTCCCTAATGTATGATCCTGGGCAAGTTGCTTCACTTCTCTAAGCCTGTGTTCTTATATGTAAAAGGAAGATAACAATTATACCTACTTCACAAGTTAAACTTTGTGTGGATTAAATGAAATAATGCTTGCAAAGTGTCAGAGCCCACTACATCCAGGCGTGCAGTGAGGGGTTTCCTAAGGAAGATCACCATGGCTTATACCACTTGACTCCTCACAGAGACCAAGTACAGGTACCTTACCCATAAGGCCTGGCTGAAAGAAGACAACAAGAATTAACTGAACTCATCAGATCCCACTCTTAGGTTTGAAGGAAGGGCTTACAGTAGGACGGAACAATAGATGGTAGAGAAAGAAGCCAAAAGATGCACGTAGACATAATAGTAAAGAGAAGCCCCCATGGGAAGGAAAACAGAGAAAAAAGAGTGGGAACTAGAGGAAAAGCAGACACAACCAGAAGGTGCTTCAACAGAGGAGCCCCCCCTTTATCAGGAGGAATTACATGTAGCTGTTTGTAACCAAGAGCCAGTGACAATGGCTCATGTGCATAAACAGTCATTATCTCCCATAAAAGATGAACGAACAGAGGAAAGCAATCCAGGGCTGCTATAGCAGATCCTCAAAGTGAACAGGCATCTAGGCTTTTCTGATTTCTCTGCTCCAACCTCCTTTGGACATGGCTGCCAACCTCAAGGTCATAAAATGCTACAGGATGCTTCCAAATTCCAGGAAGAAAGAACGCAAAAGAGAAAAAATCCAAATGTGCTCATCCTTGTTGTTTCAGTCCCTGTTAGAGAGATGTCCTGAAGTCCACCCACCTCATCATGGCCACATCTAGATGCAAACCAGGCTGGAAATGCAGCCTTTTAGCTGGGCATGTCGCCAGTCCAAATAAATCCAGGGCTCTGCTACTAAAGAAGAGGAGAATAGCTATTGCAGAGACAACTACCAGTTTCTGGTACTTTTCCTAGGTCATGCACCTAGTTGCCAAGGGAACAACAAGGAAGTAAGGTTGCTAGACCTGAGCTGAACAACCTTCTAGTGCCCAGACCATATTCCAGTCTTTGGGAGACCTGCTAAGTGTCGAGATTTCCATCTTCCTTATTTCCTTATCTCACCTTAAAATAAAATCTTTTTTTGTAAATAACTTGAGTAGTCCTCTGGCTTCTTTTTTTCTACTTAAAAGAACCTAAATAACATAGGCTCACTTACCAGCATGTATCTAGCATAGAGAAAGTTCCCAATAGATGTTCATTAAACTGAACTTAATTTCATAAACAATCACAAAACCACATAGCTCTATCGTCTGTTCTCTGCCTGCCCTAAGTCTGCAGATGCATTATCTCAGAAGACAGTGCTGGGTATTTTGTGTTTGTTTTTCACTGAGATTTTGCCCATCGTTCATGCAAAGTCATCATTCAATGGCAAATGTTTAGGTGCTTTCTGGCTTGTGGATCGCACTGGGTTCTTCATTGTTTTAGTGTGTGGGTTGGAGAATGATGGTCCTTTGTTGATTTCATGGTTACTGTCATCAAGCCTGAGTTTCACAGCAAACTGGGGGAACTGAGGCTAAGCCTATTCTGCTTGCCTGCAGGGAACTCCTGAATCTACAAGTTTCATTTTAAAAGCTCTGATTGAAACAAAAAATAGAGAGAGAGAGAGTGAAAGAAAACTGCTCTAAACATGTTTAGATATAGCAAGCTAAAAAAACAACATAACTAAGGGTGGTAGAGTATGATAAAAGCTTGGTACAATCATTAAATATTAGTGCCACAAATCAAAGTTTATAAACTGTAGAATCCAGCCATCTCAAGAACTAACAGCCTTACAAATTGGACCCCAGAAGGAAATAAGCCTAAGCTTACAGACCTAGAATAGGAAAAAAAGAATGTTAATCCAAAAATAAGTAAAATCAGGAGGGCAAGAATTCTAGTCCCAATTGAAAATCCATCACTCAATACTAAGTGATGTCTTTACTATTCTACAGGGAATGGTGAACTTTCCTTCTTACTTCATCTTGACCTTCAGCCATTTCTTTGCTCTTTGGCAGTGCTGAGACGTCCCAGAAGACATTCCAGAAAATTTCTTAATACAAGTTAATGCAAGTCTTTGATTCCACAATTAGAATTAAGCTTTTAAATGAAGATGATGTGATAACACACTCACTTAAACTCACACTAAAAGGTGCACGACTGACATTGGAGCCTCTCTGGGCAGAGCAGGGCTGGTGAAGAATGGAGATGGTTCACGTGCTGGGGGAGGGGCAATGTGGGATGGGTGTAACACTTGAGAAAACTGAGTTCCTGAAGATGGGAAGAAGGTGAAATCAGGAAGTGAGGACAGGGTAAAGAGATAGTTATACACACATGCTCACAGCAGCATTATTCACAATAGCCAAAAGGTAGAAGCAACCCAGGTGTCCATCAACAGATGAATGGATAAGCAAGATGTGGCATATGCATACAATGGAATATTACTGTCTTATAAAAGAAGGAAATTCTGACGTATACTACAACATGAAATGAACCTTGTAGGCAATATTCTAAGTGAAACAAGCCAGTCACAATGGGACAAATACAGTATGATTCCACTCGTATGAGGTACCTAGAGTAGTCAGATTCATAGAAACAGACAGTACGATGGTGGTTGCCAAGGCTGGGAGGAGCAAGGAGTCATTGTTTAATGGGTAACAGAGTTTCAGTTTTGCAAGATGAAAAGCGTTCTGGAGAGGGATGGTGGTTACAGCTGTACATATGTGAACATACTTAAATACCACTGTACACTTTAAATCGTGAATTTTATGCTATGTGTATTTTATCATAACTAAAAATACCAAATTGGAAGAACTTCTAGGCTTAAAAAAAGAAAGAACAGAAGCAACTTGTTTACTTCATGACTTTGCCTAGGTCTTCTACTCCTGCCACTAAAGGTTTAGAAAGAAAGCGAAATTTTTTAACTGACTTTGTTTTTTTAGAATAGTTTTAGGTTCACAGCAAAATTGAGGGGACAGAGTACAGAGTACAGAGATTTCCCATGTCCCCCTACCTGACACATGCATAGCCTCTAGTGGACCCTCCCACTAGACTGGTCCATTTGTCATAACTGAAGAATCTTCACTGTCACATCATAATCACCCAAAGTCCAGAGTTTACACTATGGTTCACTCTTGGTGGTGTACTTTCTATGGGTTTGGAGGGAAATGGTTTTTTTAAATTATTCATATATATTAAATTATTCATGATAACTCTATTGCATTAGAACCCAAAATCCACGAAAGAGTGTATTAAATGTGTATTAAAATAACAGAAATGTTGTAAATATTTGCTACTCAAAGTGTGGTCTGAAGACCAGCAGCATCGGCATGCCCTGGGAGGAGTTTGTTAGAAATGCAGAAGCTCAGGCCCATCCCATACCTACAGAATCAGCATGTGCATTTATCAAGATTCCCAGGTGGTTCACTGTCCATTCTCAAAGCTTGAGAAGCACTGTTGCAAACTATTCAGAACTGCTTGATCAGTTGAGATGGAAGGAAAATAGGTTATTAAAGTTGCATTATTGTACTGTGAGTGAAATTGAGGGAAGGGTCCATGTTCTTAAAGGTTCTTAAAGGTTCTTAAAGGTCCTTAAGTTCTTAAAAATGATTAAAGCCAAATCCATTTATTGTCTTGAACATAAAAAATGCTTAAACCACAATTGTAATTCAATATGTAGATGACAGTGTTCTCTGAAGACTGTATATAGCCAAATAGTAGCTTTTATGCAAGTGAAATGATTAAAAGCAGCAAAGTGCCAAGCACAAAGCTCTCCCTGACGGGCTGATGGTAGATTTGGTAGGTTTGAAATTCCAAGAAGAACTCATCATTACAGAAGAACTAATGCATGGTATAATACATTCGCCAGGGAGAGTACTGACCCGCATAAATGTTCAAGAACAATAAAATTTTGGTCACTGGTAATGTGAGAAAAACCACTTAATACCCACAGCCAACTGGATTCACTTAATGAGATTAAAATGATATACAGAGAGGACAGAAAAGATATCCCCAAACGTCCACTGAACACAAAAGGGTAAGACATTTGACTAATGTATGTATTCCAAATATTAAAATAGAGTAAGAAAGAGAAAAATCCATGTTTGGATTGAGAAGGCCTTCTCAATGGGATTTTTTAATGTGGGTTTACTCTAATGTGCTCTCCCCTGATACCTTTGCAGCAGTTAGTTTCAATGCCAAGTTTACACTTAACACAAAAAATAAATTCATAGTAAGAAGATAAAAATTAATAGCTGTATAGATAAAACAAAGATGACTGGGGGTTGGGGACAGAGGGGCAACTGCAGTCTCTGACACCAGGGCTTCATGGCTGGAAAACATTTTTCCACTTAATGAGAATCTTCAACAGTTATTGGGATCTCTGCCCACTTTCATTTTCTTTTTCTCTGGCAAACTTCCATTCGCTCTGGCTTTTGCAATAGTAAAAATAAGTAAATCTGACTCAACAAAACCAAGTATTATTTTACAAGTACAAACTGAAAATCAATCTAAGGTTTGGCTTGGTGTTTTTGCAATTGATGCTAATTTTAAGCAACAATTCAGAGGAACCCCTTGAGGCTTACATGAGCTCATCAGTAGCAAAAAAAGTCATTTTAAAAATAATTGTTAATGTTTTCCAGAGGAAGAAAGAAACTCTTTAAAACTGCCGAGTGTCTTGGCACACCCCACACGCCCACCTCGTGTTCTTGTTACCCAAATGAGAGCAGAGTTGGAAGTAAAACCTCACTCCATGGCAAAATTAGAGGTGGGTGGGATATCTGGCTCGTGATTTCCTGTGTTGAAATGACCATAACATCTCAGAACTTGATTTGAGGTCCACAGGTGAGATCTTCAGGGAGGAATTTCATACCTTCATAAATGTCTTACTCTTGTTTTATCAATCATATAGAACAACAGTTAACATTTTGTTGAGCAAAACGAGGGGGTAATAATGAACTTAAAAAAGAAGCCGCCCTTATGCTGTGATAAACATCTGCAGGCTTGGGCAACTGTCTGCTGAAGCAGTTTGAAGAGTAAATGTTTTTATCTCAGAAGAGAGTGACACTGATAACCTTTGACACTGGTGAAAATGTGGGACACATAAAGCTGAGACTCCCAGACCAGCTGAGAGTCGTGACTCGGCCTGCTGCTAACTGCCTGCTGTCACCAGACCCCAGGGAAGAGCAAAGTAACACAGAACTGAGAGGGGGTTCAACCATGTGCTGGGGAAGCTGCTCTGTGGCCCCCAGCAACCTGAAAATCACAGAATGAATGTTCAACCTAGAAAGGAAGCCTGAGGCCCCACGTACACATCCCCATCAGGGAAGGAAACTGGGACTCATTCCAAGAACCCATGTCGTCGTATAAATGAGATATTAAACTTGATTGCTCTTCAATTCAACTTTGTCCAACCACATGAAATGAAGATTCTATAAACATAAAAATCTTCCCTATGTTCTCCTTACAGCTATTTTTGCCTCAGTCTTGAATACCTACATTTACATGTCCTCCAAAATGCACAACTAAGGCATTATAAGTGTTCTCCTATGGCCCCCAGCAACCATTAAGAGCACTTGAAAATACACAGAATCGTAGAAAAATAAAGAACACATTTCACGGACACTAGCTTTTTCACCTAGACAGAGAAACTATTTACTTCAGCAAATTCTGGGTCTTTTAGAAGACAGTGTCAATTTTATTGCTTTTTGAAATGCTATGTAAAGCCTGAAACTTCACAATTTGCACATCAGCAATATCCATCTTTAAGTTTAAATATATTTATGTGGTAAGGGAAAGTACATGCATTAAGAATATATAGAATTTTTTAAAATCATCATCATTTACATTATAAATTTCTTTATACAAGCATCTCAACTTTTTTCTTTGAAAAAAAATTAGTGACTGGTAAGAATCCTCTGAGACTGCAGAAAATCCAGCTTCCCATTTAAGCAGCCTTTCACTGAGAGACATGAGTGATGGCAGACGAAGGCCTCTTAAGAATAGACTCAACAGAAAATGACAGCGGTTCATTCACTGAGAGTCTTGTTCCAACTTGTTTGGCTACGAAAAGGTCTTTTGCACATCTATCTATTGTAAATGTGTACTTCTGGTTCTCCTTGACTAAACACTCTCTGGGTTTCTTAGGGGCCTCTTCAAAGGCCTCTTTGACAGATGATGTTTTCAACTCGGGACCTGATTTGTCATTAAGAGTTTGCTGGAATAATGAGTGGAATGGATTATGTTTAAGTGGCAGAGGGTGCCTGGTGCTTTCTTTGCTGATCTTGGTTAAGACGTGCCCTTGAGCTGCCAGGGAGTCCGTGTCAACAACGGGCAAAAAATTCCGTCGGGGTGGAGAGAACGCAGACCTCTCGGGGACGGCCTGGTGACCCTGAAGGTCACTTCTTGAGATCTGGCCCTCAGGAGTGTGAGGCGGCACCAGAGAGCCTTCCAATTTCGGTGGCATTATATCATGATCTGTTCCGAGTCCATCGTGCAGTCGTACTCCCTTCAGGTCCCAGCTGGCCCCAGGCTTCAGGGCCTGAACTGACGTGGTAGCATTCAGCAGGCATTGCTGGTAGAGGAGGGTGTCACTAATGGGGCCACACTTGGGCCAAACTAAAAATCTCGAGGACAGGGGATACTGCCTGTAGGTCGTGGCCACACTGACATTGGAAGAAATTAGTTCCATATTCCCAGACCCTGAATACTGCATGGTGAGGTCAAGGCAGGTGGGCAAAAAGTTGCAGAAGTCTTTGCTTGGTGGTTCCACTGGCGTGGGACTGTAGCCACTTTTGTAGGAGTTGTACTCAGAACCATGTACCATGCGATTGGGCAGGAATAAGGCAGCAGCTTGGGAAGCTTCCAACATCTCCCTCTCTTTATATTCTCTCTCCAGCATAATGTTCTCCAACTCTTTATCAGCAAAGGCCCGCCTTTTCCTCATCCGGTCACTTACTGGGGGAGGTAGAGGTAAACTCCCTCCCACATAAGTCTCTGATGGAATGGGGCGGTAGCCTAAAATAAGCAAGCATTGCACATGAAAGACATTAACATCTGATGAGGAAAAATCTGGGAATCCAGAAGGTAACAGAAACACTGCAAATCAGCAGGACAGTTATTTACAGTTCCACATCACTAGTATTTTTATACAGAAAGCAAAAGTATGGGTTCAATTTAGAATAGATCCCTTCACAGGGAAAGATATCCATACTGTAACTTTTTATTGTTGTTGTTTTTGTTGTGATAGGTTTGTTTACTTTGACAGGCATACTTTACTGGCTGAAATTTTAATATTCTCCCCAAGCTCCTATACATTAAGAGACAAGGCTGCTCATGTCGCTTCAATCAATGCTTTATTACTATCCATGTCATCTTTTTCAATTATTAAAAAAAGATATCTATACCTAGAGCTGATGTCACTTTTATTTTCTAAAGTTGGATCATTATGTACACATTGTTACAGTTGTAGAATAATCCAAGGAGAACTAGGAAAAAAGAGAAAGTTAAAGCAGATTAGTGAAGAGATAAAGAGGAAAGACTTCAGGAAACAGAAAAGCACAGAAAACTGAAAAGAGCTGGTAACTAGTTAAACAGACTCTGCAGTGAACAATTTAACCAGGCCCCTACCCCTACCTCTGACTATCAGTACAAACAAACAAAGTGGGGGGGATCCCCTGCTATACTGAAAATAACTGGTCTAAAACATTTTTCACCAGTACCAATCACGTTGGTCAGATACCAAAATGGTTGAACAAGCAATCACTAGAACCTAGATTAAGTCATTATACATTTTATAAATAGGGACAAAGTCAAAAACAAAGATTAGTATAACATAAATAGAATTCCTGGCAGCATAAAATACTTTATTTCACCATCCCCAAGCACTCACCACCATCAAATTTGTTTGAAGGATCCACTGTGATATTTGTGTTTACATAGTGACAAACCCATCATACTCATTTGCAAATAAAATAAAATTTGAAAATTAACGTGTACACTTCTATGGTAAGTTTTTGCCAGGAAGTTATTTACTTGAATGTTCTATTCCACTTAGTCCTCTCACTTCTCAAGTTGCTTTGGCACAATTTCAATTTATCAGTGTGGTCCCTATGGTTATAAATCTGTTTACCCAGTTTGTAACCAAACTCATTCTGAATGCACGAGAAGCCATTCTAAGGTCCTAAGTATACAGCACAGGGTAAGACATGAACAAACTTTTAAACCTGTCCAGAAACAACTCAATTCAGAAGCCACATAAGAAAAAACAGAATACAAATGTCTACTTCAAAACAAACCAAAAAAAATCTGCTTTTCAACCTGACGCATAAAATGGTAGTGATTAGAGCAAATATAAACTTTCCTTTTCTCTAAACGGTGAAAGATAGTCAATGTTATTTATTATGTCAATAAATAAATTCCATACCCAAACAGAGATGCTTTTAAAAAATCAGTAATATTTTAAGAAAAATTAATGTATTCCCAGGCTTTAGAGAAAGTGAACACATGAAGACTTCACTCTATTCAAATTCAACCTCCATTTCTCTTGTGTATTCAAAACCTCTTCCAGATTCTATGATCTCGACTGTCAAAATGGTAAAATGAAGTGTGGAATAACTGCAATTTAAGTAGATAATCCAGAGAGGAAAAGAATACAATTAAAAAGAGTGGGATTAAAGGCTGGATTGCCCAGACTAAAGGCCTTTATTGGTGTGGGTAGCTGTTAAACTCTTCACTTGACTCACTCTATTTAGCTCCAAATACAACTAAAGATTTCTTTTTTAAAAATTTATTTCCTTTCAGGACATCTGCTCTGGGATCATTTGGCAGTGTATCTGTACCTCCCTCACATTAGGGCAAATATCATATGCACTCCATGTTAACCCATTAACTACTAAGCAGAAAAAATTATCAGTGATAAAAACCTCAGGAGGTATGTGAGATTCATTTTCTCACATCCTGATATCCTTCCAAAAGTTTCCAATAAAAAAGCATTTCCCCCTCAGAATGCTCCTTCACATGTAAATGGAAATGCCATGTGCCTGAATAATGAGAATCACTCAGAACATGGTTTAAAAGGCTAAAGAATAATTTTGCGTTGCTTTCTTTACCTTCTAAAATGCTTTTGGCCAGCAAACTGGGTGCCCTGACTTGCCTCTGATACATGGCTTTGCGCTCGAAATTATTCTGTTTCCCGGAAAGCCCCTTCTTGTCCTGTAAACACAAGAAACATAATCAATAATGCCCTGAAAAAAACGTGGGAGAGAAGGAAGAGGCATCAGCAACTCTTCTCATTCTAAACGTATTTATTTTCCCATCCCATGTGAAATTAATTCTAAAGGAATTAATATCAGCACCGCTTAATTCCAGGAC
Organism: Monodon monoceros; assembly: GCF_005190385.1. Taxonomy (NCBI): domain Eukaryota; kingdom Metazoa; phylum Chordata; class Mammalia; order Artiodactyla; family Monodontidae; genus Monodon; species Monodon monoceros. Next base: position 61,850,582 of record NW_021703782.1, read on the forward strand.
AATGAGCTAAAAGCTCTGTCCGAAGCCTCCAACTGGTGAGCAGGGCCCCGGCTTTCCCTGGGGCCGCGTTGCTAGAGTCGGCCCAGACTCAGCCTGCAGCGAGAAGTGGGGGCCCAGCCTGGGAGGAAGTGAAATCCACAGTGGATGAGATGCTAGGAGCCTGGCCCTGAGAGAGCTGCGGCGGGCCGCTGCATCCTCGGAGCCCAGACTCGGGGCCGAAGACGCCAGGGACCTGACATTGGCCAGAGATGTGGGGCCGGTTTCTCCCCGCAGTAGGGCGGATGGGACCGGGAACAGGGGGTTGACGGAGAAAACTCAGAAGTTTTCGGGCCTGGCCAAAACTCCGGATTGCTTCACTGGGGGAATGGGACGCCTGAAGGCGAACAAAACCTTCAGAGTCCGCAGGAGACGGGCGCACGCTCTGTCACCGCCCGGTCGGTGGAATTCTGGGCCCTTCTACACCCGCGTCCCGCCCAGCAGGTCGCAGGGAGCGCGAGGGAACTCAGAGCCCTCGGTGCAACACACGCGGGGACACGGGAGGGGGCCGCGCCCCAGCCCAGGGTCGGGGCACCTCAGGCGTCCAGCGCGCTGCGCTCTCCGAGGCCCTTGGGAGGTTTCCCATGAGGGTCACTCAATGCCTGCGGCGGGCACGGTGATCCACTCCCCAGCACCTTCTCGACAAAAAGTAAAAATCAAAACTCCTCCCGCGCCCTGAGTGCGAGCAGGCCCGCGCAGCCTCCCTCCTGTGAGCGCGCTTGTGCAGGGACACAAGGAAACATTCAGTGCCAGGTTCAAGAAAAACCTCTCTCTTAAAGAAGATTCAGGCTCTCCTCACAGCCGTAGACCCGCGGTGAGAGATGACAGAGAACCGTCAACTGGTTCTTAGGTAGTTCTCGAGGCCAGAAGTTTCTTCTAAATTCCCACGTCACTTTTGGTCTCCTCTGTAAAATGGGCAGGACACGTTCTCTCTCTCTCCTAAATGGCCCGTGACTGCGGAAGCGCCGTGAGCACTACGTGCTAAGTGGTTCTTTTTCGCGATCAGCACGGGTAATACGGCAATGGACGTCGTGCACTGCATCAACCTCTGTCCTCTTCCCCCCAACACCATCAGAGTAAACGTTAAAATATATAAAATACCTTTCCCATAATGTACCGAACGGGACTAACCACTTTAAAGGCCTCTCTGCCTGCTTCTTAATACCAAATCTTCTCTGCCAAGTTCCCCAACGATGGCCACGGCTTCCTCCCTCCCGACCCTGCAGGCCAGCGTTGGCAGAGGTGTCTTCACCATCCTTCTGAGAAAGTGCCAGAAGCCTCGAGTCCCCGGGCCCGGGTGTGTGCGGAGCGCGCCCCTCCGACTCCCGACCCCCACGGCGTCCCCAGACAGCCCGGCGGGGGCGAGCCGGGCCGGCAGGTACGCACCTCGGTGGCCTGCTGCCTCCGGAGCGCCACCTGGGCGGCCATGACGCGCTGCCGCTCTACCACCAGCAGACAGTTGGCGCACTGGCAGTCACGCCAGCGGCAGAAGCGCTTGTGGCCCTTGAGGCAGGACACCACACCATGGTTGCGGCAGCGCGCGCACTTGGGCGTGCGACTGAGCTTGCGCGGCTCCGCGCCGCCGCCGCCGCCGCCCGCGTTCGCGCCGCGCTCTGGGGGCCCGGCCGGCGCCGACGAGGCCTGCGGCGCCGGAGGCGGCCTCGGCGCCAGGGTATCCTGCTGCTCCGGCTGGCCCGGCACGCCCGAGGACGCGCCCGCCTCCTCGCCATCGCCCTCGTCCTCCGCGTCGTCGTCGTCCTCGTCCTCCGCGTCGTCGTCATCCTCGCCGTCCCTGTCGGCCGGCGGCGGGCTGGGCCCGGGCGGCGTGGGCGGCGGCGGCGCCTCGCGGCCGTCCTCCTCCAGCCCCAGGCTCTCCACGTCGATCTCCCAGTCCACTGCGGGAACCGGCTGCCGGACCGCCATGGCGCAGCACGCTTCGCCCGGGCCTACGCTGAGTCCCCTGCGCTATGGAGAGACAGGAAAAGAACCAGAGACCCACCGACCGCCGCCGTCAGGCACCGTTCCCGGGCCTTGGGCCCAGAACTCCTGGTCTGCCCGCCTCCGACCCCTCGAGGAGCCCACTTCTCTACATGTCTTTCACATCCAGACCACACGTGCATTTCTTGAATCTTTAGGCCTGACCTTTAACCACAGCCCTCTTTGGCTTTACACACGCTTTGGGGACAAGGCCCTCGGTAAACGCACTGACCACACACAGAAGTATTGTGTCCAACTAGGCTGGCCTTGGCCACTTATCAGGTTTACCCATACCCAACTAGTATGGTCATGCTGAATATAAAAATGTCAATGGAAGAACTGTTTTCCTTCTGATCACAAGGGCCCTTCGGACCCTGCGAGGTACCACCCTACAACTCCCACACGCCTCTCATCCTCCTGCACCACTACAAGGAGCCCCTCTTGGGCTTGGAGAGGTTCTCTCATCCTCCCCCAATCCCCCCACCCCAGCACACCGCAGTTTTAGTCAACTAAAAGCCAAAATTGTTCTGCTGCCAATAGAGCCCCATAGGGACACTGGGCACGGAGCTGCAAACGCCCCCGTCCAGCATGGACAGTGTCTCAGCCCCGCAGAGCTAAGCCACGTGGGCTCTCTTGTACATCGGACACGGTTTGCACTTTAAAGCAAGACATACAAGTAAAATAGGAAAGGTGATTCACGCCCTTCGCCCTCTCTGACACCCCAGCTACATCACAGAACTCACCAAGACTCTGAGGCCCCGGCTAAGCAGCCGAGGCAAAAGATATCCAGCCTTGGGACCTTGCTCTTGGGCTGCTGGCTGTGCTTGCAAACAGAAATCGGGGTTGCCACACCCTGTCACGAAATCGGGGGTTGACAGCTGGAGGCCCGGAGCGCAGTGGATGAGGAGTAGAGGAGAAGGGGCATGGAGAAGGTGAGTCAAATCCTCAGCGACCTCGCCCCGCACATCCCGGACTCTGCAAAGTTCTGATCTGTCCTCAGCAGCCCCGGGCGCTTCACCTCGCTGAGGCTGCTTTTGGCTTCCTCTGTCCCTAGCTGGGCGGGAACGTTGGGCCGCCTTGACCAGGTTCAGGTCGCAAGCTCCCGTGGCAGGCGGGCGTACGCAGTAGCGTGCGACGCAGCGCCCCTCACAGTAGTCGCCAGCCTCCGCTCCCTTTCCTAGTATTATCCGCTCGGGCCCCCGAGCTCTGCGCCCGCTGATTGGCCGGGTGTCAGGCGGTGTGCACGCTGATTGGCTGAGGCGCTTTGGCCCGGCGCTCCCCGCCTCCTCGCGTCCGCCGGGCCCCTCCTGCCGCGCTCCGCCAGAATCCTGCCGCGCGGCCTTCGGTGCAGCCGGGAAGGCTGTCCTGAGGTTAAAACCGAAGTGTGACGGCGCCGGCGGGAGTCGCCATTTATCTCGCGGGCTAAAAAAATAGCAGAGACACACGCTTACGAATCGCGTTGTCCTCAAGAGAAAGTAACAGACGACAAGGCAGAGATCGGAAAAGCTACGTCATCAGCATCACCGGTGTATCTGGGACTCAATCATTAACCCAAAGCTAGATGCGGAAATGAGAGAAGTGCACGGCGGCATCCTACTTTCTCCTGCGAGAATAAATCAATGGTTACCTTGCACCACAGCACCGGCTTAGAGGACTTACGAACTGTAGATACTTTTGTGGCTATCGCCACTCATCTTCAAGGTGCAAAGTGGTTCCTCGTTAATTTTCACCACGCCCGTGAGACAGGCAGGTCACCAAGTCACCTACGTCACTTATATTTTTCTATATGAATTCCTATGAGTTGATCTGGGGGAGAACGGAAATACATGCCATTAAGAGACTTAAGTACAATATATTCACTCTAAGCATTTTTTAAAACGAAGCTCTTTTTTAAAGAGGACTTTTTGGTATTCATGAATGTATTTATAAGGGGGAAAAGGGGCTTCTTCATTAATCTCTTACATAAATGTTTAGTAACAGTTATGTTTCCAATATCCTGAAAGAGGAAATTAGTCTTCTAGTTCAACGCTGCATTTTATTTCTTGAACTAAATTTAAAGTTACTTAGACGCTTTTCTACTTACACCTTTAAATAATCAGTGCCTCTTAAGATCTGTTTAGGAGACAGATTAGAAAATTGAGTACCAATGCACTGAGCACATAGTAGGCCCCCTATATATTTGTTAAACGAAGGAAATTACTGAAAGTTAGAAATTAACCAGGCTCGGAGCGGCGGGAACGAGGAAGCTTAGGAATTACTACTGTGAAATTAACGCGATGTGCCGCAGGCACAGGTATTCCAAATCCTTTGGCGATGTGGAAAGTTCTTCCCTAGTTACCAGGCACTGGGATTTCCCTTTGTGCGGGTTCTTCTCCCCAGAGCCGCTTTCGATGCCCAGCGAAGGAAGTGCAGAAACAGTTCTTTATACTCCTGTTGGATGCTCAGTGGCTCTGGGCGTCTGGGAGGGTGGCTTGGGAGCTGTGTGCCCTCAAACACAGGACAAAGAATCAAGCAGACCTGTTCGTGCCTCCCGTTTGGCACCACCTAATAACACCAGTGAGTTTTACCTTTTGCGTAGTTTCTTATATTCATCAATGTGCATTTGTTCACCTATGTTAGAGCATTTGAATTCTTGAGCGCAGCAGAAGTGTGTTATTTTCCCCCGTTTTCCAACGATGAAACTGAAATTGAAAGAGGAGCCCTGGGTCACGAAATGGGAGGGCAATGGACTGGTGAGCACCCAGGTCCTAGGTCGGCCTCTGCTCTGAAGTCTCAAACTTTGACGACCCCTTCGCTCCACGCCAGAAAAACTCACAATGGGTTCGTGTTTTTTATTTTATTCCCCTGCACTTTTTTCTGATTTTGGTACCTGGCATCATGACCTCCCCTTCTGCGTCTCCCCCTGTAGCTTTTTTACCTTTGCAAACAGGCATCTCAATGCTTCTACCCCCGCGACGCGCAAGAAAACTACAAACCCCCTCCACTGCCGCTGCGTGTGCAAGCTGTTGGCAGGCTGTGTTTTTATTTTATTTATTGTTTTTACGGCGGGGGGAGGGGCACGGAGGGGCGGAGGACAGGAAATCGTTAGCCCTTCACTAGTTATCTTGAATATTAAGAAACAAAATCAAGAAAGTAAGTTTGCTAAACTAGTGGTTACCCTAGGAGAGATGGAAGGGGGAGGGGCACAAAAAAGTAGGTGAGCAAATTTGGGGTCGCTAGATTGAGGGGAAGGGGAACCAGGAGGGAATGGGAGGGGAAAGAGGCTGTTTCCTAAACAGAAAATAAACAAGACGGCCAGCCCTTGAACTACTTCGAGTGATAAAAGCTGCCACATAAGGAGAAAACAGTGGGATTTGCGTACAGTAAACTGTGCGGGCTGAAGACAGGACAGGGGATAGGAGTTGGGGGGAGGGCGGCTCCTGGAAGCCTATGGCGAGAGCAAGGCCCTCAGAAGTCAGAGCCAGTTGTGCCTTCCCCTGCGCAGTGTCCGGCTGGACTTAGGGAAAGCAGTGCCCAGGAACTTACTGGAGGGGTGGGGCTCCCTGGCTCCAGGTGGGTGGGCCCAGGACCAATCCCTTCACTGCACACTCATCCCCCCCATCAAAAATCTACACTACAGCCTCACTGCTTCCTCCAGGTTTCCCTGCCCATCTCCAGATACCCCCCCATCTCGTCCTATTCTCCTTGCACCCCATCTGCGGTACTTGCGGGCATGCAGCTGTAATCGTGATCCAGTTGAATTACACTCCATTCCCTGGCCCTGAACGCTCCAGAAAATCACAATCCCACCAATTGCTGAGAGGTGAAATGGTGTAGGAGTCGGGTGGGGAAAGAGAGGTTTTTCTATTGGGACGAGTCTCGGGAAGCCTGAGGAACTCTAATATTAAATAAGAAATTGTCTGGATAATCTGGGGAGGGGGATTTATGACTGCACAAACTGATTAGTAAACTAAATATTCAGAGGCAACAGGAGTCAGAGAGCCTGGGCTCCAGGCTGGTTGTTGGTTGTTCCACCCACTACCTGATTTGGTTGATTAACTCCCTGGGCCTCAGTTGCCTCATCTGCAAAATGGGAAGAATGCCCTTCTTTGGCCTGTCGTGGCTGTGAAGACGGTAATAATGAGGATAGTCTTCACATCGTAGAGCTCAGTAAACGTTTGCTTAGCCCGCTGTGGTAGCCCATGCAGCCCCAGGAGGGCCGGGCCACGGCATGCCTCCCAAGCTTGACTGAAAGGCAAGGGCGCAAAGAATCCAGCTCCTTCCTCCAGGTCCCTGTCTTAAAAGGGGTCAGGCCGTGACTGAGGACCTGTTAGGTGAGGAAACAGAAGTCCTTTGGGCTTGTAAACCGACACCAAATTACGAAGTGCAATTGGGGCTTCCTGCTTGTAAATTACAAAGCAGCGGGCCGCCACTGACTCTGCCAGTCCCCCCTGGTGGGGGCGGCTTCGGGGTTGCGTCTCTCAGAGCTGGCCGTCGCTGAGGGACCCCCTCTCTTCCCTCTCCCTTTCCCCCAATTCTCTCTCACCCCGCACCCCTTCACCTTCTCATGCAGCTCGGACACTCGCGGTCCTAAGCGCCCGCCTCCCCCACCGAGTCAAGCAAGGGAACCTGAAGGAAAAAAGCAGGAAAAGGGGGACGGGGAGTCTCCCTCTCTCCTCTTTCTAAATGTGTGTGTGTGGCGGTTCTTTTCTACTCTCAAAAAAAGAGCGGGGGGAGAAGCGTGTTTCAGATTGGCCCCCGCTCACCCATCAATTCCTTGCTACGAATCCCAGCGGGTCCGGCCGCCGCCTTCCTCTGAGTGGCCACGCCGGCTGGGATCTGACTCCAGGGCGTCTAGCTTCCCAACCTGGCCCGGCCACCTCCCACCCGATCACTGAGGGCCGGGCCGCGGGAATGCAGCGGGGTTTCTGGGCCCAGGCTCCACGCAGGCAATCCGGCTTGGAGGCTGAGCGTCAGGGTTTCGGAGCAGGCTCACGGGGGTTAAGATGCCAGATCTGCTGCTCCTCGGCTGCGGGAGAGCGAGGAGTATCCTAAACTGCCTCGGCACCTCACCCCACAACTGCAAAATGAAGTTAACCCTACTGGAGGTGGTGTGTGTAGACCCCCCCCTGGCACGGTGACCCGCCCAGACTGAGCACTCAGTACTTGGGAGTTGTTTGGGTTTTTTTTGTTTTGTTTTGTTTTGTTTTTTATTAGTTGTATCATTGTAACTCAAGGAACTGGCCTGCGGAGAGCCCGAGGCCGGGAAATTCGAGGCCGATTTCCTCGGACCTCGCCCGACTTCCCAGCCTCCGAGGCCCTGTGAGGCCTGCGCCGCACCGCCAGGCTGAGTGGCCTCCCTACATCAACCTGCCGCGAGCGCCCGGGGAGATGAATGGTTTTTGGAAACACCTGGGCATGGCAGGAGTGCTTTGCTGGGGCTGGCTACGGCTCTGTTTTCTTTCCAGAAGGCAACCTCGAATCCACCGCCTCTCGCGGAAAGTTACTCTTCATGTTGTATCGTCTCACAACTTTGACCGGCTGTGTACCGGACTAAATAAATAATCCCAGATGCGATTGCGGAGATACGATTTCCCAATCTGCTTTGCGTAATCAAATATACGACCTGTCACAAGCAATGGGAGGGGGGGGGGGGGCCGGGGGGCGCGTTGGGGGATGAGGCAGCTTGCGGAAGATAACCGTTCTCCGAGAACTCTCCCTTTCCCTGCTCGGTGTGTCCAAAAAAAAAGCTTAATAGAAAAGGACAATGCGATCTGGGCTCTCATCCCTCCTCCGTGGAAGCAAGGTTTAAATCACCGGTATTTATGACAGAAAGGGACGCGCTTAGTCCACGCCTCCTTGTTTTACAAACGGAAAGGAAAATTGAGTTTACAGAAGTTCACGGCACTTGCCAGGGAGACGCATAGCTCCATAGTGACTGTGTGGGACCAAAGAGGCCAAGTAACTCCCCCCCTCCACCTCAATGTCTTCACACCATTCAAACAAAAATGTGCCCTTTGCGGCGGGATGCGGAGTCAGATGCCGGCTGTGTGAAGCAATCCTAGAACATTCAAGCATCCGCCAGCCAACCCGCCCCAACCCCCAGGCAGCTTCCATCCTCCGCGCTGGGAAATGTGGCTCAATTCACTTGGGGGTCAAGTAGCAGCTAGGAGATGAAGCAACCGCAGACCTCCTTGACTTCGTAGTACCCGGTCCAAATGGTCGTCAGGGGAGGTAGAGACTCAGGGTTGTAGCTGAGGCCTGGGTTCCATCGCAGGGGCGGTGTCCTTGCTTGTTGCCACATCAGGAGGCACAGAGAGCTCCTGCTTGGGGCCTCTCTGCAGCCCCTAGGAGGCCTCATGATCACCTAACGGTGAACCCTTAACCCTGAGAACTGTCCACCCCTACTCCCATCCCATATGGGGCCTTCATGTTTCTAGGAGGCAGATTTTAACCACACTCAAATGACTTTCCATATTTTCCCAACAATCCAACTACCAAGTAGAAAGGAGGAGGAAAGCAAGGTGTTTGCGGGGTAGGCACTATGGTGAAAATTTAACTCATCCATGGCAGGAGCCATTGGGCAAACCTCTTCACCTTCCTGGGCCTCAGGTTCCTTGACGAAAGTGAGCAGTAAATTTCAGTGGTTTCCAAGTTCTTTCTTAAACATTAACATCAATAACAAAGGCTAACTACCATGTGATGGTTATCATGATTCAGATAATAAGTTCGAGGCATGAAGCAAGTCCAAGAAGGACAAGAAGAAGAGGAGGGAGGAAAAAGAATTAGAAACAAACCAACTTCGGTGTTGATTTTGGTGACAGTTCTGCTCCTCCATACTTCCGTTGTTGATCCTAATCAAAATCCTAGTTAAAAATGTGATAATGAAACCCAAAAATGTCAACTAGTGAAAGATGGGGACATGGAATAGTTTCACAAAAGATGCAGGTCCCCAGAGCCCAGATCCAATGCAGACTCATTCAAGTGACTCTTAGAGGGTTCTCACATGTCATCAAGGTTCTATGATCTTGTGACTTCTAGATTAGGTCCGTATGGCCGGATTTTAAGCAAAAAAGTTACCAGACCACTCAAACAGGCCTCCCTAGCCCTGTCCTGTGTGATATGCTCCCTCTGGGGTCTGAGTTTGGGCTCCGGAGAAGGCCAAACATTTCCTTTGCTGTTAGCCCAGAAGTCTCCCTGAAATGTGTCCTTGCCAGCCAGAGGAATTCCTCTCAATTTCCACCAGAAGCATCCCTATGGTCAAGCTTCACCCCAACCTGGTAGAAGATTCCAGCAGTGTGATATGCACAACACAGATGCTCCACAATGTCCATCATGATGGATTGGGGGGAGGGAGGAATGGCTAAGAAGAGAAGATCAAACCATACTGGGCTCTGTCTTTGCTTTCACCTGGATAGGAAGCGACCATCCATATATCCAAGCGACTGAAGTGTGATCACAGGTCTGGAAGCCAATCAGCCAAAACACAGACACTTCTGTATACATAGTACTTGACCTGCCTGAGTTTTGAGATTCTCTCCCTCTATGAAATAATTAGTGAAGAAAAGTAGAAGACTCTCCAGGGATTCTGTTCTAGCCCTTGTTTTGCCAACTAAAGTAACCCTTGACCTTGGGCCAATTTACTCACCATCACTCCTTTAGGCTTCAATTGGCTACTCTGCAAAATGAAAGACGAACCAAATTACGTCTAAAGGTCTTTCCCATATTTTTAAAAATACTTTTGGATGGAGTGAGAAAATGAAAAAGGCTTGTGTGAAGGTTTCTCCATGGAGGTGTGTGGGAAGGAGAGAGAGGGGACAGGGAAAGAAGAAAGCCCAGCTTGAGGGCGCACCCCTTATAACAAAGTGCTACATAAACTTTAAGAGCCATGAGGAAATATTCTCTTTGAAAACGCTGACCCCAGCCAGCAGGAGGGTGTTCTAAGGGAGAAGAGATGAGGAGTTCGAAGGGGGCAGGCAAAGGGGAGATGTCACTTGCTTCAAACTGATTTAACGGGATGAGAGTGCAGGTGCAAGAAACTCCTGTCCTCACATCCTGGCCACCAACCCCCCGCCCCCGCCCCCAGCCCTCCACCCCTACCCCTTCTTTTGCAGAAGATTTATTGGCGAGGTGAGGCCAGGCTAACAAAACTGCAACCCCGGGTGCTTCGGACCCCGCAAGAATGCTTTGATCCTCCCACAGTGTCTAGTGGTCCCCAGCGGATTGCATTGCCAAATGCCAGGGACCCCCTGGGCGGGGCCACTGCCCAAGGATCCAGCTTCCCCAAAACCAGCGGTGGGTGCATCCTCCCTGCGGCAAGAAGCCGCGTGGGGGCGCGCCAACCAGCACTCGATAGACACGGCGGAGACCCAGAGGCGCCGGGGTCCCGCGGCCTCGGAACCCGAGCAGCACCGCGCACCAGCCGCGTGAAATCCTCGCGCCCTCCCGCCCTCTTTTCTAGGTGGGGTCGGCGGTCAGTGGTGAACAGTGATCGATTGGAAGTCTGAAGGGTCATCGGCGAAGGAGGGAGAGACCGTAGGGGTCATTTGTTTGTCTGGGGGCTTCTGAATCCTACTCCTTCTAGTCTTTTAAGCGTCTACTTGGAGAGGGAGCTTCCTTGCGCTGATTCTTGGATTACTTTTCCCGGGACGGAAAGGAGAAGAAGGAATCACAGTTATTGACGGCCCACCGTTTGTCAGATTCGTTTGTCAGATTCCATGCCAGACCCTTCCAACTTGGTGTTATCAACTCGTCACAGCTTTTCATTTTACAGTTCAAGATGCAGGTTCCAAGAGGCTGTGCTGTCCAGGGTACAGGGCTAGGACAACAGAAACCAGATCCGAATTTGAAGCCTCCCATTCCAGCATGCTTCCCACCAGTAGTTACTTAGACCTAAGTCCCAGCTGCTTCTGCAGGAAACCAATCCCCCAAACCCCGAAGTTAGGAAATGACCCAAGACAAATCCGCACAATGCAAAGATTACAGGAAGCTGTGTAAACCAGCCTGGGCTCTGAAAGCATAGAAGACCCCAAATCATTTCTGAGGCTCCCGAGAAGTTTTGGACAAGTCACGTGACCTCTCTATGTTTCAGTTACTCCTTTGTAAGATGAGGATAATAAATACTTTTCCTTGCCAATACCAGCGGTTTCCTAAGTTCAAAATAGAAAAAAAAAAAAAAACTAGAATTCTTTGGAAATTATAAAGCATTCTGAACATAAGGTATTAATGAGGTCTCCCTTGTCTTATTCTGACAAATCAGGAACATCATGCCCTGTGTAGCAAGTTGATAAGATCAAATAAAATGATGGCTGTGAAAGGCCACAGAGGGGAATACTGTGCTGTTTTATTAATGATTGTTCAAGCAATACCCTTCTCAGAAATGAAGCTGCCATTATGTTCCTTCATTAGCCAAATTAAAACTTCAGTGCTTAAAGCTTTGGAATGCTTACATAGATTTCTTTAACCCTGTGGAAGCATTGAGAAGGAAATATTATTCTCACTTTGAAAAGCAAGAGGGATGCAGAAAGTTAAAAAACCTTGCTACATAAATGGATCGACCAAAAGGCTTTCCATTTCTCCTCCAAAAAATAACTTTGTGTCATTATGCAGGGTAGAACAGATTCATCTTTAACTCTCTTACCTCAGTCTGCTAAGGCTGGTTTCCAGCCTTTTCTTTTTCTTATACTTTTAATAATGGAAATGTTAAACAATATACAAAAGCAGGCCAAATAGTGTAATGTCCATTAGCATAATCCAATAGTATAATATCCATGCTATTCATATATCCATATGGATACACAATATCTATATAACCGTTAGCCAGATTTAACAGTTGTCCTGGGCCATTCTTTCTGTCCCTCCTTTCTCAGAAGAATACTTTAGAAGGTCTACTGCATTTCTGTCGATTAAAGCTGCAGCCCCACTGACTGAGTTGGTAAGATTTAATTACAGTAATTGGATAGAATTTCTTGGGCCTCAGATCTGATATCTCTTTGAATTCACAACCTTGTGATAAATCATTCCAGCAAAATACTCATTGTTTGAGCAATTGGCTTTATATGCCAATGGACTGGAACCAGAGACACAGGTGGCAGAAGTGAATCATGGCTCTAGATTCTAGAAACTGAATTCCTTCTTTTCTAGTGCAGCCTTTTCTAACCAAAACACACAGTAATTAATTACTCCTTCAAAAGGTTTAGGATTCTTATACTGTACAGGCCTGGAATTAGTTCCTTTAGCAGAGTTTACCCTAGCCCTGGGTGTAGATCTATGAACCTGTTGGACTCCCTACACTCGAGAGAATTTTACTTTTTGCCCAAGACACACCTTGAGCCCGGCCTAAGACATCTTCAACTGTCTCACATTTACATTAAAACCTCCCTGGAGCTCCAAGAACAGGAGTTTTGTTGTCACTGTTTTCTTTTCTATGGTTTTTCTTTATCCTGGTTTGCACAGTGCATGCAGACATCTGTACACTTAACTTTCATCTACTTAAGAGTTACAAGTCAGTAGACTTGGCTTATCTTTTCCAAAAGCACTAGAACTGGCCTCAGTACACAGTCCAGTGTATGAAAACACGTAATCAAGTTCCAGTTACAGCATTCCCTATAGTATTCCCAGATGCTCCCTGTCATTTGGCAAATCTATAATGTAATAAATATTGATGGTTCCCTTACATGTGGTGTTAAGATCTGCCCAGCCAAATGTTTTTTTTTTTCTGCACTGTCTTTTAAAAATGTGTTGCTAAAGTTGTTGTCCTGAAATTTGTTTGTACTCTGGCAGCTTTATTTAAATGTCAACCAGATGCAGAATTTCATTGTAGTGTTTTCCTTTTTTTTTTTTTGAATTTGTCCCTGTGGCTTGTTGTGTTTTAAGACATTTTTTAAAAGTCTTTCTAACATATCTGTTCCTGACTGAAGATAAAACATTTTAAAAATCAACGAACTTCTTCAATTAACACGTTCTAATTTTCCTTTCTGGCTACAAGATCACGGTTTCTGAATTTCAAATGGTTTTCAAGGCAAGACACAAGTAGAGTAACTGCCTCATTGCGTGTAGCTTAATGTTACTGTAACGGTGACTTCTGCACCACGGGAGGGAACTGTCACTTACAACCTTTTTCCCTCCTCTTCCAGTTACACACACGCTTCCATTCAAAGCCCTGTTTTCTCTCCTTTCCAAAAATATTATCCTTCTGGGGAGAAATTTTTCATGCATAAACTCAGCTCAACCAGTGACTTTTTTCAAACAAAATTTGAGAAAACCAATTCTTAATTATTTTAGGGAGGTAACATATACACTAGTTTTTAAACCTAGCTTTGGGCATGTTGATAATTAAAAATTTAAAGAGAAAAACCCATGCATTTAGCCTGTGAGGAGAAAGACTCTTGAGTCTTTTGGAAGTTACCAAACTCTTAGTAAAAGCAAAAGTGTTTTTATAACTATTTTACATTACAGATTCTACAGCAGGACAGAATGATTTCTATTTTTCTAAAGTTCCATAATTATGAGCATTCAGTGCTACATGAGTACACATATTTGGTAGGCTCAGATAAATAACGGTAATTTTGTTATCACTGCTACAGGAAAGGTTTTTGTTGGTCTTTTTAAACAACTACTCGATCTAAAAAACAAAGCAAAGGGAAAAAAAGCAAAAAGCTTTTAACAACTCCTCTATTAAAAAAAAAAGCAAAAGAAACTGATTATTCTGTATGGTACACAGAAGAACAAAATAAGTTTCAGGAAATTTAGAATATTCACTTAAAAATCTACTTTGTCTATACACTTTCTGCGAGGATATTAAGTGTGGAATTTTATCTAGAAATGTTGATAAATTTACATCATAATGAGATTAACCCTAGTTTGTTTTTGTCTGTGTGTCTGTTATAGTTTTATTAACCAAATTTCTCATACTTGATACAAATTAGAAATAGAATTTAAAAGCTTTCTAAAAGTACAATTTAGCTTTTACTTCTGTTGTAAAATTAGTTTCTCTAAAAACTATAAAACTAATTAAACTGATATGAAAAATTCAAAGTCTGTGCTGCCTAGTTTAGGAAAGGAGACAACTCAGTAGGGCCAACCATTTCATTTCTATTTCTTGTTAACTGCTTGCACATCTTGAAATGAAAACAGCCAGAATAGGCTACTTTTAAATTACTCAATAATTACAATATTCTAACGAAAGAATTTGGGATTTATCATGTGCAATAGAGTTGTTCAGGAGTGACAGGCGAGGGATTTTTCATGCGATGCTGCTTGCTTTATGCTGCTGTGTTATTTGATAACCATCCCCAGGGACCTGGGTCCCAGTCCTATCTTCAGTTTGAATCTCATCCAGTCAAGAGACAATTAATCTCAATCTGAGTCAGTCCTACTAAGTTTCAGTAGAGCCATGCTGAAGTTTGGGGCAGCCACTTACAGAAAACCCAGAATGGAGGGGAAAGCTACACGTAATAGCTTTCATTGTACCATTCACTGCCTCTGGGAAAGCAGATCTTAATGGGCTTTAAAAGGCATTTCTATGAATGCATTTTTTTCACTCTCACTTAGGTTCAAAACACTGAAGGAGCTTCCTTCCTCTGTAGGCAATGAGGTTTTTTTCTTTTTAATTCAACTGTCAATGAAATTGTAAGAAGAATTATAAGTCCATATTTGATGACTCTCCAAGATTCCAAGTCATAATTAGATCATTCTAATGTGTTTGAGAAGTTAAATTCACATCCATCACATAGGCTGTTAGCAAAAGAACACCCAGAAGACAGTAGTGGCAACAAGCTAAGTAATTCTGAGACTGAAACTGCTCTGCCTCGATCATTTGGGTTTGGGGAAGGGGGAGCAGGCCATGTCTCCAAATAGAAATGAGCAGATAATTCTTACAGGCATAAGCAGCAGTCCATTGACCTGACAGGGCCTCAGAGACCAGCAAAACCCTTGTCTGACGCTGACAAGTGTCAGAGTGGTACGCCTTGCCAGTGAAGCAGTTTCTAAGCAAAACCCACTTGTGAGCACTGTGGTAAGACAGCCGAAACAGTTTATAGGAGAGAGTCCTCATTGCCATCTTGGGCTTGTGGGACTGGGGGTGGGCAGGGGATGGTAACTATCTTGATAAACAAGCAGCCTGATGTAATTAATCTTTGTAAAACATTAAATTTAACGCTCATAATGGTTTGTTTTTTTTTTCCTGGACACGTTGCACGGCTGGTGGGATCTTAGTTCCCTGACCGGGGATTGAACCAGCGCCCTCGTCAGTGAAAGCACGGAGTCCTAACCACTGGATCGCCAGGGAATTCCCCTGTAATGTTTATTTTTTAAATATTCATAAAAGCCCTGGACCCAAGTCTCCGGCCCTCTGCAAACTAATTTTGAAACTGCGGTTGAGAAAAGTTTTAAACAGCTAAGTCTCATCCTTATTATCTGGGGCCAATGAGCTATGAAATGACCAAAAAACTAAGTGTTAATATAAGAAAAATAAAATGGGACAATAGGCCTGGATAATCCCCATGCTCTCTAACCAGCCTCTGTGTAATCAAGAGTTTATTTTCAAGGCCAGCCTTCCTGTCTGGTGTGTGGCTCAGTCTCCCATGCCCTCAGCCTGGCCTGTCTCCACAGCCTCCTCTGTTGGCAAGCCTCTCCAAATTCAGTCCTCCTTTACATCAGCAGGTGCGTCATCTGAAGACATCACTGTGGTCCATCCTCCAACTATATCACTCCCTGCTCAGTGCCCCAGGCCAGCGCCACCAGCCCTAACTCTCGTCTAGCACGCAAAGCCATCCACAACCTCAATTTCCGCTTCTGTCTATGAGAACCCACCCACACTGGGCTGCCCAATACCCTCTATTGTACCCACAGGTCTTTACTGACACCTCCTCTCTATCTGTCCACTGCTACCAGCCCCTCAGTACTCCACCAATCACAATCCACCATCTCTTAAGGATTGGTTCACATTTTATGAAACCTTCTCTGCCTACCCCATCCTTTGACCTCTGATTTATCTCAACATCTATGCTCTTTATACTCTACCTTGTATTTTTAGTTATTTTTATATTGTTTTATTTACTTTTTATCATTTTGGTAAGTCATTTTTCTAAATCTAGGCTGCAGGCTCATAAGAATAGGGACCATATCTTAAAACTCGTGTTCCCAATATCACCTAGAAGAACACCTTAAAGAACATACGTGGTCAGTGGATATTTGCTGATTAAGTGATTAGGTCACTAGTTTGTGAGTGGAAAATAAAGGTCTTTCATTCATTAATATAACAGATACTTATTGAGTACTTATGTGTTAAGCCCAGTTCTAAGCTCTGGAGACACAGCAGTGAACAAAACAGACAAAATCCCCTGGCCTTATGGAAGGAAGACAGACAATTACAAACATATAAGAAAGTATATATTATGTCAGATGGTGATAAGTGCCATGAAAAAAAAAAAAGTCCTCTCAAAATTCATATATTGAAGCGCTAACCCCCAATGTGACTGTACTTGGAGACAGGGCTTTTAGGAGGTGATGAAGGTTAAATGAGAACATGAGGGTAGGGTCCTAGCTGATAGGATTGGTAGACTTATAAGAAGTGAGATTGATCACTGTCTCTCTGCACACATGCTCTGAGGGACACAGCAAGGACACAGGGAGAAGGTGACTGTCTGCAAATCAGGACGAGAGCCCTCACCAGAACCTAACCATTCTGGCACCCTGATCAAGGACTTCCAGACTCCAGAACTGTGAGAAAATGAATGTCTGTTGTTTAAGCAAAAAGAAAACAAACAAACAAAAAACCCCAAGTAAGAGGAATAAGGAGTGTCTGGAAGGGGTGCTATTTTATACAGAGTGGCTTCACTGATAAGGGACATTTGAACAGAGACCTAAAGAGGTGTTGCTATCTGATGGAAGAACATTCCAGCCAGAGAAAATGACAACGGCCCTGAGGTAGGAACATGCTTGGCGTGTTCAGTGAACAAGAAGCGGCACAAATGCAACTGTATCAGAGTAAGGGAGACAGTGATGGTGAACGGAGTGTTTGAGAAGTGGGGAGGGACAGATCATATAGAACCTGGGCTTTCACTGTGAGGAAGATGGGGAACTTAAATAAACAGAAGTGTAAAGCATTAAAGCAGTTTGTGTCATTTAAGCATGAATGCCAGTGTCTAAAATCAGACCAACACTCAGGCTATTTGTGTAAAATAAAATCGCTGCTACATTTATAGAGCACCCACCTAAGGCCAGGTGCATTAACAGATTATCTAATTAATTCCTCTGAGTTGAGCAATATGTCCATTTTGTAGACATACAGAGTTTAAGAAACTTTCCCATGGTCACACATCTGATCAATTCTCGGTGGGCCTAGAATTCAACTCCAGATAGATCTAACTCCAGAGCCCATTCCTTTAACCATTGTTGGTGGAAACTGAAGAAGTCTCAAATATACATTATACTTGAATACAGATGACTTGTATATAAATGGTCAATGTCATCTATATGAGTGCTTTTAGTATTGCTAACATTTGAGAATCTGGATATAGACTCTTGGCAAGTGATACTACATAAATAAATGATAAGTTAACTGCCATTAACATTATTACTAGCGATTCTCTCATGGAACTACAGTGCATGGAGGCTTGAGAGCTAAAGTCCAGTACTTCGAACTCCTCAGCATCCAGGCCCCAGTGTCCTCTTACTGAATGAAGCCTCTCCATTGGCCTCAACAACACCCAAAGGGGCAAATACTGCACCTATCCTGACGGTAGAAGCTCTCAACTCCCAGAATAGATGGAAACCACCTGCGAAATTTTGGCTTTCCCTCATCCCCAAAAAAGTGCCCAGGCCAGCACCCCTGCAGGTGCTGAATCAGGAACCAGGCACTTTTATGGCCATCAAAATTAAGAATCACTGACCCAGGGTCTCAAATAGTCTGTTAGACCCATGATATCCAGGGACTTGGTCCAGCTCCGACTTAGTAACTGAAAGGCTTACTTGGCAAATATCTAGCCAACAAATTCTCTTTTTTTCTATTTCAGAATCATAAAACATGTGTCAGTCAGATACACTTCTAGACTCTGGATTTGGACCTGCATATGTAAAAGGAGGAGCTATTGAGGGGTACTCTAACAAGCAAAAAGTGTGCAGGAAGTGTTGTTACTACAAAGAGAGAGACCCACTGGCCCAGTGGATCCTCAAATCAGAAAGCAGGGGTGGGCAGATGCAGGATGGCAAATGGGCTTCAGTTCTAGAACCAACTCAGATTGCCAGTTTGCAGCTGCCAAGAGCATTGCACCAGGCAAAGGAGTCTGAGGCTGGGCAGCAAAGAGCAGAGTTCAATTAGCGATGACTACCACGGATGTGCAGATGAAACAGCACACTTTATATAAGAGTTAAGTGGGAGAATATCGTGCTAGAGAAAGACATCCTACCTGATCCAAAAAAGAAATGAAATTGCAAGAAACATCAAAATTGATAGTTAGCAGGTAAAAATCCATCTAGTCTCCACTTAACCATCGGAATATTCAAAATGAGATCTCAACAGAAAAAGCCCAGTATTTATAACATTTATTAACTTCCCTAATAATGCTAATATTTAAAAGGAAGCATACATTTAACTTACCAGGTGGTTTATCAAGCTATCATGGTTAATGCAGTTATATTTTAGGGTAATCCTGCAGGTGGAGCAAAGTCATCAACAGTTAGCTAATTTACAGCTGTGCTGACACTACTCTTCTTCCTAATCTAATGGTTTATTTAACTGCTGTCTACTGCCTCCTTTATGAGCTTTTAGCTTCTTCCTGTGATTTTTCTTGAGCCTGACAACGTGACATTGTTTGATTGTTTTTGTCTTTTTTCCCAAGGCTTATGTTGACTTATATTATTCTCATCATGTGCCTACGTGTTCAACACTTATATAAGCAAATCCTAGGCTAAGAGCATGTGAAATAGAAGTTATCATCTACCAACAACCTGATCTTTAAAAATATTTAGGCAGGGAGGGGCACAAGCAAACTATTTTTAGGTCATCTTTCTCTCTCCATGCAATACAACTCTTAAAGTTACTTTTGCTTTTCCTCCTATTTTTATGGAACAATTTCTGACATATAATATTTTAAATATTACAATATCCTAGATTATGCGTAGTTATTTTCTATTTCATGGAACTATTAAGTATATGTATATATCACATATACATATATATGTATGTGATTTCATGGAACTCTTAAGTACATACAATATCTTACATTATGCGTAACTATTACTTTTGCCCCTTACATGTTAGACATACTTCAACATAAAAGATTTGCTGACTCTGGAAAGATAACAAAGAACATCTCACGTGATAATGTATGCTTATGCAAATAGCTCCTCTAATTATGCCACAGAATGATAAATATATCAAACTGACAGCTGGAATCATTTGCTCATGATTTTCAAACATACTTTAGCTTACGAACCTTTCTGCAAAAGAAAGCACCCTACAAGGCCCCAACATGAAACAGTTAAATTCTGAGCTACCCTCATTGAAACAGGAATGGGGACCCTGTGTGTCTCTTCTTCTCCAGTTCCCCCAGCCCAGCCCAGCGTGGCAGTCCCTAAATCACAGAAACTGGGGAAAGGGGGGCTTAGCTGGATGCTATATTATGTGAGCATTTCAACACCAGACTACAAATGCTTTCTCATGTTTCCCTTGGATCAATCGCCCCTTTATGAGAGGCTTCTAAAGCAGGAATTATTTTATGAGGCTCCACCATGATATGCTTTGAACATGCCCTTACTTTTATTTCTTTGAATAATTTATTTTTTAAGTTTACATCCAAAGTCACTTAAATTAATGAGAATAATGTCATTAGAGAATAATGATCACAAGATGTGACAAGGTGATGGACGCCTATTGTATTAACTTCAGCATCTGTTTCTATAACTTGTTTTGACTATAAGACACTCAGAAACTCCTGATCCATTCAGACAGGTAGCTGCCAAGAGTAATTTTTAGAACTTTTTAATTGAGGGAGAATTTATATACAGTGAAATGCATAAGCATTAAGTGTACAATCCAATGGTTTTTTATAAAGGTGTGTACCCGTGTAACTAACACCCCAATCAAGATATAGATGCCTATCTGTGTGGCTGACTTTGGGGTGAGGGATAAATGCCTTTGGCAGTATGCAGGTAAGCCAGTTTTCAGTCAGAAAATCATCCTGAGAGGCCTGCTTAAGAGCTGTGAACCAGGCAGGGCCCATTCCCAGTCTGAACAGTAGCCCCATGTGTTAGAGACACAGTCCCAGTCAGGCACAGCTGGGGAGCCCCACCCCAGCTCTGTGAACTCAGGCACCATCCCTGAAGCCTAAACACCAAGGGGACAGTGGGCACCACAGTTACAATGATGCGCGACAGCATTCTGTATGCGGTGGGGCAGGCCTAGCCCAGGGAGAAGGGGCCGGAGCTCCTTTTCCCAACGTGTGCTCTCCTTGGGTCAACAGTGAGGTTGTTATGAGAGTGTAACCTGAGCCGGGTAATGTGTGTAGGATCTGTGGCTTTCTTGTGTCCCTGCTATGTTCATTAGTACTAGGAGTGTGATGGATTGGCAACACGTGTGCGCTCTGAGTCTTAAACCAGCCCTGAGAGTTTAGCACTCTATTAGTTACACATCACAGAAACCCAGGGGATGTTTACTCAAAAAAGAGGATCACTTACCAGAGGAAAACATGTTAATTCATTCCTGATACCGTCTGGGGAGAGGGACACCCCATCAGCCAGGGAGTGGTGTAACCCGTCATCCAAGACAGACGTGCAATGAGGGGCTGGCGGGAAGCTACAGAAAGCCCCAGCTCCCCCCGGCCTGGAAACCCTGAAATCTCAGATCCTCAGTTGTTCCCACATGAACCCCTCCGGGACAGAAGTTCACAGAAGGCTCTGTGTTGACATTTCAATTCATTACCCTGTTCCAGAAGCAGGGAACCCTCAACGCCATCTCTCCCACACCCTTGCCAGGCCACAGAGAACGGAACTCCCACTCTGCCCTCCATCTCACCATTTTTTCCACCAGCTGCTGCCTCTCAGGCCTGGACCAGCTGTATCTACTCCCACCTCAGCCCAATAGGTACCAAAAGGGCCCAGACAGGATGTCTCAAATCCTGAAGCTCCTCTGAAGCAGGTGACATTACTGTCCTTTTTTTTTTTTTTTTTTAAATGTAGAGTACTTTGAGAAGATAAATGCCAAGTTCCCTTCTCACTCTAAGTTTCCAGCGTCTTAATGTTGTCAAAGCAATTTTGTAGACATGAGGAAAATACAGCTGTGGCTAAAATATCAATGAATCCATGAATGGTGATGGCTTTAAATTATGCTGTATAATTGGTATGTAATATCTACTAAGAATATAGACTATACACACACACACACACACACATTTGGGCAGTGGTGTGCTGGCAAAGGTTTAACAACTGGCTGGGGTGGGGGGAGCCCCGATTTGCAATGCCTGATAGTTTCCGGGGTGTAAATATTCCCACCATAAACGAATTTCGAGCAACCAATCTGATATCCCTGAACTCCAAGTTGGGAAGAGATGTTCACAACTGGTTCTCACAAGCTGGTAGGAACAGGTGCCAGCACACCGTTAGAAGCTGGATAAATACAACTAAATAAAAATCACCCCTGTTTCTTATTATCTGCAAAGTTTGTTCTCCTCCTCTCCTTTCTGTTACTGTCCCCACATCTCAGGGTAGTGGTGAAGATCTGGGACCCTAAGTCAGCATATCTGGTTCAAATCCTAGCTCTGCTAGTATGAAATCCTGGGTGAATTCCTTTGTCTTTCCTTGTCTACAAAATTGAGACTTTTTCAAAGAGGTTCTAGGGCTTCCCTGGTGGCGCAGTGGTTGAGAGTCCACCTGCCGATGCAGGGGACACGGGTTCGTGCCCCGGTCCGGGAGGATCCCACATGCCACAGAGCGGCTGGGCCCGTGAGCCATGGCCGCTGAGCCTGCGCGTCCGGAGCCTGTGCTCCACAACGGGAGAGGCCACAACAGTGAGAGGCCCACGTACCGCAAAAGAAAAAAAAAAAAGAGATTCTACTCCATAGGGCTATCGTGTGGATTAATTAACTTACTTAGTACTCTCTACAACAGTGACACTCTTCCGTGAGCATCAGGGTCCCCTACAGGGCTTGCTAAGACATAGATGGCTGGGCCTTATCCCCAAAGTTTCCAATTCAATAGGTCTCAGTTGTGGTCTGAGAATGTACATTTCTAACAAGTTTCCGGGTGAGGCCTGAGTTTGCATTTCTAGCAAATTCCTAGGTGGTGATGATATGGTTGGTTCAGAGCTCACACTTGGAGAAGCAGTACCCTAAGGATTTCAGTATGGTGCCTAGAATCCATTAAATATTGGCTGTTGTATTGTCAGTTCTAAGAGGTCAGAGCCACTGCTTCTAAATAAAGACCATACCAGGAAGACCCCAGGCGCTTCCTAAATGAACATACTATCTCAGAGGGGGTTCTCCGGATCTATGAGCAACCTCAGCTGCCCTCAAGCAAGGAATAGCAGGAGAGCACCCACTCTTCCCTTGCCGCTCCCTCCTTCAGTCAGCAAGGCAAGCGCCAGCCCCCCACCCCGAGGGTCTACTGTGGGCCAGCTTGGACAGAGGAAGATCAGGTAGGGCTAAACGACACATACGTTAGAGAGACAGGAAGCAAAAACAATTACCTCCTGACGTCACCAGCCAAAAGGAGAATCCCCTGAAAGGCAGCTGTCCTTCCGTCAGGCATTCAAGTTTGCCTAGTGGCTTGTTTTTCAGTAGTTGATCATATGTATGCCTGGAGAGCACTAATATTTATTGGTAATGACGGGGGCTGATAGCGGCCAAGCTTAGAATCAGACGTTACTGAATCGTACATGAAGCACAGAATTCCTCTGTTGTGTCATTAATCCTTCATAAATCTCCCATTTTGAGTTTCACACTACACTGAGATCAATGTAACTTCTTATACTCACCTCTCATTACAATTACTAATTGCTCTAAGTGCACTGTGTTCACTGCATAACTAAGGGGGGAAGTACGAATGGTTAAATCTCAAAGGCTTTTTAGGTCAATTATGTTAGTTTATCAAGTAATTGTTTTTTGCTAAAATACAGCACACAAGCCACATGCTATGGTCAGGCCACAGGGCAATGAAAGCTTAATGCTTAAACTACGCATGGAAAAGTAGGACTCGCCCACTGAGAAAGAGGATGTTTATGGCCCCCCTCATTCCCACGTGAACTGTCCGGACAGTAGTTCCCAGCACTGGCAAGTTGGGACACATGCTCTGTTTGGTTATGTAACAACTAGCACCATCCCTGCCCCACACACAGCCACCACGGGAAACACAGAAGATATTGAAAACCCAGATGGGAAACCCTGGAGAGGGAGGCCCTTCAGATCTTCCATGGAACTAGTCTTTTGAAGCCTCAATATTCTGATTTTCGGATATACCCAGAGGAGGCCTGACCTAACATTTCCATCTCACTTAAGGGCTAATTTTATTCCCTTTGGTGTAATGCAGTTGCACACCGGGGCCAGCACAAACATTCCCACTGTGCACAGGCCCCCTAATTCAACCCTGAGAGCCAGCTTTGCACGAGCCAAAATACACTGACTCCGGCCTTCTCTTTCCCACACTTTTCACTGAGAAGGCAGTGAAGTGCATTTCACTATCGTAACAACCCCTTCTTCCTCCAGCATTCACATCAGCTACCTTTCTCCTCCCCTACTGTCTTCAGAGTCTTCACAGAGGGAGCATGGAGGGAGGAAGAAGCAGAGTGAGCCTTCTGCCTGTTTGTTGCTCAATCCCATAGGACAAAGGTGCGACACCAAAAGTGTTGGAACTATATCATACCCTTCACACTATGGACTAATCATATGACTGAAAAATTCTCTAAAGTAAATATGGAGAGAAGTGTAAACTAGCCAGCAACACAAAACAGGAGAAATCTTCCCACCTCGTGTGTTAGGTGCCTGTCTTTCCCCTCTGTTACTAGTATTCACGTTCTTATGGCTTATAAATTTAAAAGTCAAAGGAAAGTTCAACAGATTTGACCACCTGGATATTAAAATAGAAGAGGGTTTCCCTTGTGGTGCAGTGGTTAAGAATCTGCCTGCCAATGTAAGGGACACGGGTTCAAGCCCTGGTCCGGGAAGATCCCACATGCTGTGGAGCAGCTAAGCCCGTGCACCACAACTACTGAGCCTGCGCTCTACAGCCCGCGAGCCACAACTACTGAGCCCGTGTGCTGCAACTACTGAAGCCCGCGTGCCTAGAGCCTGTGCTCTGCAACAAGAGAAGCCACCGCAGTAAGAAGCCCACGCACCACAACAAAGAGTAGCCCCTGCTCGCGGCAACTAGAGAAACCCCGCGCGCAGCAAGAAAGACCCAACACAGGCAAAAATAAATAAATAAAATAAATCTATTTTTAAAAATAAATAAAAATAAAACAATAGAAGGAAAAAAGGAAGGAGGGTAGGCAGGAAGGAGAAAGAGAGAGGAAATTCTTAAAAATAACAGACTAGGGAAAACATTTACAGCAAATAGGGTAAAGGGCTAATAACTTTGTAAGATATAAGTGTCATTTCATTGATAATAGAACACAGTAGGGAACAAACTCACAAAATAATAAATTCAACCAGTAATCAAAAACAGAAAAATAGTCATTGGAAATCCAAAAAAATCCAAAATTAAAATATCAAGATACCATATTTATCTGGTAAAGTAGCAAAAAAATTTTATGTTAGCACCCAAAGCCAGTAAGGGTAGTGTGAAACTGGCACTCAAACATTGCTGGGAGCATTAGAAATTGGTACAAATCTTGGGCAAAGAAGTTTAGAATTGCACATCAAATGCCATAAAATTATTCATTCGCATTGATACAGAAATCTCACTTCTAAAAGAGTAAATAACCCAAAAGAAAGGAAAAGCTATATACACACAAATATACTCAAAGTAACATTTATAATTTTTTTAAAAGGAAGCAACCTAAAAGCCCAACGATAGGAAACAGCTAAGAAAACCATAGTATGTTCATCCATTCATTTATTCAACAAGCATTTATTAATCACCCTCGATGTGCTAGTGAATCCTTTCCCAGTGTTAAATTCTAAGGATAATCAATAACAGATAAGAGAGATAGAATATACATTTAGATTTGCTCCCTTTAAATCGAGAAATGTCAGTCTTTGGTGGACCATGTATAGCATGGACCATGTATAGGCATGTATTGATATATCACTCCCAAATCATCAGGGAATAAAATGCCCAGTGTACAGTTAGAAAGGCTATCATCAAAAAGATAATAGATAACACATGTTGGCCAGAATGTAGAGGAAAAGGAACCACTGTGCACTGTTATTGGGAATGTAAATTGATACAGCCATTATGGAAAACAGTATGAAGGTTCCTCAAAAAGTTAAAAGTAGAAATACTATATGATCCAACAATTCCACTTCTGGGTATTTATCTGAAGAAAATGAAAACACTAACTCGAAAAGGTATCTGCACCCCCATGTTCATTGCAGCATTATTCACAGTAACCAAGATATGGGAACAACCTAACTGCCCGTCAACAGATGAATGGATAAAGATTATGTGGCATATGCACACAGTGGAATATTATTCAGCCATGAGAAAGAAGGAAATTCTGCTGTTTGTGATGACATGGATGAAACTTGAGGGCATTAGGCTAAGTGAAACAAGACAGAGAAAGACAAATACTGTACGATCTCACATGTAGAATCTAAAAAAGCTGAACTCATTGAAATAGAGAGTACAATGATGGTTACCGGGGTGGGGAGTGAGGGAAATGGGGAGATGCTGGTGAAAGGGTACCAACTTGCAGTTAGAAGATGAACAAGTTCTGGGGATCTGATGTACAGCATGGTGATTATAGTTAATAATACTGTATTATATACTTGAGAGTTGCTAAGAGAGTAGATCTTCAATACTCTCACCACAAAAAAAGACGTGATGTGTTGGAGGTGTGAGCAAATGCTATGATGGTGATTATTTTGCAATATATTAAGTGTTTTCAAATCAATGCATTGTACACTTTAAACTTACACAGTGTTATATGTGAATTATATCTCAATAAAGCTGGAAATAAATAAAAATAAAATGAAATAAAAGAAACTTTTAAATAAAGTGCCCAGTGTGACTATCAAGGAAACTGATGGCAATTGTCCTTGAGGTCTACTTAACTATTTAGGGCATCTGGATGTGAGCCTTGGGAAAATCACGGGAGACAGCTACGTGAAGGGCTCCCATTAGTGCAGAATTCACAGTCTACTGCTTTAAGAACTTGAACTTAAGTGTATGGAGCCCCTGGACCTAAGCAACCACTTGCCTTCAGAGATCCCTTATAAATGTTTACATGACACCTGGGCCTTGGGGGGCAGCAGAAGTGACAGGCAGAAACCGATGAAATGACTTTGCCCCCCAATGGGACTCCTTTCCTCAAACGCATTCCCTTATTAAGTGCCCGTCACTGCACCCCCAGGTCTTTGGAGGCCCCACTCACTGTCCAGGAAGAAAGTCAGGGAACATTGAGTGTGGTGGGAGGGAAGCAAGCCGTGGGCAAGGAAGACGACCCACCTGGGGACCCTGGGCTGCTGGGTTCCCTGAGCTGGCCAAAGAGAGCTCTTCCGGCTACACCACTTGCCACTGGCCTCTGAGAGCAGCACCCATCTCCCTGGCAGAGAGGGCTGCTCCTGGCTGTGAATGAAGGAATCAGTTAAGATGCCCCCCTCTAAAGAAGCCACTTCCCCAACACTCCCTAAGAGCTAAGACATTTTTTCAATAGGAGATAACCCTTCATTTCACAATTAGAGGTAAGGCTTAAAATTGATACCCCTGGCAGACATAATAACACTAAATTAAGTATTACTATACTACTTGCTACGTGCCAGATATTATTCTAAGTGTTCTTTGTACGGTAACTCATTTAATTCTCACAACAAACCTGTGAGGAAAGTACTATTATGCTCAATCCCACTTTACACATGAGGAAACTTAAACATAGAGATATCAAGTCACTTCTCAAGTTTACACACTAATGGGTTGCCTTTTGACCCAGCGATCCCACTTCTAGGAATAAATGAACCTGTAGGAATGAAAAATTCTATATACAAATATATGTGTGGTGTCATCGTGTAACATGGGAAGAAGTTGGAAGCAAACTAAAACGAGTAACAAGGCAAGAAAAGCTAAGTAAATGCATTCATTTATTATGGGATTTGGACACAGGCAGGCTGGCTCTAGCATATTAACCACTACACCACCCTGCCTCCTTAGAAAGAGACTACCCACCAAAATCTACACATGGGTAGATGGCTGGTATACAGAGCCCTTCCTGGAAGCAATTTGAAAATGAGGGTCCGCCTGCCGATGCAGGGGACACAGGTTCGTACCCCAGTCTGGGAAGATCCCACATGCCGCAGAGCGGCTGGGCCCGTGAGCCGTGGCCGCTGAGCCTGTCCATCCGGAGCCTGTGTTCCGCAACGGGAGAGGCCACAGCAGTGAGAGGACGGCGTACCAAAAAAAAGAAAAAGAAAATGAGGGAGAAACTAATGCCTGAAGGATGGGGGATGTTGTGGTGACGATTAGGAGCAGGGCTCAGGCAACACATTTTTGCGCTGACTTCACGTTTTGCTATACTGGGTCCAGGTGCCACGTTCCTTCCCAGCATCAAACTCCTTACCTCTCCCTCCTCCTCTTCTTCAAAATCAAAAATAAACAGGTACTAATCTAGGTACTGACCTAATTTTTTTAAGAAAATAATTGTGTTTTTGTCCTCCCCAAAAGCCTCAGAACCACTAAGCCAATCTAAACCAAAACGAAACTTCTATCCACTGCTCAGCGTTGGTAAAAGAACTTGTTAACAGCTTTTGGTGTGGCCACTGATCAAAAGCCTCAACATGCTAAGTGAAGTAAATCAGACAGAGAAAGGCAAATATCATATGATATCGCCTATATGTGGAATCTCAAAAAGGAAAAAAAAACTGATACAAGTGAACTTATTTATAAAACGGAAACAGATTCACAGACATAGAAAACAAACTCATGGTGACCAAATGAGAAAGGTGAGCAGGATAAATTAGGAGTTTGGGATCAAGAGATACACATGACTATATATAAAACATCAATAGATAACCAACAAGGTCCTACTGTATAGCACAGGGAACTATACTCAATATTTTATAATAACCTATGAGGGAAAAGAATCTGAAAAGGTATGTATGTATATATATATATATACATACATACCTTTTCAGATTTTATATATATATGTAACTACTTATATATATAACTAAATCACTTTGCTGTATACCTGAAACTAACACAACATTGTAAATCAACCGTACTTCAATTAAAAAAAAAAAACATTGTCAAGCTGAGCTATGCCACAGCGTAGCAGCTTCCCACTATTCCAGGCCACTGAGCAGTGCTCCTGAAGTGGGTTTCCTCATATTCCAAACCCCTTCAGTCATGCCAGGGTCCGGCAGGGTCACAGAGCACAGAGAGGACTGAGGTGTCATCTGCATGCCCTCAGCCACTCCTCCCACCCGCCCGCCCGCCCGCGCGGCTGGAGCGTGAGCCTGCGGGCACAGACGTGCACTCTCCTTCTCTGGTTTGTCTCTGTCTTACCTCCTCCGTGGTCCTCACTGCTGAAAAGCCCAGCCTCCCCTAAAGGTTCTGCTGAGACGTGTCTACGGATACGGTGAGGCCTTCCTGAGCTTCTGCTCCCATATGACTTTGGGCATTTTTCCCTTTTACTTTTGAAAAGAACTTTCCTAATTCCTTAATTTAATATCCAAGGATGTGGACAAAGCTATCTGGCACAGAAATCAAGGGCTATCCTGGATTAAATACTGTGGACTGCTGGCATTCCCAGTTTTGACATTCACGGTTCCAGCTCTCTAAGGAATCTTGAAGGTCAGGACTTGTGGACAATTGTGTTTGGGGGGTGGGCAACTTGAATCAGACTCACTGCACAGCTGGTATGGAAGCGAGCCCCTTAATTATGGTGAGTAGGCTCAGCTGAGCACCCAGTGGGGCACCTCAGCTCAGCCGTGTGGCTCTCTTCTCAAAATCTAGAATGTGTTTTATGGAAGAAGGAAGCAAACTGATACACATGGGCCTCTCGTGAAGGTCTTGGAATGAATCTGCAGAATGTCATGGGTCAGCCTTCTCTCTCACTATCATAAAGCAACCAGGAACTATATCCTTAGCACAGCTGGGAATAATAGATTTGGTTCTAGGAGCTGTGTTCACAGTGCAGTCTGCAGGGATCAGTCAGTAAGTCAGCATGCAGAGGTCCCACCAAGTCAGGAATTCTGTCCTAAGCAAAGGAGTCAGAAAAGCAATGGGCCCCATGCCTTCCTCTGGGAACTTGTGAGATCAGCAAAGAAAAGGCAGCCAGAAAGGAAAAGGAAAGTGTAAGCTAACAACAAAGACCAACCCCTTGTCTGTGAGGGATAACATTTTCTGAGGTATCTCAAGGCACAGTTTGGTGTCAGACATGAGTTAATGTCCCAGCTCTGCCGTTATTGGTTATGTAATCTCTCTAAGCCTCAGTTTCCTTATCTGAAATGGGGATAACAAAAGTGCCTTCCTCCTTGGGTCCTTATGAAGATTCAAGGAGAAGATCTGTGTGAACTGCTTAGCATGGTGTCTGGCAGCTAGCAAACACCTGATTAACATTAGACGGTAGTTTTGTTGTTTTACTACCTGTTAGAGAATGACGGAAATTAGAAGTTTCCTGACTGCCTAAACCACCATTTTCTCCTTCACTTGCTTTCGGCTTAGAGGTTATCTTCCTGGCCTCCTGGGTCCTTCTCCTGTGGGGTCAGAGTGGCCTCCAGCGGCCATCCTCTAAGCCTAGAGGACATACTTTGCCCATCTTGGGTGACTTCACTCTGTCAGAAGGGAATCGAAGAGGCCAGAGATGGCCCATCTGGTCAGACTGCTCACTAATAAAAGCCAGGATGGTGCAGAAGAAAGAGACAACTTTTCAGAAATGTGATAGACCCCCTCCTGTGATGAACAAAACATCTGTTTGTTCCATCTTGCAAATTTGGGAATGCTGGGTCTGAGAGCTGTTTTTTCTGACAGCATTAGATGGAATGCTGTTTCTAGGCTCACACAGGGTGTCTTTTCAACTCCAAATGTAAACATTTAGCTCCAAGAATGGAAGAAATACCAGGTTCCAGTGGCAAGCAATTACTTGGTGCTTCTTTAAGAGATGCCCTGGTTTGGGACTACTTGAGGGTAAGTTAACTCTTGAACAATACCTGATATAGCTTGGAAGGAGCAAAAGTTTTAAAAATGAGCTTGGAAGAAAATAATCATAAGACAAATATTTGACAATGGACTTGTAACTAAAATATGTAAAGAACTCTTACAACTCAGTAATAAAAAGACAAGTAATTCAATTTAAAGAAAAATGAGTAAAAGATTTTAACAGACACGTCACCAAAGAAGATATACAAATTCCTAATGAGCACTTGAAATGATGCTTAATGTGGTTAGTCATGAGTGAAATGAAAATGAAAACCATAATGAAATATCATCATATGCCTATTAGAGTAGCTAATTTTTTAAATTTGACAATACCAAGTGTTGGTGATGTGGAGTAACTGAAACTCTCACCGGTAAGGATGAAAAATGGTAACATTTTGGAAATCATTTTGGAAGTTGCTTATAAAGTAAATCATCTACTGGCCATAGCACCCAGCAATTCTACTTCTGGGTATTTACTCAAGAGAAATGAAAACGTGTCTACATAAAGACATCTACATGAATGCTCGTAGCAACCTTATTCATAATAGCCCAAATTGGAAATAAAACAAACGTTCATCAATAGGCGGATGGATAAACAAAATGTGATATGGATATGTCTCCACCATGGAATACTGCTCAGCAGTGCAAAGAAATGAACTAATACACAGGACAACATAGTTGAACCTGAAAAACATGATGCCCAATAAACTAAGTCAGACACAGAAGACTCCATACCATATGCTTCTATTTACATGATGCTAGAAAGACAAATGGAATGTACAGCGACAGAGGCAGGATAGTGGTTGCATGGGGCTGGGCTTGGGAGTGATTCACTGGGAAGGGACATAAGAAAGTCAGTGATTCCTGGGCTTCCCTGGTGGTGCACTGGTTAAGAATGCGCCTGCCAATGCAGGAGACATAGGTTCGAGCCCTGGTCCGGGAAGATTCCACATGCTGTAGAGCAACTAAGCCCGTGCACCACAGCTACTGAGCCTGTGCTCTAGAGCCCATAAGCCACAACTACTGAGCCCATGTGCCACAACTACTGAAGCCTACGCGCCTAGAGCCCATGCTCCGCAACAAGAGAAGCACCAAAATGAGAAGCCCACGTACTGCCACGAAGAGTAACCCCCGCTCGCCGCAACTAGAGAAAGACTGCACACAGCAATGAAGACCCAACACAGCCAAAAAATAAATAAACAAATAAAGTAAAAATTTTTTTAAAAGTCAGTGAGTCTCAATCTATTTATCTCTTTGGCTGTAGAAATATGCATCGATATTCCTTATCAAACACTTCTTACCGAATAAGAAAGACAAAAAAAATGTAGCTAATGAGAATTTAGTCTACGAATAGATTTTTTTCCTATTATCCAAGGTGAAATAATAATAGAGAAAAGTTATATGATGTTTATTCTTTGCCAGTGCCCTTTCTGGACACTTCAGGTATTTAATCCTCTCAGAAGCCTGTGAGGTACATACTAGTATTACCCTCGTAGTTGATGAAACTGAGGTGCAGAGAGGATGCCTCGCCTAGTAAGCGACTCAGCTGGTAAGTGGCAGAACGAGGAT
Organism: Monodon monoceros; assembly: GCF_005190385.1. Lineage (NCBI taxonomy): Eukaryota > Metazoa > Chordata > Mammalia > Artiodactyla > Monodontidae > Monodon > Monodon monoceros. Next base: position 61,882,430 of record NW_021703782.1, read on the forward strand.
TTGGACACAGGCAGTGTGGCTCCAGGAATCCTGCTTCCTTAACCATCTTGTGGTACTGCCTCTTGGAGCAGATCATGTTTTGGTCCCAGAGACTTTAAGTTCCCAGAATTAAAAAGATCTCCTAGGGACAGAAGCAGCACTGAGTAGCTCTAGGTGGTAGAGCAGGGACACCGCCCAACAGGGATAAATAGATTTTCCTGCTGAGAAGAGTTTCTGAAAAAGAATGGGCAACTCTGCTCACAGGAACAGGAGAATGGATTCAAATAACCTCTGAAAGCCCCTCCCCATCCCTTGCCTGGCTGGAGGTCATAAGAAAGCGGATTTGTGTGTCTGGTAAAGGCAACACATACCTGGACCACATATTGAGCTCCAAACTAGTTCATCCAACAAGGGGCATGAAAAAACACTCGAGAACAAACTGTGAGAAAGGAAAGGTCTACCACATGCCCAGGGTGCAGAAAACAGCCCATGTGATAGAGGTGGCAACTGGTGACTCCTTTGTGTGCAGAGGAACTAAGCAGGAAAATGAGAAAAGAAACTTGGTGCTCACTTTTGCAGGAGCATTTGAAGCTCCTCCTCAGCTAATCCCTAAGGGCAGGACCAAGGGAGGTTAACCTCAGTGCCAGGCATCATTACACAACTTGAATCACAGCTACCTAATTACCCTTAACAGCCTCCTTCCCTCCAACCTGAGGTTTACAATCCTGGGGTACTTTTCAGACACAGTCATGCACACATTGTATATTTTTTGTTTCCCACTAGAATGAAAACTCCATGAAGGCAGGGACCCTGCTTAAACCTCTGTGTATCCACCTCAGCATCTACTATACATTAGTAACAGAACATATTTGATGGATGAAAAGAAGGAAAGAAAGAAGGAAGAGAAGGAGGAAGTGAAGGAGGGAGGGAGAAAATGAGTGAAGAAATGAATGAATCCATATTTTCTTAAAATACTAATGTCAAGCAACTATACCCCAATAAAAAAAATACTAATGACAGTAACCAGAAATGATATTTAGAAGCAAACTTCCGCAGCCTGCTAAGACCTCATGCTTCACGATGTTAAAACATCCTTGATGGCTTTACATCTTCTTAGAGGCCCTGCTGCTTCAGCACCAAATGAAGACTTTTTTTCCTATATTGTTGGTCTGCCATTCTAACACTGGTTAATAGATAACTCTTTGGATTGTCATCAATGAATGATATTTTCCAGGTGCTGAATGTTGGATAAATACATTTGTCTTACCAGAAAGCTCAAGAGGTTTGGGGTTTTCTTTTAATGGGAAACTATAAAACTCCAAATGGATTTGCTTCTGCTGGGTCCATCCTCTTCTACCATCCTTATCCTGGTTTGAGTAACTCGGTCCAGATGAACTGTAACGTTAGTTAATTTCTCTCTGGGCCCTGATTTCCTATGAGACAGGAAGCTGAATGACATTTCAAAAGAGCTTTCTGAGATTTACGTTTTTGTATCCGTGGAGGTCTTTCAAGAGCCCAGCATTTTCTCATAACCTGTGGAAGCTCCTTTTGTCTGCCTTTGAACCTATTTATTAGCTGGACAATATTTTTAGGTGAACTTAAAAAAGCAACAGTCTCTAACTAGAAATAGAGAGGAGTTAGGAAAAGTAATAAATCATTTATGGATTTCCAGGTAAGAAATGGTTTCACTTGAAAAAAATTATATATATATATACACACACACATATATATATACACACACATATATATATACATATTTATATATATGACTACATATATGTGTGTGTGTACATATGTAGAGAAAGGCATCTATCCTTTTAGTACACTAAAATAACCCTAGTTTTCCCTGACTGCGTTACAGGGAACACAGATATTCTTTTATGTAGTGCAACAAACAAACTTTTAAACTTCAAGTTAAATGCAATCCTACGTGAATCAATATCACAACTCACCCTGCCAGGCCCTGGTGACGTGCACAGCACAATGCTGGCACTGAAGCAGACAAACAAACATAAGACTCTGGCCCTGCTTTGAAGAGCTTACTGTCTTCATAGAGACACTCAAAATGTGCATCTAAATCTGATTATATCAGTCCCCTTCTGAAAGCCCTAGAACGGTTTCCCACTGCACTCAGGATAGAAAGTCAAAACATGTAGCACATCCCACTAAGTCTTTTAGTCTCATCTCATCCATCACTCCCTGCATGTTCACCCAGGCACATGGGGCAGGGGCAGGGAGGGCTTCTTCACTTCCTCAAATATACCAAGTTCATTCCGACCCCAGGCCCTTAGCATCTGCTGTTCCCTCTTCCTAGAACCTTCTTCCTCCCACTATTCCTCCTTCAAGTCTGTCACATAGTCAGTGTATTAGAGTTATCCAGAGGAACAGAACCATATAAGATTTATTACAGGAAATGGCTCTCAAGGTTACAGAGGCCAGAGTCCCATGAACTGCTGTCTGCTGAGCTGGGGGAGCCAGAAAGGTGGTGTAATTCAGTCTGAGTCCTAGAGCCTGAGAGCCAGGGGCTGAGAGCCTACGCCTGAGTCCAAAAGCTCGAGAACCACCATCACTCCTGTCCAAAAGCAGTAGATGGATGCCTCAGATCAAGCAGAGAAAAGTGTGAATTCACCCTTCCTCTACCTTTTTTTTTTTTTTTTACATCTTTATTGGAGTATAATTGCTTTACATTGGTGTGTTAGTTTCTGCTTTATAACAAAGTGAATCAGTTATACATATACATATGTCCCCATATCTCTTCCCTCTTGCGTCTCCCTCCCTCCCACCCTCCCTATCCCACCCTTCTAGGTGGTCACAAACCACCTAGCTGATCTCCCTGTAGCTATGCTGCTGCTTCCCACTAGCTATCTGTTTTACGTTTGGTAGTGTATATATGTCCATGTCACTCTCTCACTTTGTCACAGCTCACCCTTCCCCCTCCCCGTATCCTCAAGTCCATTTTCTAGTAGGTCTGTGTCTTTCTTCCTGTCTTACCCCTAGGTTCCTCATGACATTTTTTTCCCTTAAATTCCATACATATGTGTTAGCATACAGTATTTGTCTTTCTCTTTCTGACTTACTTCACTCTGTATGACAGGCTCTAGGTCCATCCACCTCATTACAAATAGCTCAATTCCGTTTCTTTTTATGGCTGAGTAATATTCCATTGTATGTATGTGCCACATCTTCTTTATCCATTCATCCGATGATGGACACTTAGGTTGTTTCCATCTCCGGGCTATTGTAAATAGAGCTGCAATGAACATTTTGGTACATGACTCTTTTTGAATTATCGTTTTCTCAGGGTGTATGCCCAGTAGTGGGATTGCTGGGTCATATGGTAGTTCCATTTGTAGTTTTTTAAGGAACCTCCATACTGTTCTCCATAGCGGCTGTATCAATTTACATTCCCACCCACAGTGCAAGAGTGTTCCCTTTTCTCCACACCCTCTCCAGCATTTATTGTGTGTAGATTTTTTGATGATGGCCATTCTGACTGGTGTGAGATGATATCTCATTGTAGTTTTGATTTGCGTTTCTCTAATGATTAATGATGTTGAGCATTCTTTCATGTGTTTGTTGGCAATCTGTATATCTTCTTTGGAGAAATGTCTATTTAGGTCTTCTGCCCATTTTTGGATTGGGTTGTTTGTTTTTTTGTTATTGAGCTGCATGAGCTGCTTGTAAATTTTGGAGATTAATCCTTTGTCAGTTGTTTAGCCAGACTCATCAAGAAAAAAAGGGAGAAGACTCAAATCAATAGAATTAGAAATGAAAAAGGAGAAGTAACAACTGACACTGCAAAAATACAAAGCATCATGAGAGATTACTACAGGCAACTCTATGCCAATAAAATGGACAACCTGGAAGAAATGGACAAATTCTTAGAAATGCACAACCTGCCAAGACTGAATCAGGAAGAAATAGAAAATATGAACAGACCAATCACAAGCACTGAAATTGAAACTGTGATTAAAAATCGTCCAACAAACAAAAGCCCAGGACCGGATGGCTTCACAGGCGAATTCTATCAAACATTTAGAGAAGAGCTAACACCTATCCTTCTCAAACTCTTCCAAAATACAGCAGAGGGAGGAACACTTCCAAACACATTCTACGAGGCCACCATCACCCTGATACCAAAACCAGACAAGGATGTCACAAAGAAAGAAAACTACAGGCCAATATTACTGATCAATATTGATGCAAAAATCCTCCACAAAATACTAGCAAACAGAATCCAACAGCACATTAAAAGGATCATACGCCATGATCAAGTGGGGTTTATTCCAGGAAGGCAAGGATTCTTCAGTATACGCAAATCAATCAACGTGATACACCATTTTAACAAATTGAAGGAGAAAAACCATATGGTCATCTCAATAGATGCAGGGAAAGCTCTCGACAAAATTTAACACCCATTTATGATAAAAATCCTCCAGAAAGTAGGCATAGAGGGAACTTTCCTCAAAATAATAAAGGCCATATATGACAAACCCACAGCCAACATCTTTCTCTGCCTTTTTGTTCTATTCACGACCTCAAGGGACTGGGATATGTCTATCTACCTCCTGGAGGGCTCAGTTCACCAATTCAAATGTTAATCTCTTCCAGAAACACCCTCACAGACACACCCAGAAATACTGTTTTACCAACTACCTGGGCATCCCTTAGCCCAGTTAAGTTGACACAGAAAAATTAACCGTCACACTCAGAAAAGCCTTCCCCCAATTAATCAGGCTCTTTCCTATCCTATCTTGTTGGACCCTTTAATTTTCTTTCTGCGTAATAGTTATCAGTTTGTAGTTTATCTGTATTTATATTTATTTCCAGATTTCTATCTATTTCCAGACTTCCCCACTGGACTATAAATTCCATGGCAGCTGAACTCTTTTGTTCCTTGCTAGCCCAAGCACCATGCCTGGTATACAGTGGGTATACAATAAATATTTGTTGAGTGAATCAGTAACTGAATAAGTACAAACCTTCGCTGGCAGCTCAAGACCAGTTAAGATGCTTGATACGGAATCATTCAGTGAAAGGGACAATTCAGCCACATTTTCTCAACTTGTTACACATGATTTCTCTTAATTTCTTATTTTTCCTTTTGTATTCTTCAGAGACATAGAAACATGTGATCATCGGCTCCACTACTCAGCTGACACGTCTGATGCAGCTCTGAGCCTTCAGAATATCAGAGATTCTTGCCAGAAAGTCTTCCCTCTGCTGGCTAAACACTCCCTCCTAGCGCTGGTTCTGCTTTCTGCTTTTTAACGTGGGGAGAGTATGGTAAGAAGGTGGATTAAATCAGGAGTTTCTGTAAATTTTCCAGAGGAAAAGCCATTTACAAATTGTAAGTGATTGTTGAACACTGGGACAAGACCAAAAACCACAGGTACATAGTCCTTTATATTCACCAGGTTATCATCCAGATATCTCGATGCACTTCATGAACAGTGTCCAGATTTAAGGATTCATCCCAAATTTCAGGAGGGTAGTGGTATTTTTGTCTTTATGCTTAAAGACAGAGATTACAAACCCCCATTTTCCAGAAGAAGAAATAGAAGTGGCATGCCCAAAGTGACATGGTAAGTTCTAAAGAGTATTAAAAAGCAGGCCGAGTGGTGGATGAGCATCGGACACCCAGGAAATCGTCGGGCATTCAGTTGCATTTATGATGTTCCTTTTGGGGAAAGAAGAAGTCATTTTGCTTTAATGACCAGAGTGGCAAGAGTCAGCACCCCGTCAGAACCCCCCCACGAGGGAACTGGTTTGGATGGCAAGGCTTCAGTAGAAAGAGCAACACTGCAGGTGTTGGAGCAGAGCAGTCTCTAACTGCCAGACCAGGTGTTTCCTTCCACCATAGAAAACTGGGGTGGGTCTCTTTTGTAATGCAGTAGCCTGACCACTGCCCACCCCAGTCTTCCACGAAATTATACGTATATCACACCAAACTCTTACACTCCTTCCTCTGTACTAAGTCATGAAGACAGCCAAGACTAACATTCTTGAAGTCACCTCTAACCTAATCCAGGTCCTGGGGAAGAAAGGGGTAACAGCCAATACCAACACAAAGGAAATGTCCCAGGAATCAGCAGGCCATGGGTAGGCATGAGGGCATGTAGAACTGAGGTGGGGTGATTGAGAAGAACTTGATGAAGGGAAGGGACTATTTAGAAGGATGTGGGACAAACAGTGCTGGGACAACTGGATAACCACGTGCAGAAGAATGAAGGCAGGCCCCTTCCTTACACCACACACCAATATTAACACAAAATGAATCACAGACCTAAATGCAGAATGAAATGTAAGAGCTAAGACTATAAAACCCTGAGGAGAAAACCTCTGTGACCTTGCATTAGGCCAAGGCTTCTTAGATACAACACCAAAAGCACAAGCAATAAAAGGAAAGATAAATATATTGGACTTCATCAAAATTAAAAACTTTAGTGCTGCAAACAATACCATCAAGAACTTGAAAAGACAGCCCACAGGATGGGAGAAGATATTTGCAAATTGTATATCTGATAAGAGACCGGTACCCAGAATACATGAAGAGCTCTTACAACTCAATAATAAAAAGATGACACAATTTTAATATAAACAAAGGCATATACCCAGAGAAAACCATAATTCAAAAAGACACATGCACCCCAGTGTTCATTACAGCACTATTTACAATAGCCAGGTCATGGAAGCAACTTAAATGTCCATCAACAGATGAATGGATAAAGAAGATGTGGTGCATATATAGAATGGAATATTACTCGGCCATAAAAAGGAACGAAATTGGGTCATTTGTAGAAACGTGGATGGACCTAGGGACTGTCATATGGCGTGAAGTAAGTCAGAAAGAGAAAAACAAATATCGTATATTAATGCATATATGTGGAATCTAGGAAAATGGTACAGATGAACCAGTTTGCAAGGCAGAAATAGAGACACAGATGTAGAGAACAAATGTGAGGACACCAAGGGGGGAGAGCAGTGGAGGGTGGGGTGGGATGAATTGGGAGATTGGGATTGACATGTATACACTAATATGTATAAAATAGATAACTAATAAGAACCTGCTGTATAAAAAAATGAAATAAAATTCAAAATAAATAAATAAACAAAGGCTCTGAGTGGTCATTTCTTCAAAGGAGACATACAAATGACCAAAAAGCACATGAAAAGATGCTCAGTGTGATTAGCCATTAAATAAATGAAAATCAAAGTCACAATAAAATACCACTTCACATCCACTATGATGGCTATAATTTAAAAAATAATAATGGAAAGGAAATGGAGATTTCTGGAGCCAAGTTCCCAGAAGGAAGAGAGGCATGGAGAAGTGAGCCTGACATTCAGCTCCACTTCTCCCCTCAGGCGTTTTCCAATACATAATTGGTGACCAAGAGGCTGAGAAGCTAAACAGGGTTTCTGGAGCTGGGGAGACAAAACTGGGGTTTAGGAGGAGAGACCCTGTGTAACACCCCAGCTTTTGTTAGGACCCCTGAAAGCATCTACTCTAGGATTAAGGACAATGGGAATAAGCCAGCTCTCACAAATACATAAATGGAGCTTCTAATTAGCTCAAATCCAGATTGGATAACGTAATGCACCCCTAGCCCATCTGTCTGACAGAATAAGATCACATGATTGTTGTAGTTAAAAAACAAACGGACAAACAAAAAACAGAAGAATCAACAGATAAACTATTAGAATTAATAGGTGAATTTAGTTAGCAAGGTACATGGATAAAAGACCAAGGTACAAAAACCAATTGTATTTCTATATATCACTTAGAAAAAAATTTTTAATGAAATATTTATTACTTGACCATTTGCAATAGCATCACAATATCAAATGTCTGGGAATAAATCCATCAAAATATATGTGAGACCTTTATACAGAAAACTACAAAATATTACTGAGTGTAATTAGAAAAGACTTAAATAAATGGAGGGATACATCCTGAGTTGGAAGACTCAAGATTGTAAAGATACCAATTCCCCCCAACATGATCTATAGATTCAATTTATTCCCAGTCAAAACCCCAACAGGCTTTTTTTTTCCCCTGAAGAAGTTGACAATCTAAAGCTAAAATTTATATGGAAATACAAATGACCATGAAAAAGCAATAAAATCTTAAAGAATAAAACTAAAGGAATTCTATGGCAAGATATCAAGACTGTAAAGCTATAGTAATTCAGAGAATGTAATACTGACAAAGGGATAAACAGATTGACCAAAGGACCTAAAAGTAGTCCAGAAACAAACGTTCACACAGTCACGTGATTCGTGATCGAATGGTAATGCAAGGAAGAAAAAACACCCTTTTCGGGCTTCCCTGGTGGCACAGTGGTTGAGAGTCCGCCTGCCGATGCAGGAGACGCGGGTTCGTGCCCCGGTTTGGGAAGATCCCACATGCCGCGGAGCGGCTGGGCCCGTGAGCCATGGCCGCTGAGCCTGCGCGTCCGGAGCCTGTGCTCCGCAACGGGAGGGGCCACAACAGTGAGAGGCCTGCGTACAACAACAACAACAAAAAAAAAAGACAGCCTTTTCAATAAGTGGTGCTGGGTCAACTGGAAACCTATATGAAGAAAAAAAATGAATCTTGACCCCTACCTCATCCCATACACAAAAATCAGTTCCAGATGAATTGTAAATCTAAATATGAAATGGAAAACAATAAAGCTCCTAGATGAAAACACAGAATACCTACATCACCTTAGACTTCACTAAAATTAAGCACTTCTGTTATATAATACATCCAATTCACAACATATAAAAACTACAAATCAGTAAGGAAAACGACAGATAATCCAATTGTAATGAAAAACACTGTGAATAGGCACTACATAAAAAGGAATATCCAGATGGTTAATAAACATGTGAAAAAGTGCTCAGCATCATTAGTTGTCAGCGAAATGCACATAAAATTGCAGTGAGATAATCACTGAACACCCAACAGAATGGCTAAAATTAGAAAGACTGACAGTACCAACTGTTGGCAAGTATACGGAACACCTGCAAGTTCCATGCACTGCTGGTGGAACTATAAATTGCTACAACTCCTTTGGATAACTGTTTGGCAGCATCTGCTTAAACTGAACATGTGTATACTCTGCCCGAGCAACTCCACTTCTAGGAATATATGTAACAGATAAATGCACATATGTTCACCAAAAGACATATGTAAGAATGTTCACAGAAGCCCTGTTCCTAGTAGCCAAAATCCAGAAATCGCTCAAAGTCCATTAACCACAGAATGGATAAACTATGGTATATTCATACAATAGAATACTACGTAAAATAAACTAACAACGTGGATGAACGTCACAGAGTCTAACATTGAGTGAAAGGAGCCAGTCACAAAGGAGAGCACACTGTTATGGTTCCATCTTTATAAAGTTCAAACAAGGCAAAACGAAGCTAGTGTTAGAAGTCAGACTTGGAGTTACCTTTGCTGGGGGAGCTGATGATCGTACGGACGAAAAATGTTTTAGGTCTTGATCCAGGTGCTGACAATGAGTGTGTTCATCTTGTGAAAATTCATTTTGCTATACAGTGATCTGTGCTCTTTTCTGTACAGATGTTATACTCAAAATCTATTTTTAACTTATTGTTGCTAGATTTTACTAGTTTTGTCTGTGTTTAGTTTGTATAAGAACTATGAGGAACGGAGACCTTCAAGATGGCAGAGGAGTTAGACGTGGAAATCACCTTCCTCCCCACAAATACATCAGAAATACATCGACGTGTGGAACAACTGCTACAGAACACCTACTGAACGCTGGCAGAAGACCTCAGACCTCCCAAAAGGCAAGAAACTCCCCACGTACCTGGGTAGGGCAAAAGAAAAAAGAATAAACAGAGACAAAAGAATACGGACGGGACCTGCACCAGTGGGAGGGAGCTGTGAAGGAGGAAAGGTTGCCACACACTAGGAAGCCCCTTCGCGGGCGGAGACTGCAGGTGGCGGAGGGGGGAGCTTCGGGACCGCGGAGGAGAGTACAGCGACGGGTGCGGAGGGCAAAGCGGAGAGATTCCCGCACAGAGTATCGGTACCCACCAGCACTCACCAGCCCGAGACGTTTGTCTGCTCACCCGCCGGGACGGGCGGGGCTGGGAGATGAGGCTCGGGCTTCGGAGGTCGGATCCCAGGGAGAGGACTGGGGTTGGCGGCGTGAACACAGCCTGCACGGGGCTAGTGCGCCACGGATAGCCGGGAGGGAGTCCGGGAAAAAGTCCGGAGCTGCCGAAGAGGCAAGAGACTTTTTCTTGCCTCTTTGTTTCCTGGTGCGCGAGGAGAGGGGATTAAAAGCGCCGCTTAAAGGAGCTCCAGAGACGGGCGCAAGCCGCGGCTAAAAGCGTGGACCCCAGAGACGGGCATGAGACGCTAAGGCTGCTGCTGCCGCCTCCAAGAAGCCTGTGTGCAAGCACAGGTCACTATCCACACACCCCTTCCAGGGAGCCTGTGCAGCCCGCCACTGCCAGGGTCCCAGGATCCAGGGACAACTTCCCCGGGAGAACGCATGGCGCGCCTCAGGCTGGCGCAACGTCCTGCTGGCCTCTGCTGCCGCAGGCTCGGCCCACATCCGTACCCCTCCCTCCCCGCGGCCTGAGTGAGCCGGAGCCCCCGAATCAGCGGCTCCATTAACCCCGTCCTGTCTGAGCGAAGAACAGACGCCCTCAGGCGACCTACACGCAGAGGCAGGTCCAAATCCAAAGCTGAGCCCCTGGGAGCTGAGCGAACTAAGAAGAGAAAGGGAAATCTCTCCCAGCAGCCTCAGGAGCAGTGGATTAAATCTCCACAATCAACTTGATGTACCCTGCATCTGTGGAATACCTGAATAGACAACAAATCATCCCAAATTGAGGAGGTGGACTTTGGGAGCAACTGTAGACTTGGGGTTTGCTGTATGCTACTGACCAGTTTCTGATTTTTATGTTTATCTTAGTTTAGTTTTTAACGCTTGTTATCATTGGTGGATTTGTTTATTGGTTTGGTTGCTCTCTTCTTTTTTTTTTCTTTTTTATTACTTTAAAAAATTTTATTTTAATACATTTTTTAATTGTAATAACTTAATTTTAATTAATTAATTTTTTTTTTCTCCCTTTTCTTCTGAGCCGTGTGGCAGATAGGGTCTTGGTGCTCTGGCTGGGTGTCAGGCCTGTGCCTCTGAGATGGGAGAGCCAAGCTCAGGACATTGGTCCACCAGAAACCTCCTGGCTCCATGTAATATCAAAAGGCGAAAGCTCTCCCAGAGATCTCAGTGCTAAGACCCAGCTCCACACAACAGCCAGCAAGCTACAGTGCTGGACACCACAAGCCAAACAACTAGCAAGACAGGAACACAACCCACCCATCAGCAGAGAGGCTGCCTAAAATCATAATAAGGTCAAACACACCCCAAAACACACCACCGGACGCAGTCCTGCCCACCAGAAAGACAAGATCCACCCTCATCCACCAGAACACAGGCACCAGACCCCTCCACCAGAAAGCCTACACAACCCATTGAACCAACCTTACCCACTGGAGGCAGACATCAAAAACAACAGGAACTTCGAACCTGCAGCCTGCAAAAAGGAGACCCCAAACATAGTAAGTTAAGCAAAATGAGAAGACAGAGAAACACACAGCAGATGAAGGAGGAGGGTAAAAACCCACCAGACTTAACAAATGAAGAGGAAATAGGCAGTCTACCTGAAAAAGAATTCAGAGTAATGACAGTAAAGCTGATCCAAAATCTTGGAAATAGATAGGAGAAAATACAAGAAACAGTTAACAAGGACCTAGAAGAACTAAAGAGGAAACAAACAATGATGAACAACACAATAAATGAAATTAAAAACACTCTAGAAGGAATCAATAGCAGAATAACTGAGGCAAAAGAATGGATAAATGACCTGGAAGATAAAATAGTGGAAATAACTACTGCAGAGCAGAATAAAGAAAAAAGAATGAAAAGAACTGAGGACAGTCTCAGAGACCTCTGGGACAACATTAAATGCACCAACATTCGAATTATAGGGGTTCCAGAAGAAGAAGAGAAAAAGAAAGGGACTAAGAAAATATTTGAAGAGATTACAGTTGAAAACTTCCCTAATATGGGAAAGGAATAAGTCAATCAAGTCCAGGAAATGCAGAGAGTCCCATACAGGATAAATCCAAGGAGAAACATGCCAAGACACATATTAAACTATCAAAAATTAAATACAAAGAAAGAATATTAAAAGCAGCAAGGGAAAAACAACAAATAACATACAAGGGAATCCCCATAAGGTTAACAGCTGATCTTTCAGCAGAAACTCTGCAAGCCATAAAGGAGTGGCAGGACATATTTAAAGTGATGAAAGGGAGAAACCTACAACCAAGAATACTCTACCCAGCAAGTATTTCATTCAGATTCGACAGAGAAATAAGAACCTTTACAGACAAGCAAAAGCTAAGAGAATTCAGCACCACCAAACCAGCTACAACAAATGCTAAAGGAACTTCTCTAGGCAGGAAACACAAGAGAAGGAAAAGACCTACAATAACAAACCCAAAACAATTAAGAAAATGGTAATAGGAACATACATATCAATAACTACCTTAAATGTAAATGGATTAAATGCTCCAACCAAAAGACACAGACTGGCTGAATGGATACAGAAACAAGACCCATATATATGCTGTCTACAAGAGACCCACTTCAGACTTAGGGACACATACAGACTGAAAGTAAAAGGATGGAAAAAGATATTCCATGCAAATGGAAATCAAAAGATAGCTGGAGTAGCAATTCTCATATCAGACAAAAGAGACTTTAAAATAAAGACTATTACAAGAGACAAAGAAGGACAGTACATAATGATCAAGGGATCAATTCAAGAAGAAGATATAACAAATGTAAATATTTATGCCCCCAACATAGGAACACCTTGATACATAAGGCAAATGCTAACAGCCATAAAAGGGGAAATCGACAATAACACAATCATAGTAGGGGACTTTAACACCCCACTTTCGCCAATGCACGCACCATCCAAAATGAAAAGAAATAAGGAAACACAAGCTTTAAATGACACATTAAACAAGATGGACTTAATTGATATTTATAGGACATTCCATCCCCAAACAACAGAATACACATTCTTCTCAAGTGCTCATGGAATATTCTCCAGGATAGATCACATCTTGTGTCACAAATCAAGCCTTGGTAAATTTAAGAAAACTGAAATCGTATCAAGTATCTTTTCCGACCACAACGCTATGAGACTAGATATCAACTACAGGAAAATGTCTGTAAAAAATACAAACACATGGAGGCTAAACAATACACTACTAAATAACCAACAGATGACTGAATATATCAAAGAGGAAATCAAAAGATATCTAAAACCAAATGACAATGAAAACATGACGACCCCAAACCTATGGGATGCAGCAAAAGCAGTTCTAAAAAGGAAGTTTATAGCAATACAATCTTACCTCAAGAAATAAGAAACATCTCAAATAAACAACCTAAACTTACACTTAAAGCAATTAGAGAAAGAATAACAACAAAAAATAAAAAACCCAAGGTTAGCAGAGGGAAAGAAATCATAAAGATCAGATCAGAAATAAATGAAAAAGAAATGAAGGAAACAATAGCAAAGATCAATAAAACTAAAAGCTGGTTCTTTGAGAAGATAAACAAAATTGATAAACCATCATCAAGAAATTGATAAACATCAATTGATAAACTCATCAAGAAAAAAAAGAAGACTCAAATCAATAGTATTAGAAATGAAAAAGGAGAAGTAACAACTGACACTAGAAATACAAAGGATCATGAGATACTACTACAAGAAACTATATGCCAATAAAATGGACAACCTGGAAGAAATGGACAAATTCTTAGAAAAGCACAATTTTCCAAAACTGAACAAGGAAGAAATAGAAAATATAAATAGACCAATCACAGGCACTGAAATTGAGACTGTAATTAGAAATCTTCCTGTAAACAAAAGCCCAGGACCAGATGGCTTCACAGGCAAATTCTATCAAACATTTAGAGAAGAGCTAACACCTATTCTTCTCAAACTCTTCCAAAATATAGCAGAGGGATGAACACTCCCAAATACATACTAGGAGGCCACAATCACCCTGATACCAAAACCAGACAAAGATGTCACAAAGAAAGAAAACTACAGGCCAATATCACTGATGAACATAGATGCAAAAATCCTCAACAAAATACTAGCAAACAGAATCCAACAGCACATTAAAAGGATCATACACCATGATTAAGTGGGGTTTATCCCAGGAATGCAAGGATTCTTCAGTATACGCAAATCAATCAATGTGATAGACCACATTAACAAACTGAAGAATAAAATCCATATGATAATCTCAATAGGTGCAGAAAAAGCTTTCGACAAAATTCAACACCGGTTTATGATAAAAACCCTCCAAAAAGTAGGCATAGAGGGAACTTACCTCAACATAATAAAGGCCATATATGACAACCCCACAGCCAACATCGTTCTCAATGGTGAAAAACTGAAACCATTTCCTCTAAAATCAGGAACAAGACAAGGTTGTCCACTCTCACCACTATTATTCAACATAGTTTTGGAAGTTTTAGCAATCAGAGAAGAAAAAGAAATAAGAGGAATCCAAATTGTAAAAGAAGTAACGCTGTCACTGTTTGCAGATGACATGATACTATACATAGAGAATCCTAAAAATGCTATCAGAAAACTACTAGAGCTAATCAATGAATTTGGTAAAGTTGCAGGATACCAAATTAATGCACAGAAATATCTTGCATTCCTATACATTAATGATGAAAAATCTGAAAGAGAAATTAAGGAAACACTCCCATTTACCATTGCAACAAAAAGAATAAAATACCTAGGAATAAACCTACCTAGGGAGACAAAAGATCTGTATGCAGAAAACTATAAGACACTGATGAAAGAAATTAAATATGAAATAAACAGATGGAGAGATACACCATGTTCTTCGATTGGAAGAATGAACATTGTGAAAATGACTATACTACCCAAAGCAATCTACAGATTCAGTGCAATCCCTACCAAACTACCAATGTCATTTTTCACAGAACAAAAAATTTCTCAATTTGGAAACACAAAAGACCCCGAATAGCCAAAGCAATCTTGAGAAAGAAAAACGGAGCTGGAGGCATCAGGCTCCCAGACTTCAGACTATACTACAAAGCTACAGTAATCAAGACAGTATGGTACTGGCACAAAAAAAGAAATATAGATCAATGGAACAGGTTAGAAAGCCCAGAGATAAACCCACGCACATATGGTCACCTTATCTTTGATAAAGGAGGCAAGAATATACAATGGAGAAAAGACAGCCTCTTCAATAAGTGGTGCTGGACAGCTACATGTAAAAGAATGAATTTAGAACACTCTCTAATACCATATACAAAAATAAACTCAAAATGGATTAAAGATGTAAATGTAAGGCCAGACACTATTAAACTCTTAGAGGAAAACGTAGGCAGAACACTCTATGACATAAATCACAGCAAGGTCCTTTTTGACCCACCTCCTAGAGAAATGGAAATAAAAATAAACAAATGGGACCTAATGAAACTTAAAAGCTTTAGCACAGCAAAGGAAACCATAAGCAAGATGAAAAGACAACCCTCAGAATGGGAGAAAATATTTGCAAGCGAAGCAACTGACAAAGGATTAATCTCCAAAATATAGAAGCAGCTCATGCAGCTCAATATCAAAAAAACAAACAACCTAATCCAAAAATGGGCAGAACACCTAAGTAGCCATTTCTCCAAAGAAGATATACAGATTGCCAACAAACACATGAAAGAATGCTCGGGGCTTCCCTGGTGGCGCAGTCGTTGAGAGTCCGCCTGCCAACGCAGGGGACACGGGTTTGTGCCCCGGTCCAGGAAGATCCCACATGCCGCGGAGCAGCTGGGCCCGTGAGCTATGGCCGCTGAGCCTGCGTGTCTGGAGCCTGTGCTCCGCAACAGGAGAGGCCACAACAGTGAGAGGCCCGCGTACCACAAAAAAAAAAAAAAAAAAGAATGCTCAACATCATTAATCATTAGAGAAATGCAAATCAAAACTACAATGAGATATCATCTCACACCAGTCAGAATGGCTATCATCAAAAAATCTACAAACAATAAATGCTGGAGAGGGTGTGGAGAAAAGGGAACCCTCTTGCACTGTTGGTGGGAATGTAAATTGATACAGCCACTATGGAGAACAGTATGGAGGTTCCTTAAAACACTAAAAATAGAACTACCATACGACCCAGCAATCCCACTACTGGGCGTATACCCTGAGAAAACCATAATTCAAAAAGAGTCATGTACCAAAATGTTCATTGCAGCTCTATTTACAATAGCCAGGACATGGAAGCAACCTAAGTGTCCATCGACAGATGAATGGATAAAGAAGATGTGGCACATATATACAATGGAATATTACTCAGCCATAAAAAGAAACAAAACTGAGTTATTTGTAGTGAGGTGGATGGACCTAGAGTCTGTCATACAGAGTGATGTAAGCCAGAAAGAGAAAAACAAATACTGTATGCTAACACATATATATGGAATCTAAAAAAATGGTTCTGGTGAACCTAGGGGCAGGACAGGAATAAAGACACAGAAGTAGAGAATGGACTTGAGGACATGGGGAGGGGGAAGGGTAAGCTGGGACGAAGTGACAGAGTGGCATGGACATATATACACTACCAAATGTAAAATAGTGGGAAGCAACCACAAAGCACAGGGAGATCAGCTCAGTGCTTTGTGACCACCTAGAGGGGTGGGATAGGGAGGGTGGGAGGGAGATGCAAGAGGGAGGATATATGGGGATATATGTATATGTATAGCTGATTCACTTTGTTATAAAGCAGAAATTACCACACCACTGTAAAGCAATTATACACTAATAAAGATATTAAAAAGAAAAAAGAACTATGAGAATAGGACGATAATATCTAGTCATGTTGATACATATTTAAATTATGTTATAATAAAAATAATTTTAAAGACATTGGTGGGAAGGTTAATATATTGGAATCATTTTTTAACACTGGTTGAATTTTAGATATTACAGCCAAATGATACAAGTAAAACATTCAGGAAATTAAACATCTTAAATTTCCTCCACCTCCCTCCCCCAACCTTCTGTTTTTGTTGTTGTTGGTAGTTATATTTTACTTTGTCATTTTATAACATTTACATCCTATTCAATAATCACAACTTCATGGTTGTCCTATTTGTTCCAGTTTGAATCATTCACTCCTCACCACCGATTTCTTTTTCATTCAACTTTTTCATTCCTGAATTCGTCAAAGCATGAGACCATCATTCAATATTTGAAATAAAAAAGACATACCTGGAGCGATCGCTGTATTAGGGTCTCTCCCAGCAGACCAGACCCTTGATCTCACCTAGGGGTTGGGGGAAGGTGGAGCTTAGGGACATACCTGGATGACATCATTGGGTGAGACAGTTGTTGATTGGTTGGCACTCAGAGGTGTGTTTTTTTTTTAATAAATGTATTTATTTATTTTTGGCTGCTTTGGGTCTTCATCGCTGCACGTGGGCTTTCTCTAGTTGCAGTGAGCAGGGGCTATTCTCCCTTGTGGTGCGCGGGCTTCTAATTGCACTGGCTTCTCTTGTTGCTGAGGACAGGCTCTAGGCGCACGGGCTTCAGTAGTTGTGGTGTGCGGACTCGGTAGTTGTGGCTCGAAGGCTCAGTAGTTGCGGCTCGCAGGCTCTAGAGCACAGGCTCAAGGGTTGTGGCTCACGGGCTTAGTTGCTCCACAGCATGTGGGATCTTCCCGGACCAGGGCTCGAACCTGTGTCCCCTGCATCGGCAGGTGGATTCTTAACCACTGCACCACCAGGGAAGCCCCCAGAGGTGTGTTTATTGGAGCGAGTCCCTCTCTGCTTGGCCAACTTTCCAAAGGCAGGCGACAGCACCCACCCAATGGTTGGCTTGTAAAAGCCTGTTCCCTGAATTCCCGTGTTGTTGATCCATTGATGGGTTTAAGATCAGGGATATATCTCAAATCTCCTCAAAGTATAATGGATCCATTTTCTTGCCATTTTATCATCTCATTTTTGAGTTCCCTTTTCCTTTGGGTATTTTTTCCTTCTAGACTGAGTTGTTCATTTATCTTTACATGCTCTGTCTCTCTCATTCCTTTCCTTTCCTTTCCTGTAGTATTTTATACATTTACCATGTCATTTCTTTTCATCTTTTCCATGCTTAACATGGGCAATTTCATCCAGATGTTCTACATCAAACAGACTTGCACCCTGTGAAACAATCATGTATTTTGTTTGGTCCACTTGGTATTTCTACAAAATGCAAATCTGTTACCAACATTTAAAAATTAGGAGGTTCCACATGAAATTCCACAGTTTTAGTTTCTCTTGAAAAAAAAATCATAAGACATGACAACACTGAACTTACCTTCTCAGGTAGTAACAATCAGCCAGAGACTCTTTACACTGGCAGCTCTTAATCTTTAGTGAGCATCAGACCCTTCTGGGGAGCTTGTTAAAACAGTTTTTCCACCCACAGAGTTTAAGAAATTTGTATTTCTAACAAGTTTCCAGCTGATGCTGATGTTGCTGGGGCCCACACTTTAAGACCCGCTGATTAAGGTGAAGCTTCTGCTCTCTAGGTTACCGTGGACCACACCGCTCCCTATGGCCTTACACCTAACCAGCATCACTTATTTATAGCACCTGCCTGGCCCCTGTAGGCAGTTATATTTATAATACCTGTGATCTGGTTGTCCATAGTCCAAACTGCTGTTGGAAGGCTGCAGAGTGTGTACTACCCAATTTTCCCAGCCTAAAGGCCCAGAGAGTTCTGATAGGGCCGTGGAGGTTTTTATTGAAGGTAAATAAGACACGTCCCCTGTCGACGTGAGGTTTTATACACATCCTGTACCCGGAGATGAATCTTACTTCCGTGAGCGGGTACCTGCAGGGGGGCACTCACCAGGTTTCGATGGGTCACTGGGAAACAGCCGATCTGCTGGTTTTCTTGCCTCTGCTGAGGTCTCAAGAACTCACAATACTCTTCACTTTTCCTTTACGCTGCCTACTTACTCTCCAGGGCTTTTTTTTCCCCTTTATATTGGTGGATAGTAGTGAGAATTCTCAGGATTTTCTTACCAGCCTCCTTTCCTTGAAACACCGTCTGGTAGAAGTTTGGGTAGGTAGGTCTTCTCTGTTCTACACCAGAGTCTTCTATTTATTTTCTTGTCCACCACATTTTAAAGTTTTAAAGACTCTTGCTAGAATTTGTACCTCTTCCTTAGTTTGTTTGCTATGGAGCATTTTTGCTTGGTTTTGACACTTTTTTGTGAGGTCTTCAAGAAGGAAGAGTCTGTGGTCCAGCTTTCTTGAACCGTATTTATGGGGAAGTCCAGCTCTGGATAATTGTATGGACCTATTTTATTTTTATTATTTTTATTTATTTATTTGTTTGTTTGTTTATTTTGCGGTACGCAGGGCTCTCACTGTTGTGGCCTCTCCCGTTGCGGAGCACAGGCTCCGGACGCGCAGGCTCAGCGGCCATGGCTCACGGGCCCAGCCGCTCCACGGCATATGGGATCCTCCCGGACCGGGGCACGGTCCATACAGGGCTTCCCTGGTGGCGCAGTGGTTAAGAATCCACCTGCCAATGCAGGGGACATGGGTTTGAGCCCTGGTCCGGGAAGATCCCACATGCCGCAGAGCAACTAAGCTCGTGCGCCACAACTACTGAGCCTGCGCTCTAGAGCCCGCAAACCACAACTACTGAGCCCTCTTGCCATAACTACTGAAGCCTGTGCACCTAGAGCCTGTGATCCTCAACAAGAGAAGCCACCGCAATGAGAAGCCCACGCACCACAACGATGAGTAGCCCCGGCTCTCCGCAACTAGAGAAAGCCCACATGCAGCAGCGAAGACCCGATGCAGCCAAAAATAAATTTTTTTTAAAGAAGAGTTAGAAGCATCCCCTTAAATCCTACCTCAGAACAGACTTAAGTTGTTTTTACCCGGGTACCTGGCATTTGTCATCACTTCTCTCAAGCATGTATAGGGCCACACAAGTAGAAACGGCATTGCCCATGTGGCCCCAGTGAGCTGCAATGAGAGGCACAGGGGCGAGGTGAAGCCAGAGAGTGAGGAACAGTGAGCAAAGTTGCCATCATCTCTGGAGCCGATGGAACCGAGGCACCTGACTGCACTTTATTAAGTGTGAAAGACAAGGTGAGATCACAAAAACAGGGATTCTTGGGAACACTTGTGGTAAAGCTGAGAGTGGATGCAAAACCTGGGATCGGTGCCAAACTGTGTTAGCGGAATTCCACCAGAAGATGGCGCCATTGGCTCGAGGAACATAAGATGTCTGTACCGGCGCGGTGTGGATTTTGTTTCAGCCCTACTTCAGGGACTAATCCTTAAACAGGTGGATTGAAAACGATAGCAGTGCAAAATCAGAGCTGCTAGAAGCTGCTTTTCATCTAGCCAGGAACCTTTGCATCCGAAACAATCTAGCAATGTCTAAGGGGCATCCGGGTCACTCTTGTTTACACGACAGAAAGATCCCTGGAGGGGTTGTGTGCCCACTGGATTAGTGAAAATGAAATCTTTTTCTACAAACAGTAGTAGAATCCTTTTGTGAAGTGAAAAACAGAACTTTTTTTGATTTAAACTGCTTTTCAAAGTTATTATGTATTGAGGGCTTGTGTAAATGGAAATGTGTTTAGTGCTTGAAGTCATTTTTCACTTATCTTTCTAACAGCCCTATGGCCCTATTATTATCCCCATTTTACAGGTGGGGAAACTGAGGGTTGAAGCTATTAAAGCAGCTTGTCCAAATGATGAAGCTAAGACTTGAACTCAGTTTGATATGTCCCCAAATCCTGTGAACCTAACCACTGTGCTATATTAACTTCCCAATCAATATTCATTCACAAATGAACATGTCCACACAGTAGTCTTTCTTAGTCTGGTATTCTTGACTTTCAGCAAAAAGCACCTTTCATGACACAGTGTGATAGGGGAAGAATAGGTACTCTAGCTGCCCATAACAGAGGCACCTAACCTGTTCTTGAGCAGTTAAAATTCCCTGGCACATCTTTACCTTTCTCTCCTTCCTAGTGCTTCTTTATAGCATGAAATGTCCTCAGCTGCCTCTATTACCCCCAAGCTCAGCCTTCTCACAACCACCTAGGCAACCAGTAACTAAACTCCTTCTGCTTCCTTCCTAGGCCTATTTCTCCTCACCAACTCCCAAATCAATTTACTTTCCCTCAGTAAACTAATCTGTGAAATGGAAAGTAAGCTGGTTGCATTCATTCTCACTAAAGTATATATGACTGATGGTCACTGTGGTATATTATCTAAACAAGAAGTGTTTGGCTTTGGGTCTAAAGGGATATTCAGTGATGATATTTCAGACTTCATGCTTGCTTATATCGCAATACTTTGCCTATTCAAGGAGACAGACCCTGAGGAGAAAACAAAAGGCAAGAAAAAAGGATAAGACCAGCGATTAAAAAGAATCAATTAGGAATTATGAAATTACACACACACTTGGTGCTGAACATTCAATGCAAATGAGAAAAGCTAAGAAGAAAGCTCTCTCCTAGGCTCGTTTCATGGTCTGAACATGATATGGTCCTATTTATTTATTTCTCAAGTGGGAAAGGACAGACTAATTAAGAAGCAAAGACACCTGAGAATAGCCAAGCACTCTTTCCCCTACAGAGTCATTGTATATTCAGCTTAAATATTAGCTCACTTTCTATTGACATAATGGCAGTGTTCTTAAAGATATTTTATGTAAGTGCACTTGGAAAGCTAGTTATTTAATGTTATCCTATGGTGAATTCTTTATTGAAATAAATACTTGTTACCAAAAAAAAAAAGAAAGAAAAGCCTGAGAAAATCATTGGCCATTTTAAGACTGGTATAAACTATCCCAGGGTGACCAAATAGCCCTAGTTTTCTTCATATTAAGAAAAGAAGAAAAAAACTAGCTAATAAATGTGAAAGGAATGATATAACTTGAAAACCTCCATTTTTCAACCCCTAATGAAATACCTGATTCAGGCAACACAGTTGGTAGAGGAAAACACTGTGTGAAAGGTTGAGGGGAAAGACTGAAGAAGACGTTTGCAGTGGAGAGGCCTGGCGGGCATCACTTGACCCCACTGACCTCGCTTAGTGGGATGAAAGACCCACCGTGTGTTTTCTGAAATGATGCAGGAAGAGGTACCCAGTATGTCCTCCGGACTCTCACCCAAATATCTAAACCCATATCAAATTAGCTTCTAGACGTCGCTTCTACTCTGCAGGAAATATAGAGGATACAGGAACAAAGTAATGACTCCACAGGAAGCAAATACGCAGATTCAGAACGGAGGCACTCTGCTGAATAATGGCTGGCAGTGGACGCAGTTTCCTCGCAAAGGGAGAAAGGGTCTGCTCTAGAACAGAGTCTTTAAGAAACATAAGAACCAAATGCAGTATGTGGACTCTGAATCCAACAAACTGACGGTAAAGGGAGAGAGAGATGTGAGACAAATTGGGGAATTTTTACAAGATCTAGGTATCTGATGATACCAAGGAATTACCGTTAATTTCGTCAGATATGGTAATGGCATTCCACTGATGTATCTGATGTATGAAAACATCCATCTTTTAGAGATGTTGACTGAAGTATATAAGAGTAAAATGACATTATTTGCCTTAAAATCTGAATCAAAAGGAGGACAAAATGGGATATATGAATCAAGTGTGGTATAATCTTCATCATGGCTTAATTTTGGTGATGTGTGTACTGGGGTTCACTTTACTATTCTCTATACATGTTTTTTTGTTTCATAATAAAAAGATTTTTTAATAATCAAAAAGTAAAAAGGCATGCCCACTTCCAAGATATTGGGTGGGACAAAAGAAAATTCAGTAGATCAGTGAGGTCATTTTCAGCTTTGATGGGACACACCCAGGGCCGACAATAGAGCTCCATCTGTGTTAAGCCAGGACCCAAATGTCCCCCTTATCAAACTGCATCGCATTTATCCATCTCAGAACAAATGGCGCCCTCAGCCTGGTTAGCACTAGATTCTGCACCTCCAAGCACTTCAGCGGAACGCACTGCAAGCAACTTGCTCCCTAAGGCATTCACCTATGAATCTGGGTGGTTGGCAGCGAGTTCTGCCAGCTTTGAGCTTAGGTCAGGGACCTGCTCAAAGCCACCTGTACCCCCAGAACTCCGAGAAAGAAATGCTCACTGATGCTGACGGCTCTAAAACATGAAAGAGGCTCACTCCCACTCATAATAAGAGAATGCGAGTTAAACACACTGAGATGTTCAGGTTGTGAAAAATCAGGACCATTGAAAACACACTTGCCAAAGACAGGGAAATGGATATTCTCAGACTTCAGTAGTGGGAGTATAAACTGGAACAATACCTATGGGGGACAATTTGCAGCACCTAGTAAAATTACAAATGCATATGCCCTTTGGCCCAGGAATTCCTCTTCTATGAATTTATCCACTTTACACTTGCCACCAACTCAATCCACATTTGTCTAAAGTTACACATTGCCGCATTACACGTAATAGATGACTGGAAACTGTAAATACCTATCAGAAGAGGACCGCTAAATAAATTATAGAACAGCTACACACAATGGAATACTATGTAACTTTTTTAAAATGAAGAAATCATATCAAACTGTCTACAAAACATATTAAGTGAGAAAAAAAGCTAGATAAAACAACTGTGTATATAGTATGCAATCATTTCTGTAGAACAGGAAATAAAGAATACCTCTGCTCATGTGTGCATAAAATACTTCTGGGAGGATGCCCAAAACACATTAAACTGTATTAAGACTGGTCACCTTCATGTAGCTGAGAGGAGGGAGAATTTTCTCTTGACCTTTTTTTTTTTAATAAATTTATTTATTTTATTTATTTTTGGTTGTGTCGGGTCTTTGTTGCTGCACGCAGGCCTTTTCTAGTTGTGGCGAGTGGGGCTACCCGTCATTGTGGTGCGCAGGTTTCTCACTGCAGTGGCTGCTCTTGTTGCAGAGCATGGGTTCTAGGTGCACGGTCTTCAGTAGCTGTGGCATGTGGGCTCAGTAGTTGTGGCTCACGGGCTCTAGAGCACAGGCTCAGTAGTTGCCGTGCACGGGCTTCTCATTGTGGTGGCTTCTCTTGTTGCAGAGCAGAGCTCTAAGTGCACGGGCTTCAGTAGTTGCAGCACATGGGCTCAGTAATCGTGGCTTGCAGGCTCTAGAGCACAGGCTCAGTAGTTGTGGCGCATGGGCTTAGTTACTCTGTGGCATGTGGGATCTCCCTGGACCGGGGATCGAACCTGTGTCCCCTGCATTGGCTGGCGGATTCTCAACCCCTGCGCCACCAGGGAAGCCCTCTCTTGACTTTTAAACTCTGTAAATGTATCACCTGTTCAAAAAGTAAAGATAATAATTTCCTAATAACAAACAAAAAGGCTTCAGTTGACTCTGAGACCAAGCTTATAGAGAAACAATAGTTATTTAGATTCAGGGCTGGGCTGGACTAGAGCCCCAGAGAGCTGGAAAACATCCCTGCTGGAACATGGGCCACCAGGCAGTGTAAAGAACAAAATCCATTTCAAGCCCCTATAGGGGTAATGTATAATCCATTTTAAATCAAATTAAAGCCAAGTCACAATAGTTGGTCAAACGAATGCCAGTTTCATCTTGTGCTCAGGATGGAGTCTCCAAGGATGAAGGTCTCTGAAATCCTGGGGAAGGGGCTGTGGAAGCTAGCTGGACTTGTCCAAGGCCCAAAGCCTAACGATCCGAGTGCCAGCAAAGCTGCTAGGGTCCAGGCTCTGCAACGCAGCTCTCAGGAAGCCCAGCCCTACCCCCCAGCCAGCTGTGTGACCCTCCAGCAAGTGACTCCAGTGACTGTAGACCCTTCCGCTGAGTAAATGCACATACAAAGAAGGAAACAATGAAACCGTGTGCGGTGGAATCCAGGTCATTTTTCAAACATGACAGTTCAAATACAGACAGCACCTGTTTTTTAAATCCATAAAACATGTACCAGTAAAAAAAAAAAAAAAGAAAGAAATAGAAATAGAAAAAAAAAGTATCTACCTGGTAGGGCTGTTGTGAAGATAAACGGGTCAATACACGCATATAGTAAGAGCTAAAATAAAGCTTAGCTATCATTATCAGGAAGAAAAAGATGGGACTTGGAAACACATAAAGATCAGAGTATCTGTAGCATGTGTTCTGCTTGCTGGCTGTCAGGCACCATAAAGGGTGAACAGGTGTATGTGTATACTACACCACACCCTGTGACCACTCTGAAGGACAGGATGTAGGACCTGGGGGCTGAAAGTGGCCCCCTGGGTCACCAGATGTCCCTGGGGTAGTCCCTTTTAGCTCACTATATGCATGTCTCTGCTGCTTCCCAGGCACACAGAAAACTGTAATTCCCAGCCCCTTGTCCTTAAGTGAGGCCATGAGACCAGATCCTGCCAATGAAATACGAGCAGAGGAGGGGCCCTAAAAAGCTATCTCTTCTCCCAACACAAAAGCCCCATGTTGAGATGGCAGAGCCACAGGGGAGGAGGAAACGGAATCCTCCTGTCAGAACCTACAGAGCTGCCGAATCCCTGGCACAACTGCATGGGCTTGAACTTTTATGTGGTAAGCCACCAACATGTTGGAGTTTGTCTCTTACTTCAGCATGGCTTAGACTAAGCTGACTGATATGGCCCCCAACCCCTAGGGGCTCTAAAGGTAGCCTGGGGCACCTACATGTATTTTCAGTCAGGTTACATGAGCTCACGGAATGTTTTTGCTTTTACAGGGAATTTGATCAATGAGGTGTGGTGACATTGGTTAGCTTTCAGGCTGCCCAGAATTCACAGGCTGCTTGTAGTACATGTCATCTGCTCAGGTAAACAAGATCTTTCAAGATATTAGCTCCACAGTGACATGAGGTTGTTAAAACACAACTTTTGGGGCTTCCCTGGTGGCGCAGTGGTTGAGAGTCCACCTGCCGATGCAGGAGACACGGGTTCGTGCCCCGGTCCGGGAAGATCCCACATGCCACGGAGCGGCTGGGCCCGTGAGCCATGGCTGCTCAGCCTGCGCGTCCGGAGCCTGTGCTCAGCAATGGGAGAGGCCACAACAGTGAGAGGCCCGTGTACCGCAAAAAAAGAGAAAAAAACCCACAACTTTTGGCACCAAAAACGAAAAACATAATGTTGGGAAACATAGATTTGCTTCCCTCTCCTTTTAGAGATAATAACAGACTCAGAGGGAATTGTGGGGCCTAATCCCACGTCACACCTAAGCCCTCACGAGGAGCGAGTTCCCAGGTCAGAGCAGAGAGTAGGAGATACGGAGCCCTCACAACTTAGATCCACCTGGTCAGGGTCAGCAGTCACCCTGGGCTTTCAGGACCAAAGAAAATGCCTCCCTGCTCGAGGGCAAGATTTAGGAAACTGAATGCTCTGGGTAAGCCGGTCCCAAACTCAGCTGTAGGAACCAGGCACAAATGAGTGAGACCAAGGCAGGCACCAACCAATCTGTCTCCGTGCAATACTGCCAGATATCCCACTTTTTCTAGAATAGCCCCAAAACCTTGTTATATGTGAGGCCTCCCAATTTTTAAATGTTGGCAATCATTTGAAAATGAAAATTAAAACTCCATACTGGGCAAACAAAATACATCTGAGGGCTGGATGAGTCCTTCAGCCCAATATAAAACTTCAGCTCTCCTGTTTCCTTGACTATAGGGGTATGACCACAGCCATGGCCACAGTCAGGCCACAAAAGCATTGTTCTGGTAGAGTTGCCAGATTTAGCAAATTAAAGCACAGGATACCCAGTTAAATTCAGGTAAACAATGAGTAATTTTTTTTAGTATAAGTATGTATAGGTAATACTTATATTGAAGTATTATACTTACATAAATACTTATATTGAAGTAATGAATACTTTTATAAATATTGCCTGGGTTATACTTATACATACTGTATAAATACTTATACATATACACACAGGTGCTGATATAAATATTTTCTGGGACATACACTAAAAAATTATTCACTGTTTATCTGAAATTCAAGTTCAGCTGGTGTATTGTATCTGGCTCCTGACCAAGGCAGCTCATTAGTGAGCTCTTCTTTCTTCAGCCTCAGTTAGCCAAGAAATCTGGAAACCAGGGGTGTTTGAAGCCAAGCAGGCTCAGAGCAAGTCATCAAAGCTCTGTAGTGTGAATGACTGCCTGGGGCAGTGCAGGAAGGAGTAAACTTCATCCCACCCACAGAGAGAGGCACTCCATGGGCAAGGGGGCTCTGAGCCACGGGAAGTGGCTGTCAGTTCAGGTACCCCTATGCAGGCTGGTTACCCCGGGGGCAGTCCTCAGGCCACAGTGGGAATACACGTTACTTTCCCCATCCCTTTGACCCCCTGGGGGCGCGGCCCACTGCCCAGGGGTTGACTCTCTGCAGGCTGCACTGGCAACCATAGCCATT
The DNA here is from genome assembly GCF_005190385.1 of Monodon monoceros. Lineage (NCBI taxonomy): Eukaryota > Metazoa > Chordata > Mammalia > Artiodactyla > Monodontidae > Monodon > Monodon monoceros. The sequence continues at coordinate 61,909,947 of NW_021703782.1, forward strand.
GCTGTCTCTGCCGTGAGGACTCAGCAGGATGCTCGGCATCCCAGGGCACAGGTTTGCTCACCTCCACCGCCCTCTGAACACTCATCCTGCCCGTGGGTCCTGGGGGCTGGGGGCTTGTGGAGCTCTGCTGGGTGTCCCCCACCCACCCCCTGTGAGAGGAGGCCAGCCCAGATACCACCATCCTCCTTACGGTGGTGGACTTCACTGTGCGACATTGTCCATGTCAGGAAGGAACAGCTTTTCCTCTATGCTCTTATGTTAAGTACCTGGGGACCTGCAAATTAAACTAACAAAAGACAGATGAACAGGAGAAAACACACAATTTTCATTAATACTTATAGGCATATGGGTTTACAGAAAAGAAGTGAAACTCAAAGAAGTAGTTACACTCAGGGGCTTATATATCTCTTTTTTTCTCAACATCTTTATTGGAGTATAATTGCTTTACAATATTGTGTTAGTTTCTGCTCTATAACAAAGTGAATCAGCTATATGCATACGTATATTCCCATGTCCCCTCCCTCTTGCGTCTCCCTCCACCCTCCCTATCCAACCCGTCTAGGTGAACAAAAAGCACGGAACTGATCTCCCTGTGCTATGTGGCTGCTTCCCACTAGCTATCTATTTTACATTTGGTACTGTATATATGTCCATGCCACTTTCTCACTTCCTCCCAGCTTACCCTTCCCTCTCCCTGTATCCTCAAGTCCATTCTTTATGTCTGCGTCTTTATTCCTATCCTGCCCCTAGGTTCATCAGAACCTTTTTTTTTAGACTCCAGATATATGTGTTAGCATACGGTATTTGTTTTTCTCTTTCTGACTTACATCACTCTGTATGACAGACTCTAGGTCCATCCACCTCACTACAAATAACTTAATTTCCTTTCTTTTTATGGCTGAGTAATATTCCATTGTATATATGTGCCACATCTTCTTTATCCATTCATCTGTTGATGGACACTTAGGTTGCTTCCATGTCCTGGCTATTATAAATAGACCTGCAATGAACATTGTGGTACATGACTCTTTTTGAATTATGGTTTTCTCAGGGTATATGCCCAGTAGTGGGATTGCTGGGTCATATGGTAGTTCTATTTTTAGTTTTTTAAGGAACCTCCATAGTGGCTGTATCAATTTACATTCCCACCAACAGTGCAAGAGGGTTCCCTTTTCTCCACACCCTCTCCAGCATTTATTGTGTGTAGATTTTTTGATGATGGCCATTCTGACTGGGGTGAGGTAATACATCATTGTAGTTTTGATTTGCATTTCTTTACTGATTAGAATGTTGACCATTCTTTCATGTGTTTGCTGCCAATCTGTATATCTGCTTTGAAGAAATGTCTATTTAGGTCCCCTGCCCATTTTTGGATTGGGTCGTTTTTTTGATATTGAGCTGCATGAGCTGCTTGTATATTTTGGAGATTAATCCTTTGTCAGTTGCTTCGCTTGCAAATATTTTCTCCCATTCTGAGGGTTGTCTTTTGGTCTTGTTTATGGTTTCCCCTGCTGTGCAAAAGCTTTTGTTTCATTAGGTCCCATTTGTTTATTTTTGTTTTGATTTCCATTTCTCTAGGAGGTGGGTCAAAAAGGATCTCGCTGTGATTCATGTCATAGAGTGTTCTGCCTACGTTTTCCTCTAAAAGTTTTATAGTGTCTGGCCTTACATTTACGTCTTTAATCCATTTTGAGTTTATTTTTCTGTATGGTGTTAGAGAGTGTTCTAATTTCCTTCTTTTACATGTACCTGTCCAGTTTTCCCAGCGTTACTTATAGAAGAGGCAGTCTTTTCTCCATTGTATATTCTTGCCTCCTTTATCAAAGATAAGGTAATCAGGACTTCCCTGGTGGCGCAGTGGTTGAGAGTCCACCTGCCGATGCAGGGGACACGGGTTCGTGCCCCGGTCCGGGAAGATCCCACATGCCGTGGAGCGGCTGGGCCCGTGAGCCATGGTCACTGAGCCTGCGCGTCTGGAGCCTGTGCTCCGCAACGGGAGAGGCCACAACAGTGAGAGGCCCGCATACCGCAAAAAAAAAAAAAGATAAGGTAATCATATGTGTGTGGGTTTATCTCTGGGCTTTCTAACCTGTTCCATTGATCTATATTTCTGTTTTTATGCCAGTACCATACTGTCTTGATTACTGTAGCTCTGTAATATAGTCTGAAGTCTGGGAGCCTGATTCCCCCAGCTCCGTCTTTCTTTCTCAAGATTGCTTTGGCTATTTGGTGTCTTCTGTGTTTCCATTCAAACTGTGACATGTTTTGTTCTAGTTCTGTGAAAAATGCCATTGGTAGTTTTGATTGGGATTGCATTGAATCTGTAGATTGCTTTGGGTAGTATAGTTATTTCACAATGTTGATTCTTCCAATCAAAGAACATGGTATATCTCTCCATCTGTTTGTATCATCTTTAATTTCTTTCATCAGTGTCTTATAGTTTTCTGCATACAGGTCTTTTCTCTCCGTACGTAGGTTTATTCCTAGGTATTTTATTCATTTTGTTGCAATGGTAAATGGGAGTGTTTCCTTAATTTCTCTTTCAGATTTTTCATCATTAGTGTATAGGAAAACAAGAGATTTCTGTGCATTAATTTGGTATCCTGCTACTTTACCCAATTCATTGCTCTAGTAGTTTTCTGATAGCATCTTTAGGATTCTCTATGTGTAGTATCATGTCATCTGCAAACAGTGACAGTTTTACTTCTTCTTTTCCAATTTGGATTTCTTTTATTTCTTTTTCTTCTCTGACTGCTGTAGCTAAAACTTCCAAAACTACGTTGAATAACAGTGATGAGAGTGGGCTACCTTGTCTTGTTCCTTATCTTAGTGGAAATGGTTTCAGTTTTTCACCATTGAGAACGATGTTGGCTGTGAGTTTGTCATACATGGCCTTTACTATGTTGAGGTAAGTTCCCTCTATGTCTATTTTCTGGAGTGTTTTTATCAAAAATGGATGTTGAATTTTGTCAAAAGCTTTTTCTGCATCTATTGAGATGATCATATGGACTGTATCCTTCAATTTGTTAATATGGTGTATCACATTGGTTGATTTGCATATACTGAAGAATCCTTGCATGCCTGGGATAAATCCCACTTATCATGGTGTATAATCCTTTTAACGTGCTGTTGGATTCTGTTTGCTAGTATTTTGTTGAGGATTTTTGCATCTATGTTCATCAGTGATATTGGCCTGTAGTTTTCTTTTTCGTGACATCTTTGGTTTTCGTATCAGGGGGATGGTGGCCTCGTAGAATGAGTTTGGGAATGTTCCTCCCTCTGGTATATTTTGGAAGAATTTGAGAAGAATAGGTGTTAGCTCTTCTCTAAATGTTTGATAGAATTCACCTGTGAAGCCAGCTGGTCCTTGGCTTTTGTTTGTTGGAAGATTTCTAATCACAGTTTCAATTTCAGTGCTTGTGATTGGTCTGTTTATATTTTCTATTTCTTCCTGGTTCAGTCTCAGAATGTTGTGCTTTTCTAAGAATTTGTCCATTTCTTCCAGGTTGTCCATTTTATTAGCATATAGTTGCTTGTAGTAATCTCTCACGATCCTTTGTATTTCTGCAGTGTGTGATGTTACTTCTACTTTTTCATTTCTAATTCTGTTGATTTGAGTGCTCTTTTTTTCTTGATAAGTTTGACTAATGGTTTATCAATTTTGTTTATCTTCTCAAAGAACCAGCTTTTAGTTTAATTGATCTTTGCTATTGTTTCCTTCATTTATTTCTGATCTGATCTTTATGATTACTTTCCTTCTGCTAAATTTGGGGATTTTTTGCTCTTCTTTCTCTAATTGCTTTAGATGTAAGGTTAGGTTGTTTATTTGAGATGTTTCTTGTTTCTTGAGGTAGGATTGTATTGATATAAACTTCCCTCTTAGAACTGCTTTTGCTGCATCCCATAGGTTTTGGGTCGTCGTGTTTTCATTGTCATTTGTTTCTAGGTATCTTTTGATTTCCTCTTTGATTTCTTCAGTGATCTCTTGCTTATTTAGCAGCGTATAGTTTGCCCTACATGTGTTTGTATTTTTTCCAGTTTTTTTCCTGTAATTGGTATCTAGTCTCATAGCATTGTGGTCAGAAAAGATACTTGATACGATTTCAGTTTTGTTAAATTTACCAAGGCTTGATTTGTGACCCAAGATATGATCTATACTGGAGAATGTTCCATGAGCACTTGAGAAGAAAGTGTATTCTGTTGTTTTTGGATGGAATGTCCTATAAATATCATTTAACTCCATCTTGTTTAATGTGTCATTTAAAGCTTGTGTTTCCTTATGTATTTTCATTTTGGATGATCTGTCCATTGGTGAAAGTGGGTTGTTAAAGTCCCCTACTATGATTGTGTTACTGTCAATTTCCCCTTTTATGGCTGTTAGCATTTGCCTTATGTATTGAGGTGCTCCTATGTTGGGTGCAAAAATATTTACAATTGTTTTATCTTCGTGGATTGATAATTTGATCATTCTGTAGTGTCCTTCTTTGCCTCTGTAATAATCTTTATTTTAAAGTCTATTTTCTCTGATATGAGAATTGCTACTCCAGCTTTCTTTTGATTTCCATTTCCACGGAATATCTTTTTCCGTACCCTCACTTTCAGTCTGTATGTGTACCTAGGTCTGAAGTGGGTCTCTTGTAGACAGCATATATGTGGGTCTTGTTTTTGAATCCATTCAGACAGTCTATGTCTTTTGGTTGGAGCATTTAATCCATCTACATTTAAGGTAATGATCGATATGTATGTTCCTATTACCATTTTCTTAATTGTTTTGGGCTTGTTATTGCAGGGATTTTCCTTCTCTTGTGTTTCCTGCCTAGAGAAGTTCCTTTAGCATTCATTGTAAAGCTGGTTTGGTGGTGGTGAATTCTCTTAGCTTTTGCCTGTCTGTAAAAGTTCTAATTTCTCGGGGCTTCCCTGGTGGTGCAGTGGTTGAGAGTCCGCCTGCCGATGCAAGGGACGCGGGTTCGTGCCCCGGCACGGGAAGATCCCACATGCCGTAGAGTGGCTGGGCCCGTGAGCCATGGCCGCTGAGCCTGCGCGTCCAGAGCCTGTGCTCCACAACGGGAGAGGCCACAACAGTGAGAGGCCCGCATACCGCAAAAAAAAAAAAAAGTTCTAATTTCTCCAACGAATCTGAATGAGATCCTTGCTGGGTAATCTCGGTTGTAGGTTTTTCCCTTTCATCACTTTAAATATGTCCTGCCAGTCCCTTATGGCTTGCAGAGTTTCTGCTGAAAGATCAGCTGTTAACCTTATGGGGATTCCCTTGTATGTTATTTGTTGCTTTCCCTGCTGCTTTCAATATTTTTTCTTTGTATTTAATTTTTGATAGTTTGATTAATATGTGTCTTGGCATGTTTCTCCTTGCATTTATCCTGTATGGGACTCTCTGCACTTCCTGGACTTGATTGACTATTTCCTTTCCCATATTAGGGAAATTTTCAACTATAATCTCTTCAAATATTTTCTCAGTCCCTTTCTTTTTCTCTTCTTCTTCTGGGACGCCTATAATTCGAATGTTGGTGTGTTTAATGTTGTCCCAGAGGTCTCTGAGACTGTCCTCAATTCTTTTTATTCCTTTTTCTTTATTCTGCTCTGTGGGAGTTATTTCCACTATTTTATCTTCCAGGTCACTTATCTGTTCTTCTGCCTCAGTTATTCTGCTATTGATCCCTTCTAGAGAATTTTTAATTTCATTTATTGTGTTGTTCATCATTGTTTGCTCTTTAGTTCTTCTAGGTCCTTGTTAAACGTTTCTTGTATTTTCTCCATTCTATTTCCAAGATTTTGGATCATCTTTACTATCATTATTCTGAATTCTTTTTCAGGTAGGCTGCCTATTTCCTCTCCATTTGTTAGGTCTGGTGGGTTTTTCCCTCGCTCCTTCATCTGCTGTGTATTTCTCTCTCTTCCCATTTTGCTTACCTTACTGTGTTTGGGGTCTGGTCTTCACAGGCTGCAGATTCGTACTTCCTTTTGTTTTTGGTGTCTGCCCCCAGTGGGTAAGGTTGGTTCAATGGGTTGTGTATGCTTCCTGGTGGAGGGGAGTGGTGTCTGTGTTCTGGTGGATGAGGCTGGATCTTGTCTTTCTGATGGGCAGGACTGCGTCCAGTGGTGTGGTTTTGGTTGTCTACAACCTTATGATTTTAGGCAGCCTCTCTGCTAATGGGTGGGGTTGTGTTCCTGTCTTGCTAGTTGTTTGGCATGGGGTGTCCAGCACTGTAGCTTGCTGGTCACTGAGTGGAGCTGGGTCTTAGCACTGAGATGGAGATCTCTGGGAGATTTTCGTCATTTGATCTTACGTGGAGCGGGGAGGTCTCTGGTGGACCAATATCCTGAACTTGGCTCTCCCATCTCAGAGGCACAGGCCTGACACCCAGCCAGAGCACCAAGACCCTGTCACCCACACGGCTCAGAAGAAAAGGGAGAAACAAAAAGAAATTAAAATAAATTAATTAAAATAAATATAGTTATTAAAATAAAAATTTTAAAGAATTATTAAATTAAAAATTTTTTAAGTAATTAAAAAAAGAGAGAACAACAAAACCAATAAACAAATCCACCAATGATAACAAGCGTTAAAAACTAAGATAAACATAAAAATCAGAAACTGGTCAGTAGCATACAGCAAACCCCAAGTCTACAGTTGCTCCCAAAGTCCACCTCCTCAATTTGGGATGATTTGTTGTCTATTCAGGTATTCCACAGATGCAGGGTACATCAAGTTGATTGTGGAGATTTCATCCACTGCTCCTGAGGCTGCTGGGAGAGATTTCCCTTTCTCTTCTTTGTTCACACAGCTCCCGGGGCTCAGCTTTGGATTTGGACCCGCCTCTGCGTGTAGGTCGCCTGAGGGCGTCTGTTCTTCGCTCAGACAGGACGGGGTTAAAGGAGCCGCTGATTCGGGAGCTCTGGCTCACTCAGGCTGGGGCGAGGCAGCGGCACGGATGCGGGTCGAGCCTGCGGCGGCACAGGCTGGCATGACGTTGCACCAGCCTGAGGCACGCCGTGCGTTCTCCCGGGGGAAGTTGTCCCTGGAACCCGGCACCCTGGCAATGGCGGGCTGCACAGGCTCCCGGGAGGGGAGGTGTGGACAGTGACCTGTGCTCGCACACAGGCTTCTTGTTGGCTGCAGCAGCGGCCTTAGCGTCTCATGCCCGTCTCTGGGGTCCGCGCTGATAGCCGCGGCTCGCGCCCGTCTTTGGAGCTCGTTTAGGCGGTCCTCTGAATCCCCTCTCCTCGCGCACCCCGAAACAATGGTCTCTTGCCACTTAGGCAGTTCCAGACTTTTTCCCGGACTCCCTCCCGCGTAGCTGTGGCACACTAGCCCCTTCAGGCTGTGTTCACGCTGCCAACCCCAGTCCTCTCCCTGGGATCCGACCGAAGCCCGAGCCTCAGCTCCCAGCCCCGCCCACCCCGGCGGGTGAGCAGACAAGCCTCTCGGGCTGGTGAGTGCCGGTCGGCCCTGATCCTCTGTGCGGGAATCTCCCCGCTTTGCCCTCCGCACCCCTGTTGCTGTGCTCTCCTCCGCGGCTCCGAAGCTCCCCCCTCCGCCACCCGCAGTCTCCGCCTGTGAAGGGGCTTCCTAGTGTGTGGGACCTTTCCTCCTTCACAGCTCCCTCCTAGAGGTGCAGGTCCTGTCCCTATTTTTTTGTCTCTGTTTATTCTTTTCTCTTTTGCCCTACCCAAGTACGTAGCGAGTTTATTGCCTTTTGGGAGGTCTGAGGTCTTCTGCCAGCATTCAGTAGGTGTTCTGTAGGAGCTGTTCCACACGTCGCTGTATTTTTTTTTTTTTTTTTTTTGTGCGGTACATGGGCCTCTCACTGTTGTGGCCTCTCCCGTTGCGGAGCACAGGCTCCGGACGCACAGGCTCAGCGGCCATGGCTCACGGGCCCAGCGGCTCCGCGGCTTGTGGGATCTTCCCAGACCGGGGCACGAACCTGCGTCCCCTGCATCGGCAGGCAGACTCTCAACCACTGCGCCACCAGGGAAGCCCACATCGATGTATTTTTGATGTATTTGTAGGGAGGAAGGTGATCACGTCTTACTCCTCTGCCATCTTGAAGGTCCTATCTTTTTAACAAAGCAAAGGGTTTGAGCTTCAAAAGGTGATAAATTGTGGGGAAGTGACTAGGAAATATATGGGGAGGAACTAATGGAAGATAGGGCTATTTTAGTAAGGTCTGTTTATGCAAACTCATCTTAGTGTTGACTCCCCATCTGCAATGATAAGAGTCGCTCTTCTCTCCCTGGTACAGGGCTGGTACCTTCTTCAAAGGGAAATTTATGCCCTGCTTTTAGGCAGATATGAGGAGGGCAGAGAACTCTTCCTGCATCTGCTGAGTCTCAGTTTCCTTCAACTCAAAACAGTCTTTGTGCCAAAGTGGCCTATTGTGGGGTAACGTATTCTGATCCGCTTCCCCACGCTGCTTCAGGTGGGGCTGTGGTGGATATTCCTGTTGGCCAGGAAGCCATGCGGAGGCCCAGGCACTACCACCACCATCCCCAAACTCATGCACAGCCTGTGGACCTCCCAAAATCGAGCAGGTGCTGAACTACACAACTAGGCCTGGCGGAAGCCCTGCTCTGCCCCCGAGGGCATCTCCACCTTCACTGCCTCTTTCTCTGCTCCTTCAGCCCACTCACAAGGAGCCCCTCCTGTAAGGCACTGGCTCCTTCACCTACGTTTCAAAACCCTTACTGACTGCGTCGAACCCTAAGTTTAGGGGGAAAAATTCTCCTTGAGTAATTTTTCTTGTAATTAATTAAACCAATCCATAACTGTGAAGGGTAAAGAATTGTCCTCTCACCCCCAGCCCTATGGGGGTGATTTACTTAATGTCACTAGTTACTTCTGAACACTGGTGTTAACCACCTCCAACCTGGGAGCCTCCTTACAGCGATTTGGACCCTGAGAGAGTCTTTTATTCACCTGAGTGGGTAACGTAAAGATGAGCAATCTCGGGCTTCCCTGGTGGCTCAGTGGTTGAGAGTCCGCCTGCCGATGCAGGGGACATGGGTTCGTGCCCCGGTCCGGGAAGATCCCACATGCCGCAGAGCGGCTGGGCCCGTGAGCCATGGCCGCTGAGCCTGCGCGTCCGGAGCCTGTGCTCCACAACGGGAGAGGCCACAACAGTGAGAGGCCCGCGTACGGCAAAAAAAAAAAGGATGAGCAATCTCTTCTCAAATATTATGACCAGTAGATTTGTCTTTTCCTCCCTTACTAGAGGGCTGGATTGGGCTCTAGAAGACTGTTCTCCAGACAGGAGTAGATTTTGGTGGTTCTTGTTGCCACTCTAGATTCTTGTGGAAGAGGGGGAATGTCTCCTCCCAGAGGTTTTGATTTAGACGGTTTGAGGGGGATCCAGGATCTAGATTGTTAACTGACATCTCAGGGTCTTCCAAATCCAGTGATTCGCAGACAACACTTGGAGAAACTTTGGATTCAATGATCTTCCTTGTTTTCTATTATTTGTCTAGTAGATTTAATAAAGTTGCGACTTAAAGTTTTATTTCCTTCCTGGTGGTTTTAGACAATTCATATTTAAGTTTAATCTGGGAGCCACAGTATTGTCCATTTACCCAAGACCCCTTCTTCGGGAATCTGTGGTCAACAGCACAGCCATCTGTGACACCGATACTTGCTCAGTGGGAATTCATTCCTCGGTAGGCTGGGGCTTCTCAGGAGTCCCCGGCAGGTCCAGTGTCACAGGGCTGGTGGGTGTGAATGTCTTGGTCCACAGCCACAACTGTCCTGGAGGAGAGATCCTAGAACTTGAGTGAAACAGAACGTAGCAAATATGCCTTTGAAAGACTCACACCTTTCTTGTTTCGTCAAGGGATTAACTATGACCAAGGAGCCCAGGGAAAATGCTGACTTCATCCACTTTACCCCTACCGACCTCTAGGGGGCAGCAGAGCCAGGAGAAACATTCATTAACGTCTGTCCGTCTGTAGTGACTGGCTCGCTGATGGAAAGGGAAGACAGGGAGAGCTCTGAATGCTCAGGATTCTACAGCCATGGCCGCATTTCCCACTTCTGATGGAGGCATCTCCGGACCCCGGAGAAAACCAGGGGTCTGGGCAAACAAAGGCACAGGACTTCTAAAACACCCTGTGAACTCTAAACCCATACGATGACCCAAACTGCTGAGATGGAAACCCACATCCACCACCTCCAGGGATTGCCTTTGGGTAGGTTACTTCTTTGCTTCCTTATCTATCAAAGGGGAAGAGTAATACTACCCACCTTAAGTGACTGAGGAGAGATGAAATGAGTTACTAGATGTAAATCGTGTAGAAGAATGGCTAGCACAGAGTAAGTGCTTTCTAAATGACTGCTCCTTGAGTCACAAATAACTCCAAACCATTTTTGGAAAATGCCAGATTCGGGATAGCGCTGATTTTTAATAATTTTCATTTGGGTTGGACCCAGACAGATCTTTTAAAATAATTAATAATATCTAACAGGTGCCTGGAATTGCTGATTTGAATAAGTCAGTGTTGGATTAACAAGATTTTGTCTAGGGTAGGTATAAACAGGAATATATAGAACGTGTTTCTGACAGATACATACAGGGCCTTTGGCAAATCAAATACTCCATGTAATAGGGAGCTACGTGTGCATCATACCCAATTGCCAATTTTCAAAAATCTCTATAGAATAAAATATCTCTAACACTAAACCACATTAGATATAATGTTTCTTAAAGGTTCAGGGTCTGCGGTGAACCACAGCTATTACTGTAGTGGAGATGCTTTGGCAGGCTGGTTCATAGTGCCTCAGTGTTTGCTGGTATTTTCATTCATTCATCAGCTTTGTTTTCCACAGACATTTGGAGTCTTTCATTCAAACCACAGTGCAAGTATGAGGTCATATCTAAAACCACTAAGCAGTGACTCAAGTCCTCTGGAGGGACTTTTCTGAACAACCGCTGAGTTTACTTTCGGTTAAGTCCAGTAGCTTTGCCCGTGGGATATATGAAACGCTTGACACAGCCAAACAACCCCAGCAAACTCTCAGAATCCAGTTAGTAAATAAACTGCATTGTAATGTAAGAAAAAAACACTGCCCTTGCTATTTACCCTTCACACCGAAATAGTAAATGATACTGTGGGAACAATGAAGGATATCACTGAAAAGAACATGAGCAAAAGGGAAAATTGCCTCTTCTAAGACTCCTCTTGCCCTCTAAGATTGGGATTTGGGCAAGATGCCTTCGGAAATGATTTTTTTCCCCGGGAATGACAACATTCAGTACCACATAAAAAGTGAAATTGAAGCATTGATCTTATTCTTCAAATACAGGATAGCTTCAATATTAAAATTAACATATAAATGTAGCATCCATCTTATTTTGAACTCACTTCTGCTGAGTAAACGCACATATAAAGAATGAATCACTGAAACAGTATGCAATGAAATCAAGTTCATTTTTCAAATACGTCAGTTCAAATGCAGTCAGTGCCTGTTTTCTGGGCACTCAACAAATGTTCCCAGGATGCCTCCCCTACCATCGTCTCCCACAGATCCAGCCACAGGGCAACCTGGGGACCCTGGAAGATGAGTCCCTGAAGAGCAAACCCCATAATATATGACTGCTACACTGCACTGAATAGGATCCCCTCCTCTGGTCCTATTCTTTTCATAAATTTTAAATGTTCTTAGGCTCTTAGAAGCTGGCCAATTAACTGTAAGAGCCTAGACCAGAGGTCTACAATCACTGCCCCTTTTCCCTGGTACCTGTCCCCTTTCCAGGTTGCTCTTCTATTAATTTCAACGACAGCCATACACCTGGCTAACAAATGCCTTGCTTCTCAAGACGTTTGTGAAACTACTTCTGGTTTTCCCATCATCAAGAGTGTTGAGATAATACAGATATAATAGAAATGCTTCTACTTTTCACTGTGTATTTCCTGCAATCTAGCCCAGGTGCTATATAGCAACTTTAAAACACATTTGGGAGCCAGCAACTGAAATTCACTTACAATTAACTTCTGTTTCTACATATTATTTCTGGAGATTCCACTATGGAATTATGGACGTATACAGCAAATTACTATGTTAATTTTTTTCTTCTGCAGGACTGGCATGTTTGTAAGTCTATTTTAAACTCACTCTTATTCACTAAAATTCAGTTAAGAGCAACATCTCTTTTAAAAAACTTACTGCTTTATACTCAGATTATATTATCACCAAACAGCTAATGTTAAACATGGACAGCAGAATAAAATCAAGTGATCTAAAAAGGACAAAACAAAACCAAAAATAAAAACAAGAAACAGAAAAGAAAACTGTTGATATTTCACAGTGAGATATCGCCTCACACCTGTTAGAATGGCTATCACCAAAAAGACAAGAGGCAAGTGCTGGAGAGGGTGTGGAGAAAAGGGAACCCTCTTGCACTGTTGTTGGGAATGTAAATTGGGGCGGCCACTATGGAGAACAGTATGGAGGTTCCTCAAAAACCTAAAAATAGAACTACCATATGATCCAACAATTCCAATTCTGGGAATATATCTGAAGAAAATGAAAATACTATCTCAAAGAGATATCTGCACTCCATGTACATTGCAGCATTATTCACAACATATGGAAACAACCTAAGTGTCCATCAATGCGTAAATAGATAAAGAAAATGTTACATCCTAAGTGAAATAAGCCAGCCACAAAAAGACAAGTACTATATATGATCTCACTTATATGTGGAATCTAAAAAAGCCAAACTCACAGAAACAGAGAGTAGACTGGTGGTCGCCAGGGGCTAAAGCGTGGGGGAAATGAGGAGATGTTGGTCAAAGTGTACAAACTTCCAATTACAAGATGAATAAGTCCTGGGGATCTAATGTATGGTGATTATGGTTAACAATACTGTATTGTATACTTGAAAGTTGCTGAGAGAACAGATTTAAACCACAAAAAGAAGTAATTATGTGAGGTGATAGATGTGTTAACTAACCTTATTATGGAAATCATTTTGCAACATATACACATATCAAATCAGCACATTATACATCTTTAACAATGCTACATGTCAATTATATCTCAATAAAGCTGGAGAAAGGGGAAGGTTTGTTGATATTTCTTAGAACCCAAAGCTCCAGGGCAAAACCTATTTCCAGGTGTCACGAGTAAGCCAGGAATCACGGAACAACTGAAAAACTGGCAGCAGTCCCCTTAGGGGAAAGGATAGCATGTTTATGCTAATATCTGGTCCTTTACCAAACCCAAGTTTCCAGAAACAGGCATTTCTGATCCCAAACGTGTACTCGATCTAATCATTAACACTGACACTACCATTATTTGAACTGGCTCTAGGGCGTGAATTAAGGCTGCGTACACAGTGAACTTTACTCTTGCCGTAGGAAAGTAGATGTGAGTGGAATGGGGATCTTGAAATCCCCAGCATCACGGTTTGTATCCCTCAGCTCTTTTACTTGGCATAGATCTAAGAAGGAAACCTAAGGATGTGATGCAGAGTGAGGCAGGTCTCAAATCTTAGTGAGTTTAAGAATTACGTGGAGGGACTTCCCCGGTGGCGCAGTGGTTAAGAATCCGCCTGCCAATGCAGGGGACACGGGTTCGAGCCCTGGTCCAGGAAGATCCCACATGCCGTGGAGCAACTAAGCCCGTGCGCCACAACTACTGAGCCCGTGTGCCACAACTACTGAAGCCCACGCGCCTAGAGCCCGTGCTCTGCAACAAGAGAAGCCACTGCAATGAGAAGCCCGCGCACCGCAATGAGAGTAGCCCCTGCTCGCCACAACTAGAGAAAGACCGCACGCAGCAACAAAGACCCAACGCAGCCAAAAATAAATAAATAAATAAATAAAAAAGAATTACCTGGAGAGGATGGTAAAAATGTAGGAGCTTAGGCTACAGGGATTCTGCACTCAACAAGTGGGGCCCAGGAATCTAAACTAGAGACTAAGTATCAGGTGCCTGGACCACACTTTGAGACAAACTGCTGCAGGACAACACGAGCAGCCCACCTGCCATCACATCAAAGATGAACAAAGCATTTACTGTAAGACTAGCAGGGGGAAAGGGGCACTGTGGTTTAATAGGAATTAACTCTCTATAAGCCTGGCCTGACTCAACCGCAAGTGTACAGCCGAGGACCCAGATATTGTGCGTGACAGATGGGATTTAACTAGGAACCGGTTGATGTTGTTTTCCTCTTTTCATCCAGGTGTTGAGTTTCCTGTGAAAGAGTGACTGAGCACCCATGGGCAGAGGAGTGTCCATTGCCCTTGAATTCTTACATGCCAACCGTAGCAGGATGGTCTTTGAGAGCTGAGCTAGAATCTAAGAGGTTTTGCCACTTTAACCAGAGGGGCCTCAGCTGTCAGGACTGCAGAGGAAGCAAAACTGAATGCAGGAAGCAGGACATAGGATCTTAACGCACAATTTTTCCCTCCGACCCCGTACCACACTTACCGCGCCGGAACAAACATATCTTGCTTCAGAAGTACACTGAGGATCAAACATACCTGTAGTAGCCCAGAAATAAGCTGTCTTATAGGCAGTTCCATTTTGCTGGCCATTGGGAAAAGAGGGCAAGAACTTTGATGATCTGTGGGCAAAATCAAACTGTCAGGATACCGTGTCTTAAGCCGTTTTGCTCAATCCAGGTCACTCAGCCTGAAGATATGACAGATTTTATAGCACTGTCATCTCATATAGAACCTGTTATCATTGTTGTTAGATAAATATAAACTTTTGAAGATACCTTTGAAAATACATTTTTGCTAGGTAGGCCCAGACATTAGCCCATCACTACCATATAAAATGTCCTGCACATGTATTTTTAGAATCAGGGGTCACATTATTCTCCTCTCCAGCCCCTCACTAAAATATAACCTTAACAACAAATCATATTTACTTTTAAACACTCTGGTATGTAACCATGTCAACTAGATACACATTAGTCCAACTAATATAAGGAATTTTTCCCCTCAATGATTTCTCCTTCCAAAGGTGCCCAGTAGAAATAAAAATGAGATTTTGTTTGTTTGTTTGAAATATGTTTTCCTCCTGGGACCCATGCAAGGGTGGTGGGCAGCTGACATCAGCTCCTGTTCCCACTGAGGGAGGAGCATCTCAGGCCGAGAGGATTTGCCCTTCTTCCTCCCAGGATGAAGATCCCTTCAAGACTTATTCTTGTGCTGGGAGCTCTCTCTGCATCCTTGTCATGTAGAGGCTTTCACTTATTTTCTCTCCCTTCCACATTCATAAGTTTATTGTCTGACCTGGGCAGTCATCTTTCCTCTCCAGCATTCTGAAGAAAGGAGTAAGAAGTGGTTGGTGTGGGCACCAGTGCACATTGTTGTTCTAAAACTCACTGTTAAAAATACCTGAGCAAGAAGTTTGCCATATACAGTAGCCCCCCCAAAATGCTTTTTAAATGAAGGGGAAAAGCCCTGAAGTTTTGCTGCGGTCATCCCCCAAAGCCAGAATAGCATCTTCTCCAAGTGAGAATGAGGGAATCCACTTCTTCATCCTGAATGCAAATAGGAGTATATACTGAACTTAACAGGAGTAACTGCTCTCATGGATGGAGTACTTTCTCTGTGTCAGGTACCGTGCTATGCACTTTGCTTACTTTCCACACTGTAGATGTTTTCATTTTTACTTTGTTTTTAATGAGATTCTCCATCGTATAATCCCTGCTGTCTTGGACTCAACGGGCAGGTAACTCGGACAATAACATACAAAGAGCATCCTCTTACACGTAATAGGCACTCAATAATTATCTGTTGAAGAAACAAATAAACGGATGGAGGGACTGAATTAAGTCTATTCTTGAAAAATAAATTCTGTCTTTCTGAACGCAGCCCCCAAACTTTGCCATTCATATTTCTCAGGGACATCACATTTAACTGAAGCCTTGATCCATGCACTGGTAAGTAGCTTTTATATCAAGTTTCTATTTTTAGAGATCCTCTTTCCACAAGTAGAAATGACATAAACCAAGATCATCTCCTTAGTTTATTTTTTTCTAGAGTCCTTAGCATGCTACATTAACCTCACAAAGCTTAATCTTGTGTTCATTTCACAATACATTTCATGCAGTTCACAGCTGTGATTGGCTTTACATTGACATTACACGTTTCGATTCAGCCATGTGAAAAGAATAATTCTTAATGGAGTTTGTCTCTGAAAACTGTCCAAGCTTAAATAAGCATGTGAGCAGTTCACTCTATTAAGTGCAGTCTCTCTTTAAAATGCAAGGATTTTTAGCATAGGAGTATAAGGTCCCTGTTTATAGTCCGTTTGCAACCGAACCACTGCCTTTAGGTTTCACATATCCTAAGGAATCCTCTTTTACAAAATTTCATTCAAGGGGTTTCTCTGGTGGCGCAGTGGTTGAGAGTCCGCCTGCCGATGCAGGGGACACGGGTTCGTGCCCCGGTCCGGGAAGATCCCACATGCCGCGGAGCGGCTGGGCCCGTGAGCCATGGCCGCTGAGCCTGCGCATCCGGAGCCTGTGCTCCGCAACGGGAGAGGCCCGTGTACCGCAAAAAAAAAAAAAAAAATTTCATTCAAGTATACTATTTTATTGAACATTCCAGGCTGAGTTTAGGGGCAAGGCTGACCTTCAGCTCTACATCCCCAAATAAATCTTCCATGGGCCCCAGGCTTTCCCAAGACTATTCTCTTTTACAACGAACATTCAGCACTAAAGCCACAGAGCAGAGCTATTTGGCATTTTCCAGTGAAGTGCAAGAAATTAAATAAGTTATGTTTTTATTGCTAAGGTATAGAATCAAGCACAGTCACTTTGTGAAACAGAAGGAAAAGGTATACACAGGATGTGGCCTCTCCTCAAGGGGGGGCCAGGGTTCAAATGCACAGACAATGTCACCTGGTCACCACCCATCGGGTAGCACTTTAAGATGAAGTGTTGAGTATTCTAGAGTCTGAGGAGTCAGACCTCTCGTCATAGTCGTCCTCGGCGTAAATGGACTGCTTTGACACGATGGGACACCCATCGTCAGGGATGGGTATCCGAGGGTCTTCGGGGACGCGGGCAGGGAGGACAGGTGAGCTTCTGAAGACGCTTGTAGAGTTAGTGGGGAAAGGGCTGACGTACTGGGACCTCAGCTGGTACTGTTGCTGCAACGTCATGGTGTTCCACAGGGTGACATCGTTGGGAAGAAAGGGGCTCGACTGGTTTCTCGCCAAAGTATTCCTCAGCATCAGAGGGTACCGGGGGGGCTGGGGGAACGGGTTCTGCAGGGGCACGGCCAGGGGGTTGGGGACCACGTTACTGGAGTCGGCGGAAAACCTCAACGTGTCTGGGACTCTGAAGGCCGAGCCCACGGACCATTTGGAAGAGGAGATGGGGTAGGAGCTCAAAGTGTGTTCAAAGATGTGCCCGCTGGAGGGCAGCACCAGGCCCTCGGGCTCTGCCGCAGTTCGGTCCGCGGCCAAGCTGGAGGTGCGGCTGGAGAGCAGGACCTCCACGGCGCTCACCAGGTCGCCCCCGCAGCCCTTCAGGATCAGCTCCAGCACCGTGGGCTTCTGGTTGGGGAATATTTTTTTTAACACTTCCAGGGGCGGTCTGTTGGCTTTCAAGCTGAAGGGCAGAGACACGGTCCCCGAGGGGCCCTCGATCAGGAGGTGATTCTGCTCCCCGGGGTACTTGGGGCTGTCGGGTCGGCTCTCGGAGCTGCCTCCGTTCTTCTGGACCGCATACCCCCCTTCGTCCACCGACACTATCTCGGGGCTCTCTGGCGTGAAGCAGCCCTTACTTTTGGCCACGTCCGGGGAGCTCCTCTGGTCCGTATCTTTGTCACTGAAGGTCTCAGTGATGTCCGCTGTGCTGCTGTCCCCGAGTCGTTCTTCAGTCAAATCTGAAAAGCAGGGAACAGCTGGGTTAATCCTTTCCTGGTGTGTGTAAAGGGGAACAGATGTGCTCAGGAGAGGGCCCTACATGGGCTTTCTGCAAGGGGAACTGCTTCCTTGTGGGTTATAACACACTGCAAGCCTTAAAAATATCCAGTGTGTCACTGGCAAATGGGGAAAAAATACCTGAAAATAAAGATCTAGAAATCGGAGTGATTTCTCAGAATGGTGTGTGCAGGGAAGCTTGCCTTCAACACAGAATGGAAACACGATACCTACAACCACAGATGTGGCTGTCTAGCGCTAACAATCTAAATAGGGGCCAGGCTGGGGATAAACACCATCCAGGGAAGAACAGGAAAAGGAACCCAGGCTTGTCTTCTGGTCCCTCTTCTGCAAATGAGGTGGCCGGTGTCATTCAAGGACATTAACAGCCGGTGCACGACGCATATACCGTCGTATGTGGGAAATTTTAATATTTTAAATCCATTTTCCCAGAGGCAGATTTTGTGTCAAATGTCCTGTGAACTAGTCGTCAGTATGTTTCATCAGGACACCATGTACAATAACTAGTCGATATGATTGCCAAAGTGAAACAGGCAGCCTCTATACATTGAAATTTTTCTTAAAAGCCCACTCAAGGTCCTGGCAGACTTGGTTGCCTATAACCCACACTACAGGGTAAGCAAAACCAGCTGTGAAATCTGGATGTGGGACAGGCTACAGAGAGAAAGAAGGAAATGGCTGGAGAAGGCTTGTGAAACTGCCAGGGAGCAAGATCCACCAGTGAAGCAGTGCGTCCATAACTCCAGGACCTGGGCTGCAAGAAGCAGACAGGTTTTCGTGAACTGTTTCATTAGTAAAGTTCATGGAGAGAACTTCAAGATACCTTCCTGAACTATATTAAAAGAAGAGAGAAACCAAACAAAACAAAAAGCTTCCCAAATAAAGCAGAGATTTGCCGTGAAGTAAACCAGTTGCAAATTTAACATTTTGACTTAAGACATCACACCCCCACAAGGGCTAGTATTACAGTGCTAAACAGGCAGAAAGGAAGGAAGGAAGGAAGGAAGGAAGGAGTAAGTAAGTAAGATTGGTCTGCTTGCAGAAGTAGGTTCTAAGAGATCTTAATAATAAAGAAACATATTCTTTATTAACAAGCTATATGCGAGTGGATTTTTATCCACTGCCCTGCCTGAATAGCCTCATTGTCGCCTTCTCAGTGGGCACACCTGATTATGTGTAGATAGCCAGCTGGTGAAATTTCATCAAAGCAGCTTCTAAAATCCATCTCCTCCTATTTGTTGTTGTTTTTTATTTTAAAACGCTTAAACAGGGACTTCCCTGGTGGCGCAGTGGTTAAGAATCCACCTGCCAATGCAGGGGACCTGAGTTCGATCCCTGGTCCGGGAAGATCCCACGCGCTGTGGAACAACTAAGCCCGTGCGCCACAACCATTGAGCCTGCGCTCTGGAGCCCGTGAACCACAACTACTGAAGCCTGCGTGCCTAGAGCCCGTGCTCCGCAACAAGAGAAGCCTCCGCAATGAGAAGCCTGCGCACCGCAATGAAGAGGAGCCCCCGCTCGCCGCAACCAGAGAAAGCCCGCGCGCAGCAACAAAGACCCAACGCAGCCAGAAATAAAGAAAATTAATTTATTTTTAAAAGTAAATAAAAAGCCTTAAACAAAGGCCCATTTATGAGCATTCTTCTAATATGGGATGTACCTTAATTATAATTGAAAAACAAAACTTTGATTCTTCACAAAGCAATAAATATGTCCTAGGCATAAATAAATACTTTAAGAAATTCTTAAACTGTATCAGTGAAACTTTCAATTATAAATCTGATACAAATTCGTAGTTGTCCCAAATTTGCATTTTATTTACACTGCTTCTTTTTTCCGGTACAAAATATCAAGTGTCCACGTGGGGATCATTTGCAGCCCACACACATGAAGCCATTTCTGCTTTCTGTAACAACTCTGGGATATGCACAAAACACCTATTTTTGCAAGAGAAATTTGACATATCCTCTCCTGCAACTTCCTAGGACTGGAATCCCAGTTTTCACCCCCTGGGTTAATGTGGTATTTGTCCTTGATCCCAACGAGAAAAACAGCAACAGAAAAGCTTCCATATCTTCATATTCTAATCAGCTAGACCTGCCTACATTTTCCTGACTCAGGACCCCACGCCTACCTCTTGGTGTTACGCTATCGTTAAACACTTGACAGTAAGCGGATGGTGACAGTATGCTAACTCAGCACTGAACTCAACATACAATTGGATCTTGGCCCCTGCTCAGCGGAGCTTGGGAAAACAAGTCAAATACTCTCCTGGGGAAAATATGGACATAAAATAATGTTTTCAATACTGTGCTCCTCTAAACAGTTTTCTTATTTCTTTCGCTTTCATTATCTATTATTGTCAGCATCAAGTACTTGTATTGCTGTAACCTGCAAGCCACTGAGGAAAACAGAATAAAGGGTGGAAAATACCAGGATGTATAAGACTGGCCCCTAACTTGTGGAATTTATTACCAAGTTGGGGAAATAAGACGCATGTGCAAGGGGGAAAGCAAACACAACCAGGCAGAATTTGCTAAGCAGCAAATCTGCACACATGGAACACGAATGTTCATAGCAGCATTATCCACAAGAGCCAAAGAGTGGAAGCAACCAAGTGTCCATCAAAGATGGATGACGGGGGCTTCCCTGGTGGCGCAGCGGTTGAGAGTCCGCCTGCCGATGCAGGGGACACGGGTTCGTGCCCCGGTCCGGGAAGATCCCACATGCCGCGGAGCGGCTGGGCCCGTGAGCCATGGCCGCTGGGCCTGCGCATCTGGAGCCTGTGCTCCGCAACAGGAGAGGCCACACAGTGAGAGGCCCACATACCACCAAAAAAAAAAAAAAAAAAAAAAAAATGATGGATGAATGGATAAACAACATGTGGTCCATTCATATAATGAAATATTATTCAGCCTCAAAAAGGAATGAAATTCTCACACATGCTACAATGTGGATGAATCATGCTAAGTGAAGTAAGGCAGACACAAAAGGACAAATATCTATGATTCCACTTATATAACGTACCTAGAATAGGCAAACTCATAGTGACAGAAAGTAAAATGGTATTCCCAGGGGCTAGGGCAGGGGGTAAGGGGGACTTACTGTCTAATGGGTACTGAGTTTCAGTTAGGGATGATGGAAAAGTTCTGAAAATGGAAAGTGGTGATGGCCACACAACATTATGAAAATACTTAAAGCCACTACATTGTGTCCCTAAAAAAAGGTTAAAATAGTAAATTTTGTTATGTATATTTTACCACAATGAAAAAGTGAAAGAAATATGATACACGGTGTCATAGCAATACAGGAGATGGTGGGTTGTTGGGTTTTTTTTTTAAAGCAAGGAACAACTGGTTCTTCTAGGAAACAAAAACATATGTAAATACAGCTAAAAAGCTCTGATTGTGATATTTTTAAAAGAAATGTGTGAACCTAAAAATACCTTCCCACTTTAAAAGGTAACTTTTCCCCACTCTGGATGAGCTGCAAACACCGAAGACATTTGGGGAAAATGCTTCGAGCTCTATTACCAAGCTTAGTCTTCCACAGAATGCTTTAGACGCCAGAAGAAAGTGACTCAAAGGGCAGAAGTTTAGCCAAAAGGGAACTAAGAAATGATGTTCTGGCTAATCTGACGTATCTAACATTATGAAAATGTAGTATTTTTTTCAAGATGGTAAAGGACATACTGTCCCAATCAACTGGATATTGGACGGCAGGACTCTAAATCAGGCAATACAAAATTTAACTTTGGAAGCTAGTTTCCGGATCTGCAGAACAGGCCACAGTAGAATCCTCTATGATTGGCAGCTTGTTTACCAATTGTGAACCCCTAGACTGCATGAGGCCTCTTTCATATTTTCTTGTGCTACCCTTTGCACCTGCCACTGTGACATCCCCGGTGCAGCAAGAGCTCCTGGTGACTTCTCAGAGAGTGTGGTGGATTGTGCTGATTCACCCACACTTTCTCTCTGAAGATTTCTGGGCTGATCAGCCTCTCCAAAGGGGTGGGCAGGCTATGGCCAAAAAGTGAGAAAATCTAACCGGATGTCACAGGAATCAAATCTACAAATTCAGAACATTCCAACCAACTGAGCTCAGCACTGTTTATACTGTACTCAAAGGGGAGACGGAAGCCATTGAATGAAGCAGTGAGTGGGACACACCCGTGGTGCCCACACACCTGAGCAACGCATAACGTCCTGCTAAGGGGTGCCAGGTAAGCAGACACCCAGACAACATCCAAGACTGTTGGGGATACAGAACCGGGCAAGGGAAGACTAGCCTCTCACCTTGTACCAAGAATAACTCCTTACCCAGCGATAATTTCTAAAGGTCGGAACATACGAGCCCTGCAAATTTACGGTGTCAAGTACTGGTTGTGTTGTTGTGCCTAAACTAGAAGTATTGTAAATTACTGTCATAAATACAGACTTTCACAAGTAATTATAGAGGGTGAGTTTTGGGCCCAGTGATAAAGCGTAATTTAATAACGGGTGTTTCTTTACATCTGTAGATTTTTCCCTAAATGAACTTTACAAATTGTTCCGGTTGGTTTAAAACACAAAGGCCTTTCCAGATATAGAAATGTGAAACTGCCCAGTATCAAAATGAAAAAGGAAAGGAAATACTCCCCAAATGTTTTACCCTCTTTCTCCTTGAAACGGACACCCTAATTCCTAGAACATTAAAGAGTAAGAATATATTTCAGTGGATAATATTTTTACTCCTAGTATATAGGTGCCAAAAGCCAAAAGCTACTAGACTAAAAGTAGAAAGAAATCACTCTCATCTGATATTACAAACCAGTTACTGAAAGTGATATAATCTTCTATGTTTCAGGCTAAACATCTAGACATCTAAAAAATCTTACCAAATGTTCACTCTTCAATTTCATATTTCTCACGATGTAGAAACACTCACAGCCATCCCTGAAATAAACTCTTCACAAGGGTAAAGATTTTTTTTTTTGAAAAAGTAGATGCTCCATTGAGAAGGACACTGTTGCTATGGAAAACAATGCTCCAACTTCACAATATAGCTATGCCATGAGATAGCTACAAGACTTTAAGGAGAGAGAATGAACACCCACAGAAAAGTGACTTCCAATCTAAAATAACAGTTTGCAAATTTTAACTTTCTTCAGTGGATTTTTTTTCATATGAAAATGCAGTTAAAAAAAAAAAGTCCTAAGTATTTATTTGAAAGATGTTGAGGAAGCCTGCCACATATGCAAAACATTCTGCTCATGACACGAAGATGAGTATCTTCCTCACTTAGGTGTGGGGGTCTTATCCATTCTTTCTATCTACGAAAATAAAATAGAGCATACATCCAGAATAAAACCACGAAAGCACTGGCATAAAGAGCGCTGCTTCCTAGTGCAAAAGTCACTGGACTTTTTTGTTTCCTTTTGAAATCACGTCACGCATTTTCAAACATGGACTGTCACGCCCTCATCTGTTCACTTGAGCTTTGGGGAACATACCTCTCAATAACTGTTCCCTGATGGGTCGTTTTCAAAGCACACAAATCTTATAGCAATGGCCAGGAAGAGCCCCAGCTGGATGGGGCTTCCAGAAAAGACCCCTGCCCAGTCAGAATTCAAACAGGAGACACGCTTTTTACATTTTCTGTTATCCTTATCTCCCACTAGAAATGCTGAATCATTTCTAAACCCAACATACAGCAGGGAATGAACTTCAGTCTAAAATCTTCCCTTTTCTTCCGGGGGCTGAGGGGTGGGACCTTATGAAAACTAAAAATACATAGTCATGCTTGCTTTTTAAAAATCATTAATGACACTGGCTTAATAACATATGAAGAAATCAAGATGATTCCTGGGGACCAATATTTTGGCGGACATTGATATAGAAAGGGCTAGACTTAAGGAAGTGTGGATTGCAACTGTGGACTTTGTAAGTCCTGCAACAATTTAGTTTTGACCTCTTTCTTGACTCTGAAAGGAGCACTTTTCAAGAAGCAGGAGGGAAATTACCTATAAATCTACAAGTGTGTTTGTAGTTATAAAAATGCAACTGGCTACTTATTCGTCCACCTATTTAACGAATCATTAAATCTTTCACTATGTGCCCAGGCACTGTGCTAGGTAAGATTACCCAGAGATGATCAAAGCATTTGCCTCTTGGCTACTGAGAGGCTTACAGTTTACTAAAGGATATTTTGCAAAAATTCCAAGTTATGTGTGCAGTGAGTTGTATTTTATATTGAAACACAGCAAGTAACCCAAAGGCCAGCAGCTGGGCAGACTGCTGTATTCATGGGAGGGAATGTTGCTGTAAACATTCACATATAAAGACTATGAGTGGAACATTTACTGAACGAAACAAGTGATACTTAGTGGGCGGAAACAAGCAGAACACTGATCCCACCTTTGTAAAATTTAAGTCTGCCCAGTCACTGCAATCAAAAGAGATGAGAGATTCGGTAGAAAACCGATGTTCCGAATGTTAAGTTTTCCATAATATTGTTACTCAGTAGTTGATTGTGCTTATTTTTATAGCTGTTTAACTGTATAATAAAATGCAAAACAAAACCCACCCCTAGTTATGTTTTAATTTCCCCTAGTTTCTTCAGAGAACAGTAGTTTGCAGTGACTCACTAAAGCCACGGGGGACTCCTGGAAGTGATGTGACAGGATCCCAAGGTGATGGGCCCCACGATGACCAATGTTCCACCACTCAGGCCCCAACCTCTGCCACCAGCGCCCATGTAAACCCCGGTGCAAGGCCCACTGTGCCACCAGAGTCACATCACACTAGACATGGGGGTCCAGGGACCCGAGTGACTAATGGCTGAGGGGCCGCAACAGGTTAAAAAGCTGAAGAAAGGAGGGAAGCTGGAGAAACGGAAGAGGCAAAGAAAGGGAAAGGAGAGGCAGGCAGGCACGTAGGTGTTCACTGGGTTCTGCCTGCCTTCCCGTCAGGAAAACGTCCAACATTTCCAGAAAGGGGCTCCAAGTCTTCCGGGGACGTTGATTTATGAAGATTCACTCCCTTTCCCTCTGTAAAGCTGTTAGCTGAGAGCGCTGACTCGCTGCAGCAAAGAATTTCTCATCAATGCTCTTTGATTGTATTTAGCAAACAAAATGCCTGTTGCTTGGTAACATTTCACTTGAGCCTGACCTTCCCCGAAAGTTATTGCTATCAGATTCGATTTACACTGTCCTCCTGTGATTACTGTAATCTGTTAAACCCGGGAGTTCATCCATCAGGGAAAAGAGGAGTTGGTTGTGTAAATCGAGAGCACGGCTATCCCGCCAGATTTATAACCCAGAGGGGTGTGTTAGGTGGGGGGAGGTCCTGTCCTGGATGGCAGTGGAACTCTGTGGTTCCCAGACGTGGAAAACGCTCCCGTTTTCCTGTCCACCCTGTGCTCAGATCCACAAGATGGACACCAGCGCCTCTCCGAGCCGGCCGGGGGGGCAGCTCGGGCTCCACAGGGAGAAAGAGGCTGGGAGACCCGCCAGAGCTACGCCCACCCCGAGGGGCGCCCCCGAGGACTTTAGGGCTGGGCCCGCCCCGGAGGCCTAGGGTTGCCAGATAAAATAGCAGGATGCCCAGTTAAACCTGCACTTAGCAAAAATCACAATGTTTCAGTACAAGTGTGCCCCATACAATATTTGATATCCCTTTTTTGTGTTTATTTGCAGGTTTTTTGCTAAATCGGGCAACCAACCGAACAGGCGGGGTCTAACCCAGCCCACGGGGCTGAGCGCGAGTGGAAGGTGCCGCCGCAGCGGCGGTGCCGCGAGGATTGGGTGCAAGAGAACAGTGGTCCAGGGCGGCCGCAGGGGAGCCGCGAGCGCGCTGCTGCCACCGCACGGGCCTCTCCCGGCGTCCCATCCATCCCTGACCCGGCCCGGGGTCCCTGAGCCGCCGCCCCGCACTTCCACTCGCTGCGCTCTCGGCTGCTCCGGGACCCAAGAAGCCGGTCCGTAACTCGGCAACTCGCTGGGCGCCGGTGGGAAAGGCCTGGAGCCCTGAGCAGCCCTGAGTCCGCCCTCCAGAGCCAGACGTGGGTAAGGTTTAGGAGAAGACCAGTGCGGTCTCGCTTCTTCCTTTTCGTTTGGTTGGTTTTTGCTTTTTAAAATGCAACTCTGAGTCAGGCCCCTCGGCCCAAATCAAGGCGTCTGAAATACCCAGACCCTGTTTTAAATTCGTAGCTACCCTTCACGAGTGACTCTGAGGTCTCTCCCACTTTTCCTTTGCTTCAGCCTCTAGCCGTGGAGAATTTCCCATCCTGGCCTGGACCGGTGTTCTGGCAACATTCATCCATGCAGGTGCGTGTCTCTTTTTTTAAAAAATTAAAGTAAAATTTAAAACTAGGAAGCTGACCAGACAGGACCTAATCAAGCTGGAGCTGAAAAGCCCAGAGCAAGCATAAAGATGCTAGGAGGTGCCGGACAGGAGGTCAAATCAAATAAAGGCAGTTTTCCAAAATCTCCCAACTTCCCTTCCTATAGGTCTCTTGTTCTCTCCATTTCAGGAGAAATAAACAAGAAAGGAGACCCTAATTTCCTAGTTAATCCTGCTCTCTTACTCCTAATCAAATAGGATGTTTTAGATTTCTTTTCCTTTAAGAAATTTTTTAACAATTTGTTTTCGTATTTATTTGATGGCAGATGTAAACCTAGGAAGAATCTGTAGCCACAGCCCTTTCCTCTGGCAGCCTGAGGAGACCCAGGCCATTCTGCTGGAGCAAGGGTAGGGTGTGGGGGAGGAAGCCAAACAGAGGAATGTAACTTCAGCCTCTCACCTTGGTCGTGACCCCTAACTTTCCTCAGCTCTACAGCCCAGGCCCTGAAAGGCTGGCTTGGCTGGTTGAGGCTGCTGACTCAGATACTCTAAGAGCTGAAAGGTGTTCAAGCTTCCCAAGGTATTTTCCTGACGGAAAGGAGGGGGGAGTGAAGAGGAAATGAAAGAGAAACGCATCAATAGGATAGATTTAAAGGAGCTTAGACTATAATTTGGGGCTCAATCAAAATCTAGTAATTCCAGGCCAGTCGTAGATGATAATCTAGGAGCAGGGGAAATGTACACCCAAAACGAAAAAAAAAAAAAAAAAAAGCTTTAATCCATTGCTAGAAGTAATAACCTGAGAATATGAAAATTCTCCTTACAACCACCTCCACATTAAAAGGGATGTTAAACATGATACACCGTTAGATAAAACAATCCCTGTTCATTTAAAGAATCGGAAGCAGAATTTGGGAAAGAAATTTCTTCCACCTACAAAACTGAGTCGTGGTATTAATGTGGCTCCCTGAACTGGGTGTTTTTTTCCCCAGCGGTGCCCAGCAAACACTCCCTTCTCTAGGGCGTGTACTTTTCACAAGGATTTCTGGAGAGGGGGAAAGACTCTGTGTGTTTGTGCACTTGCATTTGGAGCCAACAAAAAAAGCAAATGTCTCCACAGCTATGTACTAAAGAGACCAACCATGTTTTTGACACTGAAATCACAAAGAAACAAATCTCCGTAAATCACCAGGAGATATTTAGAGATTCCTAATGGTCTGTGAACTTACTGTACATGTAACTTACTACCATTCAAACAGAGCTTCATTTACTTCTCTACACAGTGAGCTACTTGCCCAGGACCATATCTGACAAGCTTCTCAATATGCATGGTATGTTACATACAAATGCATCATAAGAACAACTGCCAAAAAAGGAAAAATCCATACAGTCCCATTCAGGCAGTTTTCCCTAACTTAAAACCCAAATGGGCTTTCTCTGTACAAAGCATTGCATAGAACCGATCCACTTGTGTACTTGCCTTCCTAATGGAAAACAATTATCTATTCCTTTCCTGCCCTCTCTCGCCATCATCGGATTGGTGACTGGCTTTTTGTTGGTGTTGAATGGAATTATGGGGCCCGAACCAATTGAAAGCAGAAAACAAAAGTTACATAATAAATGTGCAAGGTATGCATTAGGACCTGAGCATTTGATCCCTGATAGTTTAGGCCCCCAAAGCCATCACTCTGACCTTTTCTAGTGGTAAATCCTATTCTCCTTTGTAATTACTTGTTTTCATTTTGAAAGGCTCAGGTCATCCCAGAACACTTAGTTCTGAGTAAAAGAGAGAGCACCAGGTCTGGTTTGTCCAGTTGCCGTCTCCCTCTCCTATTCTCCCCAAGCATGTATCCTTCTGCTACCGAGGCTGCTGCTTGGCCTTTCTGCCTGCCCCTCCCTCCCCGCCTCCCAGGGTTATTTTTGGTTTTGTGACTCTATAGAAAGCATGAACTCTGGCTATCCCAAAGAATGGTTAGAACAGCACACAATGTGAAAGGAATCCCCTCTTGGACAGGGACCCCCAGAACCCAAAGCGCTATTACACGGGTGCTGCTTGGGCAGGTGGCCACTGCAAGATGCTACCACTGTCACAAACTCAAAACTCCCGACCTAGTGTTGGGGGAAATGGAGACACAGAAACCGGAAATGGAAAGGTTAAGGAAAGTTACTGGCATGGAGAACTGAGACAAAACTCTCCTAGTTACCTGCTCTAACTTAAAGGAGAAAAACAAAAAGAATGTCCTTTCCCCACCCCCCTCCTATTCCTCTGTGACAAACCTATAAGTATGAAGAGATCACACTGACAAAAGAGAGTCAACTGGGAGTGGGCGGACATTACTCAGAGAAATGCTTATATTCTACCTTGGATTAAACATCCACAAAATCCATGTTCAGTAAACTCACTTCTGTCCTTAAAATACCCAGTTCTGCTCTTCCCATAAGATGTTCTCAGAGCTTCAGGTCTGGAGAGCATAATGGAGCAACAGGGCAGCAGGACTGCACCTGCCAGGCTGCCTACCAACTCACCCTAAATGTTTCCCTGGCTCCGTACAGCAGTGCAGTGCTGCTGAAAGCCTCTCTCCAAGAGCCAGAGGTACAGTCTTTTTCGGGGTGGGGGGAGACTGGGGGTAGGCGGATGCTCTACCATTAGTTCTGCCCACAGAAGGGCTTTGGGCCTTCCAGGGCCTTCCATCTCTGAATTCCAGCATACCCCTCAACCCCCTCCCTTCCTTTGTACATCTGCCCCAGTGAAAGGGAAAGACCAAACACCTGTCCACAGAATTCTACGAGCTTAAAATCAAAGGAGCACTTGGGCTGGGCAGGATGGTAAACTAGACATTCTCCAGGAGGAAAGGCTCCACTGGAGTTTGCAAGGCTTTGGAGGCCTGAAGGAGGGAACCTGATGGAGAGGTGAGGGGAGGAATCTGCCCACCTTCAGGGCTCAGAGCAGACCCATGCTCTCTAAAGCACAGCAGAGGAGGAGAGGGGAGAGGAGAGGAGAGGACAGGAGGCCCAGGCCCACCTAGAACTGGGGAAAGGACTCTCCAGGGCTGGCCTTCCTCACTGTAGGTCGTTTTGTTTGTTTCTTTAAGACCACGGTGACTGCTGAGGGCTGCCTGCGGAATGGTGTTAAAGGACCTGAGCAATTCTGCAAAAGGAGTTGGTTGACTCTGGGCGCACTAGATTCTGAGTCCCCGCTATCAGTGTGGTGGCCTTTCTGGCCCTTGTTTACTACTGCTTCTAAATAGGCCTTCTTTCAACAGACTGCAAGAGGCTGGAGGCCACAGTAGGCTACTTGAAAGGCTTCGGGTTCGCTCAAATTCCCCGGGGGCCGAGAAAAACACCCAGAGTCATCCAAGCCTTGGGCCTTGGCTCCTTCCTTGCACCTACACATCCCAACCTGCAAATGCGAGGCCCTCTAAAGCCTGCGGCAAGAAAGCCTGGCCGCACGGTGGTGTGTGCCCACGCGGATTTTAATTTGGTCCTGCCTCGACCTCTTTATTTACCCGTCCCCCTTTAACCTGGGGAAGGCAATTGGCGAGCCCGAGGCGCCTTTCCCGTGGGCGCCTGGGTTCACCTCCTGCCTCGCCGGGTCCAGACCGAAGATCGCTTCTGCCGAGAGAGTAAGGACCGGCTCGGCTGGAGCTGGGGCGGAAGGCCGGGCCATCTTCCCAAAAATTCGCCTCCGAGCCCCCCAGCCAAAGCAGCAATAGCCGCTTGGAAGTGTTTTCGCCCACGCGCAGGGCCCAGTCCGGCCCCGCAGCTGCTCTTACCTGGCTTGGCGAGCTGCGCCTGCAGCGCCCCAGGCTGGGGCTCCGCGGCCCAGGGCAGCGCGGCGGCAGCAGCCAACTCCACAGCGGGGCGCGGCGGCGGCGGCGGTGCCTGAGACAGCTGCGAGGTCGGCGGCGGCGGGGCAGAGGTGGCGTCTCCCGGCGGCGGGGGTCCCGGCAGGGAGCGCAGCGAGTCGGGGATGAGGCTCTCGAGGCTCTCGTTGGCCTGCTGCCTGCGCAGCGCCACCTGCGCCGCCATGACCCGCTGCCGCTCGATGATAAGGATGCACTTCTCACAGGTGCAGTCTTTGAAGCGGCAGTAGCGTTTGTGGCCCTTGAGCCAGGACAGCACGCCGTGGTTGCGGCAGCGCGCGCACTTGGGCGTGCGCTGCAAGGGCGCCCGCGGCGGCTGCGACACGGGGCCGCCCATGTACAGGTAGGGAGAGCCGTAGCCGTTCATGCCCTGGGCTCCCGGAAGAGCTGGCGGGCTGGCGGCGAGAGCGAGTCAGGGGGCGCTGGACGACGGGTTGGGAGGCCCGCTCAGGGGCGGCCTCCGGGCGGCGCAGTCTTTGGTCCAGCAGTCCCCGCGGCCGCGTGCGCTCCGGGATGGCCGGAGGGGCTGCAGCCGTGTTTACGGCTCCCGCGGCGCTCACAGCCTCAGCCTCCCGACTGGCGCCCCACCAATCTCACGCCGGTCGCGTCTCCGCCTGCCGCTGCTTTGGCCGGCACGTCCTCACTCGCCGAGGCGCTGCGGCGGCTGCCAGGGGCCGGCGAGAGCTCTGATTATGGTCTGAGCCAGCTCGTCTGCAGCTCCCGCGCGCGCAGGCCGGGCCCGGCGCTTCCTCCGCCGCCCTCCCCCTACTCCTCCTCCCTCCCACCGCCACCCCCACCCCCACCCTCGAGGTCCAGGTCTCCTTGCACTCCCCACCCCACTCCACGCCTGCCTCCTTCCTTTCCGCTCGGGCCCTTCGAGTCCCTGCACTTCACCTTCCTTGCCATCCGCCGTCGGGCCACTCTCACGGGGGCGCTCAAGGCCCCCCCCTCCAAGCTCTCTGCGCTTCCCCTGCCCGCGGCGGGCGGGACTGCGGCGCTCCGGGACGCGGCGGTGCACGCGGGGCGGGGAAGGGAGGACCAGCGCGGGTGAGGGTGGAGGTGCCCTTCGCTCTCTTCCCTTCCCTCCAGGCCTGATTTGGCGGTACCGAGCCCAAGGCCGCTTTCATTCCCACCCTTGGCCACAGAAACACAGCTCCGCGAGAACCGGAGCCTACCAGAGCCCTGCGGGTGCACTCGGTTCCCGGAGTGAGCCGAGAGGGTTTTAAGTTGGGGGGAGACAGGCCCCGCGGCCACTGGCGGGAGGGGTTGGGGGCAGGGCATTGGAATTGGTTCGAGAAATGTTGGCTTTCTTTATTTCCTTTTGCAACATTTTTTTCTTTTGCTGCTGTAGAAAAAAATGATTGATTTTGAAAACCTGCTGGCCCAAGGATGACGACCCATTTTGCAGGCTATTTCAAAGGAAAAAACTGTCCTCTCTCTCTGGTGCAGAGTTTATTTCTCTACCCTCCTCCCCACGTTTTAATTTTAAAAAGTCTCTGTCCTGAAAAGCCGGGAAGCGCTCTTATGGGGGATTTGCTTAAGTATTGGGTCTATAAACTTTCAGAGAGCGGACGCAGGAATCACGCTAGCGCCCCCAAAGTTACCGCATATGATCTCCTCCCTGCCCAACGGCATTTGAGCGATAAACGGAGGTCTCGCGTGCCCCAATTCAAATGCCCACGGACTCAGCAATCTAGTTATGTAAAGGGATGGGGCCACACCCCCCCCAGTGTCTTTGGGTAGGGGTGGGGGAGAGCCCTTGCACAAGATGACAGCATAAAACTTTGTTGAAACAGTTATTTGCGTGTTTCTAGACCCCTAAGAGTACCGATTTGGCCTAAGGCAGACTACCACCACAAATGCACGGAGTCTCTCCCGCAATGCAAGAAAACAAAAATAAAAAGCAGGTGGTTACAGCGACGCAGGGTAGCACAATGGCTCAGTGCGAAGGGGGGTAGAATGCAGTCCCGGAGCCGTTTGCCGGCAAGCTCCAGACAGCGCACTCTGAACTCAGCTCTTGGCGGTCTGGGCGAATCGAATGCGAAACCGGCGCGTATACGAGTTTGCTGCAATGGCCAACCGTTTGGCGGCACAGCTGCCCTTGTCCTCTCAGCTTTTCTCTGCACTGCCCTGGAAGCAAACAAGCAACCCGAAAACGTCCCACTGTGTTTGCTGTGAATTCAAGTAGCACCAGGAGTTCTAGCAGCCAACCCTCCGTTTAGAAGGGTGATTCCGGGAGGGGAGCAGGTTAAAAAGGGAACCTGCTTTTGTGTGTTTCCCTTGAAGCCCTTGACTGCCCCCCACCTCCCCCGTTTCAGACCTGCGGACCTGGTAGGGCGCGATAAGGAAACCCTAGCCCGAGAGGGCTAACCCTGGGAGGCCTGCCTCCAAAGCTGCTTCGGGAACAGACCCCTTAGTCTTGCCCCTAACCCACCGCCTCATGGATCTCTCCACCCAAGCGTCAAGAAGAAAACAAGCCTTAAAAACACTACAACTGTGAGGAACTTCATAAACTCTCCAAACTGGAGGCCTAGGTGACCTGCAGCCCCGCGGGCCAGAGGCCCTGAAGTGGGGAGTTGACAGCGAGTCACTTCACTTGAGAGACCTAGAGGGCCTAGAAAGACACTGAATCTGGGAACTTTCGCGCTGAAATCTCCAGGTCTCTTGGGAATGCGGGGACCACAGACTGTTTTCAAAGCCAAATTTCTCCCGATTTTCTCCAAATGGTCAGGGAAACCGGGGAGTATAAGGAACTTGGGAGTAAAGAATTTTTTTAAAGGAAAGCAGCAGAGCTCTGCACCAGGTTTGGGGGATATTTCCACTACCAAGGCGACCCACTCTCCTCCCTCAGTCACCTAGCCACCCTATCCCTTTGCCACTCAAGCAGTCTTGCATTATTTGGTCCCAGGGCCCCGTTTCACTCCAGTGCACATTGGGGGCTGAGATCTAAATACTCATTTGATATAGCGCAATAATCCTTTTCTCATATTTGATGGGAATGTTTTCCATAACCCAGTATTTGACAACATCTCCCTATAGGGACAGGTTTGTATTTATGTTGGTAAAATGTCCCCTGCCTCAAAGTCTATTGTAACCCAACACCTGACAACCCAGAGTCCCATTTCTGTTTGCAGAAAGGGTTTATTCAAGCACATAATGGGATCCCAGCAGAAAGCCTTTCAGAACAAGGCGCTATGGTAAACTTCACCACATGAACTCCGTTTCCAGGGCTATTAAGCTTTTAATTGGAAAATAGCAGAGGAAATTTCAAGGTGACTATAACGTGTTAGCAGTTAGTGCGGAGAAGAAAAGCCGGAGCGGGGATGAATGTAGAAAGCATATGGTCCGAATCACATTTAGGAGGAGCAGCCTGCTTCTACTAAGTCCCAGCGGCTTGTACACTTATGGGAAAAATCATCAAAGAAACTGGAAAGGGAGGGGGGAGGATTACAAGTAAGTGTAACCTCACTAGACCGGATCCACTCTCTCGTTCTGCTCTGGGTGGGGTGTGTGTGTCTGTATGTGCACGTGTGTGTTCAAACCACAATTAACTGGATAGAATTGTGATAGGTATTAACAGCGAAAGGGTGAAAGATAGTGTGCATGTGTGGTTCTCTTTCTCTTGACGCACACACAATCTATATATGTACGTACGTATAAGTCGGAGTGCAGGTGCCGGTGCTGAGAAACCGAAGATGTCCTGACTGGACGCTCATGACCGCAATCAACACTTAATCAAAAGGACAGTTTCATATTGTCCCGGATGTATAATACATCAGGAAATTTTCTGCTTTGCTGGATTCTCATGGAGGGGAGGTCAAGGTTCCTATTCTGCTGTTTAAAACGCGACCACGGTGACACTGGAGGCCGGGGCATGCAGAAAGCCCTTTTATTTTACTTATTTTTTAGAAAGCCCTTTTAAAGCAGGAAAACGAGCTCCCTCTCCCCACGCATGAATTTTTCAGCTCTTACCCTGTCCGTGCCTCTTCGGCATCACTCATTGGCCAACTTCACATCGAAAGGGGGGAACAAATGTCTAGCGAGGCGCTGGGGCCACCAGGAATCGATTTTTTGGGGTGACAATAATGCCCTTCCACATTTGGGAGAGACTCGTGTGCACCCCCATGGCATCCCCGAAGCCGCCCTCTGGGGCTCAGGACAGAGGGTAGAGACCTTGCGACCGGGGAGTTACTGAACCTGCGTCTGGCGGCCGGGGGGACACAGCTGGTGTGAAGGAACATCCTGGACGGTCACGTCCCCACACCATTTTGGCATCGGGGCCGAGGCTTTTCGGAGCAAACGGGACCTAAAACGGCCTTCAACCCCGGCGGCCCCCTGCAGACGCGGCTGCGCGGTCGTTCATATTCTAGAACTCTCGAGACCAGCAACAGCTCACCCTGGAGGTAGGCACTCCCACGGGTGCAGATTACTCAGACCTAGACTAGACACAAGGTCGCGCCCGCCCCCATCCTTTGCTGTGGCTGCACGGGTGTCGCTCCCGCACTGCAACATCTGAGGGGGCCCCTGAACGGCGACCTCCGCCCCGCGCTGTCGAAAGGAGGGACTGGGAAAGGGCGCCCTCGGAGCGCTCCCACTGGGCCAGGGCCGCGGGGCCCGCAAGCGCCCGGGGCTTCCTGGGCCGAGTCGCGCACACCCCGCCGGGCATGGGGGACTGGAGGCGGCGGTCAAGTCCCTACACGGTTTTAGAAGAGGGTCGCCTGGGCGGTCTGCAGACCCCGTCTACCTTCCGTGCCAAAGGAAAAAGTAAAACATGTACCCTCCGAGATGAAATGAGAGCAGCGCTGCCTTTAAAATAGTTTTAACGTAATCTTTCTCCCGTGACTTTAAAAACCAAAAAAGGCCGAGGAAATAATTTCAGGTAATTTAGAGAAACATTCTAGAAACAAGACAGTTTCTGTTCCCCAAAGTGTTTGCTCTGGGGGCGCTGGTGCAGTTCGCAGGACAAGCCCCCTTTCCGGAACTCTCTTCCGCCTCCCCGCTCCTCTGCAGTCCCGGAAAAAAGCTCTGCTGGGGAGAATGTGGGCGGAGGTGGGGACTTCCAAGGAAGAAGTCCCTTCTCGATTCGACGGGCCCGGGAATGAAGGCGGGAAACGGCCAGCGCTGCCCACACCCCAGGGAAAGTTGGGTGCGAACTCCTTGTACCGAGACCAGACCGGCAAGACAGTGACGCTGCGCGGGCACTCTAAAGCACCCCACCCCGGGGAGCCAGGCCAAGACTCAGCTCACTACGCCCAAGCCAGAGCCTCCCGGGCGGGGCGGCTTCCGGAGCAGTTAGGCCGCGCCCACTCTGCGCCCCCGCCCCCCAAGCCCTGCTCGACCCGCCCCTTTGCCCACGACCCGCCCCTTCGCCCACGACCCTCCCCAGCTGTCCGGACCGCAGCTTAGAGCTGCTGAGAAGTTTGCAGGCTCTTTTGCGGAGGGTGGGGGAAGGTACTCAACGAACAACTGGCTGACTAAAGGCCGTTCGCGTTTTTTGAGGGGTAGGGGGGAAAGGCATCTTCTAAAGGCGAGAATCAAGAGTGGCGACTGAGCTTACGGGCGGCCGGCGCGCAGCACAGGTCTCAGGCCTCCTCCGCGTGCGTATGCGCGGAGGGAGAAAGGAGGACGAGGCCCCGTGCAAGT
Organism: Monodon monoceros; assembly: GCF_005190385.1. Taxonomy (NCBI): domain Eukaryota; kingdom Metazoa; phylum Chordata; class Mammalia; order Artiodactyla; family Monodontidae; genus Monodon; species Monodon monoceros. The sequence goes on from NW_021703782.1 coordinate 61,945,694, forward strand.
TGCCGGAGCAAACCTCCCAAAGGGGCGGCGGCGGCGCGCAGGCAGGCAGTGGCGGCCCCAACCGGCGGGGCGGACAGGGCCAAGTCCGGGAGCCGAGGAAAATCCCCTGCCTTCCACGGGCTGCCCTCTGTATTTCTTTGTGACACGAAGCGCGTTCTGTAAAGCGCTTTTACCACCACTTGGTGCCAAGTGTCAGGTGCGGTGCAGTCTGTGTGCACGTGAAGCCAGTTCAGCACTGCGGTTACCGTGAAGCGAGGGGCGGGAGCTCGATTTCTACACGTGGGCGAGAGTTTAATTTGCACGAGGTGCCCGGGAGACGCCAGTGCCGGCTCCCGCCCCTGCCCGGAATGGCGGTTCCCTGCGTGGGCTCTGGGGGGAAGCGAGTGTCACCAAGAGCGCCCTGGGCCCCGCAGGCGGCTTTCCCCGAGACCCTAGTTACGCAGCGCGGGGTCTGCAGCACACTAGTGGGGTGAAGGGGACACCCGAGTGAGCGCAGGTCCCGGGAGCCGCGTCCGCTGGAAGCGGGGAAAACTCGCCCTCACCCCCAGCCACTGCGGGAGTCGCAGGCGGTCTTGGGGAGCTTCGTCTGCCCACAGCTCCAAGTCGCGTGGCGGAAGCTTGCCCGGAGTCCGGGAGAAGACCCGGCGAGCCCGCCTCGGTCTCTCGGCGCCGGAGCCACGGCGCCCGCAAGAGACGAGCACTGGGCGCCCGACACGCCCACACCTGCACACACTTGTGGTGCGCACTCCACATCGCACACACTGCGGGTGCCGCCCGCAGGGTGGCGCGGCCTTGTTACAGGTGTCCGTTCAAAGGCGCAGAGCTGAGAAACTTACAGCCCCTCAAACGCGGGTGTTAACATTCAGCAGACAAGACTTGCTGTCTGTGCTCTTCCTTGTGTTCAGAATTTTAAGTTCCTTACGCAGTCCGCTTGGGCCTGGCCTGCCTGGCGCTCTCCTCCCTAGCGGTCAAGAATAAGCCGCCTGTTGGAAACCTGAGCGTCGCAGGGCCACTCCACCCCACCAGGCGCGGGAGGAAGACCGCAGGTCCCTCTTTAACGGAGCCATTCGGCGGAGAAGAGAGAAGCAGCCGAAGCTACCCTCAACTCCGCCTGGGCCCTTTGAGGTCCTGGGGTCTGTGTCCTCGCGCTGGGAGTAGCCCTTCTTGGGCAGAATCTTCGGTAAGAGTCCCCGCGCGGCGGGCGCCCGAATTCAGAACCAAACTCGGCGTCAGGAGAAGCAGTGGACCCTCGGGGCGTAGGAGGCCCACTAGACAAGCCTGGTTCCCAGGGCTCTGACGGCCCAGAGTGGAGCTCCGGGCCGCAGTAGGAGGCCGGGAGGCGCAGGGCCTTCGAAACTGGAGCCCGGGCTCACCAGGGACCCAGGGGGTGCTCGGTCAGGGCTCTGAGAGCACACACGCGCGCTTTTCCGGGCTCCGCCTGGCTTTCCAGAAACGCAGGGGCACTGAAGGGAGCTGTGCTGGGAGAGGGCACACACGCACACACACCCGTTGAAGGGGCGTGCCGAGCTTCTCCATCAAACACACCCGGCAAAATTAGTGTGTTGGGGTCATCTTGGAACAGTAGGAACTGGAAGACTCCTGGATCCGCAGAAGCCAGGATTATTCAAAGAAATAGAGGGGGCCCGGGCAGTGGGCAGCGAGTGCGCAGGTGAGCAAGGAATCTTCATCTCCAAAAAGCCACCACTGACGCCTTGAAGGTGGCGAGTCTGCGGCCCAGTCCTTCCTGGCGCGCCCGGCAGCCTCCGGAGTCGCCGTCACAATACCTACAGCTACAGCCGCCCCGAAGGGCACACGGCTGCAGTAGCAGCAGCCTGACAAGTGTGATAAAATGATCTTCCTTAACTAAACTCGTAAAGCACTGGGCAATAAAACTCAATCTTCTGTAAAATCCAATTAAGTCATTATCTGACTGATTGTATCTTTAATTGAAAACAGAAGTGACAGTAAATTTCTGTGATATATCAGGATCAATCGATACCGCTATACGATTCAGCCCCAAGAAGTGATTTATAATGTCAAACCTATATAGGTAACTCCACATTATTCTCTCTAAAACCACTGGTGGATGAAATTAAGAGTAAGTGCATTTAATAAAAAACAAGATGGTCAGGTTATTGATTACAACAGATGGGGGTGAAATCAAATAGATGTTTTCAAAGCACAGAGCGAAGAAAATACAAGTAATTTCTTTTTTCCTGTTTAATACCGCTCATCAAATATACACACAAGAAAATTCAGTCATCAATAACATTTTTATTTCAGGTACAGCCGCAACTACACAGAACAATGAATTTTTTTAGACTAGTTTTATTTCAGGATGGCTTCTGTTACATAAGTACACCACTAGCAATTTTTAACAAAAAATGAACTCAGAAATCTATAGTAACTTTTAAAGATGTACTTATCTTCAAATCAGATTACAACCTAAGGTTACAAAATAATCTAGATTGCATCCATTTTTTTAAATAGTAGAATGTACATCACAAACTCTTATATTTTTCTAGAAACAACACTCAGGAACTCTGCATTACTAGGGTTACTTTAAATTGTATTGTTTTCAAACTACCCTTTAGAAAAGGTAGCAATTCTTAAAGTCATTAATTTTTCCTTCTGACTGTTTCAGTCACGTTTTGGATTTGAGGGGATGGGGTCGGGGCTAGGCTTTTCTAACAGCAACACAAACACACACACTATTTCTATTTAACCTTCTGCAGATTTCTAACATAATCACTAACTCTATTCTTCTCACCAGTCAGGAACGTGGCTAAATTTATGGTTTAGCACTTTTATTAAAATACTAAAATTCAAAAAAAGATCTGAGGCACCTAAGATTTCATTTTAAAACTGAAAGTAGTTGACACATTTAGGTGCAAAGGTACTGCTTTACTTGAGTGAATTATTGTATTTCTTGAAAACTACATGTAAACCAGTGTCATAAAAAAAATGAGGGACACTAATATTTAACTTTGTGAGCAAAGCACTTAATTGGTGCAGACGGTAGACACAGATAGTAAACTATTCCAAATGTCTTCTAGCCTCTGGGCTAAGCTCTAAGGAGTATAAACCAAACATCTTCTCAACAGTTAAGTTGGTGTGAGTCAAGGCAAAATGTTAACAACAAACCCTGTGTATAAACGGAATAAACCTGCCACTCCAGGTGAATGGCCAAAGGCATCGGGGTGCCGGATTATTCGTCGTCCTCGATGACGGGAGTGACCGCAAAACTGCTGGGCTCCGAGGCAGACTCACATTCGAGCACTCCCTTTGAGCTGTCGTTACTAACGGAAGAGCTGGTGGAGAGGGAAACCAAGCCACAATCTTGACTGCTGGGTGGCGAGAATACTGGGAAGTGGGGAGAGACAGAGGGAGAAGAGTGCGTTAAAAGTGGCTAGTCTTTCTACATTCACAGTGCAATTAGGTTCCAACAAAGAAAAAGGCGCTCTGCAATTTCTATTCGGAGTTGAAAGTGTTTTCATAGACACTCATTAAAATCCCCAGTGCTTCTTTAGAATAAAAAATAGTATTTCTGCACAGTATTATCTATTTAATTGAAGAGGCAAGTTAAGTAGCAGAGTTTCAATTTTATGTTCATTAAAAACAAAAAACAGTCTTCTCCCCCCTCTTTGGGGATACTATTTCCACCCTTCACTGAGCCCCACCCCTTCATGTAAACGATGCTAATAGTTTGACGAGTCTTGTCAAATGATCCATCTGACAAATTACCCCAAGCAAGACCCCACCCATGTATTTCCACCATTTGACAGGTAACCCTAGTTTCTCAGTAGCTAGCAAGTGAAAGCGATAGCTTATCAACCTTCCTGTTAGTTCTCTTGGACAGAGGGAAACAAACACTTGGGGGAAGGTGTACATACCTTTTAAAAAGCATACCTAACTTTTAAAAAGTCAAAAGCAGTAAATGGGAAGGAAACTTAAAAAAAATCCCAAAATTAAAAGAAACTGAATTATACAACACTAAAACAGAAGTCAGGTAAAGGTTTTAACAGCAAACCTATAAACATAAAACTCCACTAGGAATCTGACATTAAATATGAAGGATGCAAAAGTAATAATGTGTTGAACAATTTTTGCAACCTTACAAGCCACAGTAGATACAAAATTTAAGCAAAAGGGTCCCTGACCTTCTTAACCTTAGCTGAGTTTAGATCCACCCCCAGAACTCCCTTCCTGCCTAGTGTGAATGTAATTAAGGGGAAGCTGCAGTGGTAATTTCTCTCCTCATTAACTTCCTGATTGGTTTCAGCCTCAGGATTCCGCAGGGCAGTAGTTTGTCACCAATTCCAAATGGCCAATCGTTAATACTAATGTTTGTGTAACTAACTGCCAGCATCTGCCACGGCTTCTTGTACAACAATAATGGTGAAAGGGTACATTAGTGCCCCTGTGTTAATTCAGCTTGTGTTCATCAATAGGGAAATCTATGATGTAATTAGCAAAATGCATTGGGAGCTGAGTGCTGAAGTCATTTGTAGAGAACTAAATCATAGTGGAAGCTGTACTGGGTCCTGATGTGTTTGCCATCAATACTTGTTATGTTTGGAATTTAATAAGGTATATTACCATGCTGAAAAGAGACCTTTTTACAACAGAACACTATTTACGCTTGTTACGGGTTTCGAGGTTTGCTGCAGCTAGTGGAACCACACAGAAATAAAAGAACAGAGCTGGGATTTAAGAAGCGGATCTTTAACCACTCCACTGGACCAAATTATCTGAGAAAGCCCCGTTCTTCTAATGTGACATATGGACAGACAGACAGACAGATGGACAGTTTGGGAGAGCTGCCTCAATATCCAGTTAGGAAAGGAATGTTCTGAAAGTAAGTTAAAAAAATTTGGAAAAGAGTGTAGGTAATTTCCTGACAAGCAATTTACTTTTTTTTTTTTTTTTCCAGTACGCGGGCCTCTCACTGCGGTGGCCTCTCCCGTTGTGGAGCACAGGCTCCGGACGTGCAGGCCCAGCGGCCATGGCTCACGGGCCCAGCCGCTCCGCGGCATGTGGGATCTTCCCGGACCGGGGCACGAACCCGTGTCCCCTGCATCGGCAGGTGGACGCCCAACCACTGCGCCACCAGGGAAGCCCACAATTTACTTTTGATATTGGCAGTATGTGTTTAGATTTACTAAGTTAAACAAAAAGAGTACTAATTTGAACCTAGAAAACCTAAAGCTTTCATTTTCTCACTGTTCATTAAGGCTTCTTACTAAATTTGAGTTGTTATATGGATTTAAATTTCCCTGCAAATCCAAGATAATTTATGAATTGTGTTACATGCCCAAGGATGTTGTATCTACACAGAGAGCAGACTCTGCTCTGACATCTTGTGACTATACAAGGATATGGAGAGCCAACTAAGGGCCAACCAGAGTCTGAGTTAATCTGCCCACCCTCATCCCCATCTCAAGCCAGTGACAGAAGGTTCTCTGTACAGAAGAGATGGAGAAGGGAGTGAACATTTACTACTTCTTGTATGTCACCTACTTTAATGAGTATGTAAATTTAACCCTCAAACCATTCACTGAGAGAATTGTTCTCCCGTTTTTACAAAGGAGGCCCTGTGGAAGCTGCAAGGGCAGTGCAACATTGGTCAGCCCCACCTCCTGGCTTGTTCTCACCCCTGCACCATCCCCACCCTTGGGTGTCACATTTAGTCACTGGCCACTGAACTGTCCTAATCTCTGTGTTAGTTTGAGGAGGTAAAATAACTGACCCTTGTCAACTTAATGCAGAGGCTATAAAGGAATAGGCAAAGCGTTCTCCAGACATGTTCTGAGCTTCTGCCTACGGTTAACAGCTGACCTAGGGATGCTCCCACCCCAGCCACAAACACCCTGCCTCCCCCATTCGGCCCGACTTGTGACTGAAAAAGCAAGGGGCGGGAATTCTGCAAAAGAAAGGACTTGGGGAGAGCCCCCCTTCTGCTCTCACTTGCCTTGTGGGTACTTTCTTGGAAAATGTTCCTCTGACCTGAGGGTGTGAAGATGTGCAGAGGGTGTCACCTGCATAGACTAGGGAGGCTCCAAGCATACTTAATGCATGACTGCACTCCAGAGAAGATCCAAATAAATGAACTCAACCTGTTTTGCAAAATACCTGTATTTCTTAAAGCTTTTCTCCACTCAAAATTTAAATCCATGTTCATTTCACTTTTGTTAAAGGCTTAGCATTGTCTCTGAATGCTGAAGTTAGGGACAGTATCTGTTTAACTCATTTTGTGTAGCACCTCATAAAAGTAGTTCCAAGTGCATCAAAGATTTAGTGTTTATCTTAGTGACTAATGTCCAAAATTTATTTTACTATCATCCTTAAAGATGAAGGTACCCTCTTCATTTAAATGCAGCTTCATTAAACTTTACTGGGGGGAAGAATAACAACCGATCATTTTAAATCATTTTATACCAATTAAAAATTAAAAAGCCAAAATTCTCTTTTTTTGCGTGTTGATTCTAATGAGCCCTGCAGAAGGGCTAATTTCAACTCAAAAGGTTCCTCTTCATTATTTTGTAAAAATGCTAATGCCTACTGTCCACGGGACTGTGGGGAAAGATACGCTGTTGGTAGCACTAGAAATTGGTTCAATCTTTCTGGACAGCAACCTAGTGACATGTAATAAGAACCGTAAAACTGTTCATACCCTCTGACCTGGTAATTCCACTCTGGGGAATAAACCCAAAGAAAGAAAGAATAATTGGCCGGGCGATGCTCCACACACCACTATTTGCATGAGCGAAGACGTGAGTGCTTTGCTCTGGCGCGGGGGGGTGGGGGTGGGGTTGGGGGAGGGGGGCAGGAAGCTTTCACAGGCAACAGACAATTCAGGATTTTGCTACCCTGTAATCATCACTAGGCTCCCAGCATTTACAGAAATGGAAGAAATGACTCCTGGAGACCGAAGTAGAGATTTAAAAGCAAGAAAATGAAAAAAAAAAAAAGGAAAAAGTGCCCATCTGATCTTTTTTCTTGTTACAACGAAAGGTGGGTAAACCTCTGAGGCTGACCCTGGTTTGAACCAGCAAACCCTGTATCTGTTTTCTCTCTACTAGCCTATTTGTCTACAGCAGCTAAATGGTCTTTCTTTTATTATTATTTTAAAACAAACAAAGAAACCTTACACATAATCACTCTTACCAATGCTGAGGGGGAAAAAAAGATGATTTCAGTGATGCCATCTAACCACCAATATTCTTTTTGGAAAATATTATAGACTGCACCCACCCCCTAAACCCACCTCTCTAAAAAACAAAACAAAGCCCAATCTAACTGCTAAATCTTTTGACACTGCAAAGACCCCTGACTTTTAACTTGAATGATCTGTTGGGAGTCGGTGGACTGGAACGAACAATTCTCTTCCAGTGATGTGAGAAACAGGATATTCATGCTTGAGAAAAAATTGTTCTTCCTCTAGATGTTAAACACTATTAAGCTCCCACTAAGAAACCATTTTAAAAATAAAAAATGCAAGTGGCATTCTTCAACTGTTAGCAACTCTTCACCTAGACACTGACAGGTCTCTTTGGTTTCCTCGAGTTTGCAAGCCTAAGAGTCTGATGAAAATGTCTTAAACAATTAATTCTTCCGCTTCATGATAACCATAGTGTTTGGAAATAAAATCATGTCCAATCAATACCACTTAGCAGATATCTGATGTTTCACAATAGGACTCTTTTCCAGAGTAGAACTGCTACCCTTCTCACTAACATTTAAAATAACTAGGATTATCTTAGCTGTCCGAAGCTTGGCAGGTTCAGCTTGTACTTTCAAACAGCATTAATTCTTGGCACTCAGAAGAAGGGATAAAAGGTAAAGATATGAATGGAGATCTTTATTCCACCTGATCTATCAAGGATTAGCTCATTCTTTTCCAGTCCATGCCTGCACGCTAGTGAAGAGAAAGGCTAAGCTGTAACTGATGTAATTAGAAACCACAAGCTGAGAATAAAATAGCCCTTTATTAATCGCCCCCATTTACTATAAATTTACCAAAAATATAATAATCTTTGAAACAATTAAATGTGTTTTTTTCCACCTGTGTGTAATCAAAAGAGTAGTGGCTAGAGAGAGAGTCTGGTTAGGATTACGCTTTCCCTGAAAACATTACCTTAATTGCCAGTCTAAAATCTAACAGCAGTTTTGAGAGGGGCCAGCTCAGCCCTGTGCACAGTGTAGGGAGAAGTGGCCAAGCCATCATAAAGGAGAGCTCCTGTGGATGGAAAGAGGCACGTGATCGGTGCTTCCTCCTTGATCCTGTTGCCACAGCCTTGGCAAGCTCTAGGAAAAGCCATCTTACAGACAAGGTGAACCGATAACAGAAAGCACGTATTTAACCACTATCAACACTGCCTCATTCTCTCTAAATTTCATGTGTAACACAGATACAACACAAGATAACACTAGAACTTCTTAATTCTCAAAACAAACAGCAGCCTATCAAGCTTCCTTTGGCAGCCCCTGGGAGACAGTGTGAGGACCGGGGCTCACAGGCTGGCCCTGCTGGAACTGCAGACTGCTACCCTGCTGCTCAAGGAACGAGGGGATAACGCACCCCACCTACCACCTTACCACCTACGGAGTTCAATGGACACACGAAGGGAAGAATGCACACAAAAAGGGAAAAGAGAAGGGACCCCGTTCAGCCTTCCACCTCACCTGGGACGCGGGCAGGATTACCTCGGGTGCAGGCATTCCTCCTCTTCCCCCCACCCCCACCCTCCACGACAGATTCTTCTGGACCACGGCAGGGCAGCTGCTGGGATCCCACACTCCCTGTCTATTCCATGGGGGGCGGGGGCGGGTCCCCAAAACTACTCGAGTCTCAAAGCAAGCACGTGAATAAGTGATGTGCCTGTGACAGCGGCCCTACCCTGGCAGGGACTCACACCCTGAGCATGTCGTCAATCCTCACCTCCCCAGAACCCTCTTGTCTACTGGCAGTGGTAATGCTCCTGGGTGCTCCCTCACGCCCAAAGTGGCACCGTGAGCTGTGGAGCCTTTTCTCACTGATATTTCTTCTTGCACTCCTTCTGAACTGAGCAAGTGCGTATGTGACGGGTAATTCATTATGACTGGCTCAGCTGACGTGTGTCATCCATGAAGGCAGCACTGGATGAAACACACAATCCACAGATTCAAAGATCCTCTAATTCACTGTGTTTTAACCAAAATATACTCAGTAACAAAACCTAAACATAGTGTGGCCTTTTCTTCGCTTTCATGACAACATTCTGAGATAAATCCTCACACTGACTAATTCTGCTCTATTTTCCTCATCACTGAAATAACCACAACACCGACCTTGAAGAAATCCCCTAAACTACCTGGGCAATGAACTTAAACACCAGTTTCCTCATCTGTAAAATGAGGCTAACAACAGGTCACTGTGATCATCACTGAGTACATAGTAGTTTCTTTACTTCCTTTGTCTTCAATTTCAGTGTCTTCACGTTAGAAGATCCTTGCCTTTGAAGGTGCCAGAATCCAATCGGTATTTAGTACAAGATCTGTTCCCTCCAGGCCACACATAATGTGCCTTGAGAGAGCCAGGAACCAGGGATACACATTTTACTTCACTTGGGGCCTACATGACAGCCAGAGTGTCAAATCTAGGAGGCAAATGACCTGGTCCTCATTTGGACAACAGGTCCCTCGTTACATAAGCTCTGGCTTTTTCATTTTTTGAGAAGAGGTGTCCAATCAAAATGAAGCAGCAGAATACCTCTGGACATACCAGACCAAAAATAGTGTTGTTATCCAATGATCAAGCCAACCATTCCTTCAGGCAGCAGTATTTGAAAGCAGGAAGAATCTTCCTTTTGAGCCTAAGTTTGTCCTAAAGGTTGAAAACTCTGGGAAGTACTAGGTACAGGCTTCAATGTCCCCAAAGAAGTAGGGGTCTCATTGTTCCTAATCTACAACTATTGGGTACCTGGAGCCCTGATGGGATGAGGCTTGCTGGGGTACCAGAAGCTGACCTTCAGTCACAAGGCGACAAAGCAGGGCTAGGGCAAGGAGTATGGGTGTTGCCAGAAGACCCTCTCTTACTATCCGAAGACCTTGGGCAAGTGCCTTACCCTCTCCATGCCTCTATCTCCTCAGCTGTACAATGGGGACACAGTACAGCACTTAGGATGGTTCCACACAGAGCTTTGGGGCCCCATTAAGCCCGATGCATCTGAAAAGCCCACACTACCATTGTACACAGCTGTACCATTTGGTCACCCACATGTGTGTCCCACAGACACAGCACCTCAGCACTGGATGTGGTCCGAATTGAGCTCTATTCCTAGCATCACTCCCCTCAGCTGCCCCCATCTATACTCATCCTGCCCTGCTTAGTCTTTCTTGAGTGCTTGTCATCTCTGGTCCACCTTCTCCTCTCTGAAGAGGCAGACCATTTTCCCACCACATATGTGTACTGACAAGGGCAGGAAGGCTGAGGGGGTCCTGCTCCCGGGCCCAGCTCCCAACAGTGGCCACCTGAGAACAAGTGTGGAAAGACCATGAGCTCTGCCGTCAGACATGGCACCTCAGTAAACACCTCTGAGCATCAATTTCTTTCACTGTAAAAGAAGGTAATAATGATGCATTTCATAAAGTTGCTCCGAGGATAGAAGAGATGATAAATGACAAAATCATTTGTAAACGTGAAGACTCCTCTCCCCTGGCCTGAGTCTGTGCACTTCCCTAAGGAAGGAGTGTGATTTAGTCTCTGTCCTCCACTGCCTAAGACAGGACCAAGAAATTAGTAAGACTTTTATTAAACACTGGTTGGGAAAGAAAAAAAAAAAAAGAGTTAGCGTCAACACAGCTCAAACCTCCCTGAATGTTTTCAGACAAATTTCAATTTCAGTGTTCAGAGAAAGGTGACTTTTACTTTATTCGTCCTTCTTTACACAGCAGAAGGCTAAAAGTAAAGATGAATTCCGAACTGAAACCCAAGCCTGTTATATTGTGTTTTCTCCCGGGACTTCAGGTACACATGACATTACCTGAGGCCAGGCCAAAGGGGAAGGGACTTGGCTAAACCAGCAGAGCAAGGGGAACCTCCTCGAGAAAGAAACAGAAAGTCTATTAGATAAAACACTAACACCTGGTAAACTGAAATTCGGCCAAGAACATCTACTGTACACTACCTAGCACGGTGCAGTGTACCCAGCAGGTGCTTAATAATGGATAGGGGAGTGAGAAAGCCCATGGAATGTGGTCTTCACAAGACATGCTGCCACCACAAAACAGGGCTAACCCACACACTGGCAAAGAGTGTCTCAAGTCTAAAACCAGTTTTGACGATTTTAAAGTGCAAAGGCTTTGTCTAATTTTGTCTGTGTTTATTGGAAGGACTCTGGGCACCGACACAAGGAGAAAAGCCACATCAAACACACCCTGAGGCGTGACCTCAGCCAGAGAGCCTGGCTCTGGACAAGCCCGCAGGACCACGTTCCTTGGGGACTCTGAAACGCAAACCACATATGGTACCACGGCTGGATGGTCACAGGTGCAACTGCATTTGAAAACAGAGTTTAAACAGGTGTGTGATCATCTCAGAAACCAAGGCAGACCAGGCTAACAAGAGGCTCCACAAGTCACCTCTGGAAGAGAGTTCCCATTTGATTCTGAGAAAGCGGTTTTCTCAGATACAAAAGAAATCAAACCCACAAAGCAGGCCGCGGCATTCGCCAGCCTAGAAACTAGGTTGGCTCTGTCCAGATATTTTGCAACAAGAGACATTTTTAAAGTAGCTTTGCTGAGAGCTTCCTTCACACTGAGAAGAAAGAATCACAGATGCTTCAACCTTAAAGGGTAATGTGTGATGAAAATCTCCACCTTCATGGGACTCTAGTTAAGACTAAGAAAAAAGATTAAAGTTTTGGAGTCAACACCACTGCCAGGAGAGCCAGGCATGAGGAGAGGGAATGCAGCTGCTTTCTCACCTGGGGCCTGAAATGAACTCGGTTTCCGGCTAATCCACCAGCCTGCAGTCAGCCTTTCACTGTGGAATTACACCATCTCTGATAAAACACGCTGCTTAACAAAATATGTAAGATGTGCAGCTTCAGCCGTATGGCTTTGAGGAACTCTTTCATGGAAGCAACCTAACTGTCCATCGACAGATGAATGGATAAAGATGTGACACATATATACAATGGAATATTACTCAGCCATAAAAAGAAATGAAATTGAGTTATTGGTAGTGAGGTGGATGGACCTAGAGTCTGTCATACAGAGTGAAGTAAGTCAGAAAGAGAAAAACAAATACCGTATGCTAACACATATATATGGAATTTAAGAAAAAAAAATGTCATGAAGAACCTAGAGGCAGGACGGGAATAAAGACACAGACCTACTAGAGCATGGACTTGAGGATATGGGGAGGGGGAAGGGTAAGCTGTGACAAAGTGAGAGAGTGGCTTGGACATATATACACTACCAAACGTAAAATAGATAGCTAGTGGGAAGCAGCCGCATAGCACAGGGAGATCAGCTCAGTGCTTTGTGACCACCTAGAGGGGTGGGATAGGGAGGGTGGGAGGGAGGGAGACGCAAGAGGGAAGAGATATGGGAACATATGTATATGTATAACTGATTCACTTTGTTATAAAGCAGAAACTAACACACCACTGTAAAGCAATTATACTCCAATAAAGATGTTAAAAAAATATTCAGATACTTTGCAATGAAATGAATAAAAGAGAAAGTTCACAAGCCATTTCACAAGTAGAACTTGTGTAAAAGTTGCAGCTTATAATTTGAAAAGAAATACTGTGCCCCAAATGATATGCTAGTAGCAGGGTAGAAGACTGTGTCCAGTAAATTATTTTACCTTTACTATCAGGAGATGACACCTTCTTCAAAAAAAAAAAAATCAAACGCAAAACTCCACCAGTATTGGCTATTAATACTATGCCAACTTTTCCTTCTCTTTCTTGCTAACTAGGGTTACAGGAAATTTAAAATGAGTAATTATTAGTATTTTTCTCTGGTACAGAAAAAGGAAGCAAACACCAGGACACATTTAAATAACATATACCAGATGAAATCAATCAGCATAGAAAATTCCAGGCATTTCCAGACAGGAGAATACATGCTTACTCAGTCACACAGGTTGTTTTACCTCCTAATTACAACACAGCCATCATGGGTGGGTAAGATAGTTCAGATTACAGGCTCAAGAATACGCTCTTTTGGAACGGCCCATGTTAAGGGTGAAGAGAAACAAGAAAGTAGCACAAACTATGTTTTTCCTAAAGAGTATTTACACACTTTGCATAAGACCCCAACTGCTAAAAAAACAAATCATATATGTCTTTCGTAAAACATTTTTCTATTTGTTTAAAATGCCTTCTGTTCAACTGGATCCCAAGAAAGGACTTCAGTGCTAAAGAGGTTTAATCTGGGGGTGATATAAGGCATTCAGGGAATGTGAGTGTGCCCTCCCCTCTCCAGGGGTTTATGATATTTTTTAATTGTTTCAGGAGAGAAGACCTCACATCTTGACAAGTATTTTAGTTTGCTTTCAAGAAAAGATTTTCCTTCTTCCCCCCCCCAACTACATCCTGTCTGAAACTAAACTTAACTGTAGCCTTCTTTTAGGGACTTCTCAGAACAACCCATGTTCTCTCTGGGCGAGAAGCTTCTGGGCAGGACCTGCTGGTGCTGGTCAACCAAGCTCAGTTCTGAACTAAATGAAGGAAACCAACACTGGCAGGTATTTATCAAAGTATAAGACAACTTTCATTTAATTCTTCCTCCCAATGGTCAAAAAAATTGGTCTCCTTTCAGGATTTTGTTTTCTGCTTAAGGAAACTTTTTTATTGTGGTAAAATACACATAATGTAAAATTTACCATTTTAACCACTGTGAAGTGTACAGTTCAGCAGTATTAAATATATTCACGATGTTGTGCAACCGAAACTACCCAACCATCTCCGAAACTTTGTCACCTTTCCAAACCTATTAAACAATAACTCCCCCCATTCCCTCTGCCCGGCCCCTGGTAACCACCCTTTTACTTTCTGGTTCTATGAAGCTGACTACTCTAGGTACCTCATATAAAGTGGAAGCATACAGTATTTGTCTTTCTGTGACTGGTTTATTACACTTAGCATAATGTCTCCAAGGTTCATCCATGTTGCAGCATGTGGCAAAACTTCACTCCTTCTTCAGGCTGAATAACATTTCATTCTAAGTACAGCCCACATTTTGTTTACTCAGGCATTTATCAGTGGACATATGGGTTGTGTCTGCCTTTTGGCTCTTGTGGATGATGCTGGTTATGAACCCTGGTGTTCAAATATCTGTTCAAGTCCCTCTTTTCGCTTTTTTTGTGTGTATACCCGGAAGTGGAATTGCTGGATCATATGTTAATTCTATTTTTAAGTTTTTGAGGAACCACCATACAGTTCTCCACAGCAGGGGCACCATTTTACATTCCCACCAGCAATGTAAAAGGGTTCCGATTCTCCACATCTTCAGCAACACTGGTTATTTTCTGGGGTTTTTGTTTGTTTGTTTGTTTTTTAATAACAGCCATCCTAAGGGGTGTGAGGTGTGGGATTTTGTCTTTTGATCCTTTTATACTAATCCTTTCCTGCATTGCGTCCTCTCTTCCCCAACCCTGACCTACCACCCAGTCTCTGTTTTATCATCACCAAACTTAACTGAAGAACTGGCCCACTGCCCACTCCTCACTGGGTTATGCCCGGCAAACTGGTAGCTGTTTCACTCCCAGAAAAGCTTTCTCAAGGTCACCCATAGCCTGATGGTCCCCAAAGCCAATGGCCTGTTGCAGTCTTTCCCTCTTTGCTCAAAAGCACTGACACCTAACATGTCCTCTCCCCTTCATCCCCCTCAGCTGCCCTCCAGGCTTTCTGCCCCCCTGGACCATCCTTCCCCAACACCAGCCCTAAACACAGACTCTCCAAACTACTCCACTTGGTCCTCTCATCCACATAAGCTTTAAACATCACCTCCTTGCAAATGACTTCACGATTCCTCTCTCTTGCCCCGAGTTCTCACTGAGAACCACTTCTGTATATGAAATATTGGCTGAACATCTCCACCTGGATGAGTTTCCTGCAATGGAACCTCACCTGTTTAGAACTGAACCCACCATCTTCTCCTCTCTTGGGTCCTGAGCATGCCCACATCACCTGCAGCTCAGGCTCTCTCAGACCCACCCCCCAACCTAAGCCACTGCTCTGTCCCGCTCTCTTGAACTGCACAGAGCCCTCCTGCATCTCCCTCCCTTCTGGTTACCCTCATCTGCTAGCATCTGGTTGCCCTGTCCAGTCTTTTCTACTTCATCTTAATTTATCCCAGTATGGCCAGTTAGTTATTCTTCCAGAAGCATATCTCTAACAAGATGTTTCTTTCTAAATAAACACCTATGGGGCTTCCCTGGTGGCGCAGTGGTTGAGAGTCCGCCTGCCGATGCAGGGGACACGGGTTCGTGCCCCGGCCCGGGAGGATCCCACATGCCGTGGAGCGGCTGGGCCCGTGAGCCATGGCCGCTGAGCCTGCGCGTCCGGAGGCTGTGCTCCGCGACGGGAGGGGCCACAGCAGTGAGAGGCCCGCGTACCGCAAAAATAAATAAATAAATAAATAAATAAACACCTATGGAGACTTCTGAAGAGCTGAGAGTACAAAAACAGATCTCTGTGACAATGAACCTGAACCCTCAAGAAAGGTTCAGCATACTGAAGGCGAGAAAGAAGGGAATCCATTTTGTAAACGTCTGTCATCAGAGAGTGGGAGGCAGAGAACTTTGGCAGTCACGGGAGGAATTATGAGTTGTTTGGAAAATTCATTTATGCAAAAGAGATCATTGTTCAGTGATGGCAAGTTAATGTGACCTCATGAATCTATCCTTAAACCCAGTCCTTGGATGGATGTAACTTCACTCTGGACACTAACAGAAATACCAGAAGGACAGAAGCTGGAAGCCTGAACAGTATACAGACATTTTTTTCTCCAGAACAAAAGAAGCTTATAAAACTGCGACCTTAAACAAAAATAGGTAATATGGTGTCGTTGGACAGATTTTTGCATAGATGGCTTTCATTATTGTTGATTGGTTGATGACTGACTGACTGAAGATGTGACAGCACAATAAATAAGGTTGATTCTACAGATGGACATAGAACTCTGGCCCCAACAATGAGCCAATCCACATTCTTCTCAAGCACACCTGAAACATTAATACAAAATGACCATGTACTGATCTACAAAGCCAAGTCTCCACAAATTTCAAAGATGCATATCTTTCAAACCTTTGAAGTCTTGCAGATTTAAGTCTGTAGTCTATCAGAGTAACTACTAAGAAAAAAACCTTTCAGCTTTAAAAAAATGATAAAGAAGAATATAAATTTCACTGACTCTGACTAACCAACAGGCCAGCATTTGGCCACAACATAATTGATTGCACCCTTAGTGCTACTGTTGAAAGCAGTTAAGAGCCCAGGCACTGATTCCAACCCACACACTCCTCCTCGATCCCACATTCCAAGTAGATCAGGTATTTTCACACTTGGTTCATCTTCAGTGAAGACTGTAATTAAATCTTTAATTTGAAAACAAGAGCGAAAGTCCGGCACTCATAGCATTATTGGCCGCCCTCAAAGCTTAGAGCAAAGGGCAATCAAGTACCAAATGGCGACCTCTGCTCCTTCAAGCTCAAGGAATCTGCTTGTTTCAGAAGGCACCAGCTCATCTCAAAAGTGACAAATTTACATGTGGAAATGCTTTCCACAGTTATCTGCAGGCTTCCTGGGGATCAGAAACATAATTTAAATTACATCAACTGTCAAGTTTATGTGCTGCCTAGCCTTTTGATTACACCGTAATTTTTAAAGCATAAGTTTCAGAACATGCTTTGTTTCATATTCAAGGTGTTGGAAGAGACCTCTTAGGGAGCTGAGCACCCAGGAACACAGTGACTACCGCTGGTCCTCTTTATGTCTTAACACTCTTCTCAACCATTAAAGAAGGCAGTGTGGTGCCAACTGGTTACTTAATTCATGGAATATGTCTTGAGCATCTGCTCTGTGCCCAGCGCTATCGTAGATGAAGCGAATACAGCCATGAATAAAACAAGTCTCTGTTCTCATAGGGAAAAAACCAGGGACACCTGTAATCAGAGACACCTGGGAGCAGATTCTTACTGGTGATGTGACTGTGGGCAATAACTGAACACTATACACCTCAGTTCTGGACATTCGTTCATGGAAAACAATAATGTTAAGGGCTGTAGCCTTTACAGCTAAAATATATTCAGTCAACACTATTCCTTCCTCTGCTTTTCCCTTTCCATAATAAGGGAGCAGTTAAGTACTTCACAGGTACACCAGGCACCATCTGAACCAAAATCAGGAGGAAGGTGAATTGTTTCTCAGTTACCCTTTTACCTGACCCTTTGCGCCTCCCTCACCTCTGTGACTTCTTTTCTGTTCTTAGGTATCCGGTGCTCCCTGATCCTCTCCCCTGGTCTCCTCTCTGCCAAATGACACCTTACCCCTCCCCCCAACCCCTCCAGACACAGTTCTAGTCTCTCAGTTTACTGCTTACTCTCTCAAGAGTTTACTCTTGATGAAAGGCATCCGGTTAAACTACTTCACTCAAGAGGTGAACTCAGGCTTCGGGCTCTAACCTCCTGTTGGTATCCTCATTTCAAAGCGGTGGCTTCTAGACATTGCAGAGATGTCACCTTTTGGGGCAGAGCAAATTTCTAAAGTGTTGCCTATACCACTCAGCATACAGAAGGTACTGCTATTAAGTGGGTGGATCCTAGACTTTTACTTTTACTATGTCAGGTTTCCATAATTTAGGGAAAAGACGCATCCCTGCTGAGTAAGGTTCTGGTCCCAGCCTGGTCTGCATCCCCACCCTAGAATGGTGTCACAGCCTTTCAAAGTATCTACCAGTATGAGAATCTCAAGCTGATAATCAGCTTCCCCTCCACTTGCTTTCCAGGAGCTTAATTAGAATGTAGTCCGGTGGCTAACCAGAAAACGACTGGTATTTAAAGAACTGATATCATAAGACAGTTATTTTCGGCTAACAGTAAGTCTCATGTTTTCTAGTGCTTCAATGAGGCTCCAGGATTGTATGTGTCAGAGCAGAGAATAAAATGAACTTCTAATTATTTTCGTTGGGAAATATTGCTATTTGTGACACTGAACCAGATAAAATTGTGAGAAAAACAAAAGACACAAACATTAGCATTAGCTAATGAATGTGGTTGGTAGTTAAGGGGGAAATTTTTTATAGTGCTAAACCAAGGTCATCCATTTATTTAAAAAGTCCTTAGAACCTTTTGTGAAAAAACAGACTATCAGGTATCACAGGTTTTCATTTGCTTTAATAAACATGTACTGTTTTCATAGTAATAAAAAGTGATATAAAAGACAGAAAGCAAGGATAAAAGGAAATCAAAGAAAACAGGCCACCGCCGGGAGCACAGCTCTCTGCTCCTGCACTGTAGGAGTAAACTGCTTTCTTTATTGAGTGCAGGCTGGCAGACCCTGGGGCAATGAAACAGGACTCCTTAGGAAGGATGGACTACCAGCCCCAGCAGGAGCTGCTAAGTGCTGACTTAGGTAAACAGGCCTGTGAAATGAGGTTCAGCCCACATTATTTATTAGCATAATTATTAATAATCATCGCTATCATTCACTGAGCCCCTATCATGTTCCAGGCATTGTACTTATCATCTCCACAAAAACCCTTTGGGGAGGTGGGCATTAATATCCTCATTTGGCAAATTAAAAAAATTGAGGCTCAGAGAGGGTGATTCACATCCAAGGTCACACAAGTGCTGAGAGTCATAGCCAGACTCTGTACTCAGGACTTGAACCTGGGACCGTCCACCACAAGGCCGCGGTACATTACGATGGGTTTGCCGGTTTGATTTCTCACGCAGCCTACTCTGCTGACACGACCCAGAGAGCCCTCTGCCATGAGCCCTCCGCTTCTTCATATTCACAAAGTTGCTGCCCAAGCTCCCCTCCAGAAAGCCATGATTTTGCTGAAGAAGACAGCTTTGAAGCCCAAGCATCACCTGAGCTGCAGGTTTGCCTTTTGAAAATGAATCCAGGAAAGCAGCTACCCAGGGGGTCCCAACTCCCACATCTTTTCAATCTACTTTCCGAGCAGAAGAGATTTCAGGGACCCAACATGTAATTCGGTGGAGTGAAGGGCTGGGGAAAGGTATCCATTTGCTGCCTATCAGGTGTTTCAGAAAGTAAAGTAGGAGACACTTCGGAGAACCCTGCAGCCTCTTCAAAGGCGACCCCCTGTTGCAGAGCCTTCTGAGCTCCGAAACAGCAGAGCACAGAGGAGGGATGGTCTCTCCTGGGCCAGCAGGGAGGCTGCCAGGGGCCGTGGGGGGATGCTGACTTCTACCAAGACCCCCAGGCCTCTGCTAGGAGAGTCGGAAACAGAACCATAGGATCTGGGAATCTGAGAGCAACCAGACACCAAGGTATCAAAAAGAGTGATATCAAAAAAAGGGGTCTTAGGGACTTCCCTGGTGGTCCAGTGGCTAAGACTCCATGCTCCCAAGGCAGGGGGCCCAGGTTCGGTGTCTGGTCAGGGAACCAGATCCCGCATGCTGCAACTAAAGATCCCGCATGCCACAACTGAAAGATCCCAATGCTGCAATGAAGATCCCATGTGCCGCAACTAAGACCCGACGTGGCCAAATAAATAAATAAATAAACGTTTTTTAAAAAGGGGGTCTTATTTTTCCCAAGTTACATTGGCCTGAGGAGAAGAAAGGGGCACAGAAGACCCCTACTAATATAAAAGTGTTACTTTTCCCTTCATCTGATTTAAGATAATGATGACGAGTTCAGCAAAGTGCACACCTGGAGGAAGGACAGCAGGGTGTAGGTGGGCTCCAAGGTGGATCCTTCCCATAGGCCTCACGTTCACTAAGCACAAAGGGGCACATGAGGGCTGAATTCTGGGCCGATCCATACAGGAGAGTTTTCAGAGTAGATAAGTAATTACCCAATTCCACCTCCTATGACCTTCCATGAAGGCAGGATAGAGACAGTGAAAAATGAACCAGTCACCCCAGCAAGCTCCAGCACCTCCCGGCCAGCAGTATCAAGGGCTCCTGATACATCTAACAGAAACGCCACAGGGCCTGACTGGGGCCACCAGCGGGAAAACCTATCCATCAGCAAAGCTAACACAGTCCAGTTCAGGCTCAAATCTAAAACCAGAGCATCGGGACGGCTAGCAGTCAGTAATACACTCCTGGATTCTACGGAATTTGTAAAACTATACAGTCCCTTGGGCGAGTCATGTTTGGGGCCTCAGTTTCCACATCTATAAAGCGAGGGGGTTGAGCTCAGTGGCTTCAAACTGCTCTCTCAGAACTAAAATTCTTTGTGTTAACGACTTCTGAAATCTCCATTTCTTTTAAGCTCTAAAGGCTTAAGTGCCTACTTAAAGTCAGAATTAATCAAATACAAAACAGAACTAATTCAGTATCAAGTGATTACTCCTGAAGATATGGAGACCTTTCTTCCCTAGTGGAGACATTAACATTCTCTCTGTCAATAATGTACTAAGCTTTTCCCAGTCACTGGGATTCAGCCACTGAACAGGAGGTTCACCTCCTCCGTCTCTGTGCTGATACAGAAGAGGACCTTCCGGTGACATGTGACAGCCTCTGCCTCACATCAATCGCTGAGTTTGCTGGAAGGCTTGGCTGAAATCTGATCATTAGCTAACTTTTCACAATGAATTTCCTAACACTATAATTTATTTGATATCTCGATTGGCTCAGTCTATGAATCCAGTCCTTAGAAGAGTGTCAATCACTGCTTTTTTGTGTGAATCTGAACTATTGCCCAATACGACCTCGCAGACCTGGACACACGCCTATTACAGACAGAGGACACATCTTCAACTTTTCTTACAAAGGAGACAGCAGTGGAAATATAACTGTCCCCCACGCTATGTCAACAAGAAAGCAGGCAGAATTGCCTTCTCCTGTTTTTTGGTCTGTTTTCTCCAAGACGAGATCCTCTAGTAAGGAGAACTCAGCTACAAGAGATGAAAACTGTTAGTCTTTCCAAGCACCTCTGCTTGTGCATATGAGCCGTTGTTTTTATAGGGAGACTGACTGGGATTCAGCCCAAGTTGGCTGTTAGGGAGGATGGACTACACTGGAGGGGCTTGTCTTGCGACCCCTGTGACCTGCTCTTGTACTCAGTTTGTGGGGAGACGAGGGAGAAGTGGTGGACGAAACGGTCCAGCCACTAGGCATCTCAGGCACTGTCCAGATGCTGGCTGAGGGTACCTCCCTTACTGCAAGGCCTCTCAAGAGGTACTCTGGCTTCCTGATGGAAATAAGAGGCACTGGACTCCACTGTCCACCCACCAGATAGACAACAATGTATATATTCAAATATCACAGTAGCAGAGGTTTGGGAGAAAGTGGTACTTTCATGCACTGCCACCAGGAACGTAAACCAGTCCAGCCAGTCTTGGGCGGTAATTTGGCAGTATTTAACACAATCTAAAATGCAGGCTTCTTTGAAATGTCCCTTCCTAGCATCTCCCCAGAAAAACACCAGCACCTGTGTACAAGGAGACTGCAGCATTTAAAACATGATTGTCAATAAAGAAGGAAATTAACCAATAAACTATGATCCTTCCAAACTTTGAAATAGTACATGCCAGTTAAAAAGAACAAAGTAGATCTACATGCACCAACATGAAAGGTCTCTAAGACCAACTGTTGATTGAAAAAAGTAGATCTGAACAACCATCTGTTCACTATGATGACCCCCCCTTACGTTAAAGAGCCAAGCAAACTATGTATTTCTACAAAAACACATATCCTCATAGCAAAAAGTCTGAAATGACATATTAAGAGTTTAGCTCTTGATGTAATTGTTAAGATAAGTGAGATAAGGGAAGAGTAGGCCATAGCACAGTTCACACACCAAGATTACAACTGGTGGAAAAATACGCATGTGTATTCAAAAAATAAACCTTGTCAGGAATTACAGAGAGAATCAAAACAGCAATGCTCTATCCAGTTAAGAAAAAAAAAGTTATTTTAACTGTACATTCAGAATCATGTTCTTAAAAACCAGTTTTCCAAAGTTATTTTTGACCGCTCTCTTTTAAATCTCTGACTTAAAGAGTGCTTTTTAGATGAACAAAGTACAAAAGACAGCTGTATAGCAAGTTTCATCTTGATGGGAGTATGAAATGGCTGACTGCAAACTAGAATGAAAGAAAAAACACACATTAACTACAGTAGTTATCTTGTTCATATAAACTAATTAAACTATTTTGATTTTTGAAACTTTTACTTTGCAAAAGATCTAACTCACTGATAAAATGTGCAGTGGGTATCATTATTATTCCCAATTTGTTTTAATACAGCAGGTCTTTATCAGAGGACAATTCCTTAGGTTAAGTTAGTCATTTTCGGGTATGTACTAACTATGTACACTAGTTTACTAAATTATCTTGTTAATAAGTAGTCATACACCTTCCAAAGCAAACAACTGACAACTAGAATAAAAATATACTACAATGTCTATGTTTGAAACATTATAAAATAGCAACGTTTTGTGACACATACCATGTTATTATAAGTGTGTGATATTATGAGAGGGTCACAAATATGGTATTTGGAATAAAGCCAAATTTAAAGCACTTCAGTAACAACCAAGGTGCTTGAAGCAGACTTGGTTCCATGTATACAAAAGAGGTGGTTATTTACAAAAGAGTGATTTGAGAATCAGGGGAAAAGAGATCCTGTCCCTAAAATATGCCTGCCACCCAAGGACCAAAATATCTGAAATTCCACCATTAAAGATTCATTTCTTCAGAATAAAAACTGATGTCCTTTTAAAATTCAAATACTGAGGAGGACTAAGACATAAAATCAGTATTATTTTACCATGTTATTTATCAAATTGTTTTTTCTCAAAAGAGGCACGGGCAGGGCTTCCCTGGTGGCGCAGTGGTTGAGAGTCCTCCTGCCGATGCAGGGGACACGGGTTCGTGCCCCGGTCCGGGAAGATCCCACATGCCGCGGAGCGGCTGGGCCCGTGAGCCATGGCCACTGAGCCTGCGCGTCCGGAGCCTGTGCTCTGCAACCGGAGAGGCCACAGCAGTGAGAGGCCCGCGAACCGCAAAAAAAAAAAAAAAAAAAAAAAAGAGGCACGGGCAAGAGGGGAGTAGGCTACAGAAGTAAGAAAAAGTCCACATGTATATGTGTACTTACTGCGAGGATACTGGAGGAGAAATGACAAAAGTGCAACACTACTGATCATTCCCTTTCACTCCTGGAATTGGTCCTGCCTGGAACACTTTCAGCCGTAACCTTTCTAAGAATTCTGGCAGGCTCAAAACCAATCCGGAACATTCAATTAAGAAGACCATGGAATTAATGAAAAACCGATACAAGTTACTACAATTTATTAAGCCCTAACCATGTGCCATATGCAGTGCTATGCCCATTATATACATTACTTAATTCACACTAAAAAGAAACTTCATGAAATGCATACTATCACCTCCAACTTACAGATGGAAAAACTAAGGTTTAGAGAGAGGATGACACCTGCCCAAGGTCATGTGGCACTAAGTGACAACCCAGGTTTGGGAAACACCAAACTCAATGCTCTGAACCATTATGCAAATATACAAAGGAAAACGAAACAATTTGAACACAAATCAGTGCTTAGGCCCCAAAGCAAACCACATTCTCTCATACCTTTAAATTCACCTTTTCTTTAAATAGATATATTTCAGTTAAGAAAGGTAAAAACAGCTTCTTTCTTATGGTGATTTTTCTGCCTTTCTTAACCAAAATAAATCTTCTCTAGAATGGGGAACTTCATCAGTAAATTGGAATCTGCTGGAAAATCTTCAACACATTAGTTTTAACTAATCCTCCCAGGCCCCCTTTTCCCCTGGTAGATGTTTCAGATGAAAAGGATGTCCATTTGGAAATGGACCATATAATATCCCACTCTCCCAATGAATTTCAGACTTTAAGGAAATAAAAATAACTCATAGTACCCCAAATCCAAGGTATAAGTGGTAGGTGGCCATGTGTGTTAACATTCATGGAAAACAGTGTTGGGGAAACACACTGTCACGGGTGAGTTCCAATGATATTCCTATAAATAGACTGTAAAAGATGCCTCTTGTGCCCAAGGAACATCCTATTGGCATCCTCCGTGTAAGTTTCAACTCACCTCCCTGTGGTGGTACCTTGTACAGAGTGGACCGTGGGCCACTTACTTCCTGCCCCCAGGCTTCTCTGATGCCACAGACACTATGCTCCTTCAAGCACATGTGCAAATCAGAAGTGAGGGGGCTTAATGCCTCAGCCAATGGCAGTGGGAGCCTGTGGATACATGCCTCTCCTGCTGTAGTATCCTCAGGTAGAGGACTCTGAGAGGCTCTCTAGGAGCTCCCCAGAAGGTCCCAGATCTAACACCTGTTGCTGCCCGCCATGACTTCTGTAACACAGCTGGATGTTGGATTTTCCTCCTGCCCTCACTCTTCCTACTTGGAATTACCATTCAATACACTACAGCACACAAGTCCGTCCTGTCTTGAGTTCTGCTTCTAAGCAGACCCCAAGCTGATACACAGACATCCTTTATACCTCAAGAAGCAGCATAATATGGGGGGTGGGAGGAAGTGATAGATCTCAGTGTGAATCCCAGTTCTGCCATTTACTTACTACACTGGGGGAGTAACTTCTTTAAGCCAGTTGGCTCTACTACCACAAATATCCACTTTTTTCAGTGGGTATTAAAAGAAATATGTAGAAATAAAGAATTTCAAAAATCTCTTTAAGAACAGATTAAGTTATGCCAATCAAAATCTATACATGGGGCCTCCCTGGTGGTGCAGTGGTTTAGAGTCCGCCTGCCGATGCAGGGGACACGGGTTCGTGCCCCAATCCGGGAAGATCCCACATGCCGCGGAGCGGCTGGGCCCGTGAGCCATGGCGGCTGAGCCTGCGCGTCCGGAGCCTGTACTCCGCAACGGGAGAGGCCACAACGGTGTGAGGCCCGCGTACCGCAAAAAGAAAAAAAAAAAAATCTATACATGAACAAACAAACTCAAATGATGGTGATATGAAATGACCAATAAAACAAACCAACCTTTGGGAAAATCTAACAGAAAATAAGCATACAAAGAGAAAAGCATTAAACATGAGAAAGTGGATATAACCACAGGTATAGTGTTCCAACCACAGTTATAGCAATTTTATATCACTGTTTGAAAATAAAAGTGAAATGTATAGTTCTCTCCAAAGAAAGAAAACTGCCAACATTAAGTGAGGAAAAGAGTTCATTAGATACCAGTAGATTACCATAAAAGAGAAGAGTTAATCAAGACATTCCCCGTTTTGAAAAAGACCCAGGCCTAGACGGTGTTATGAGTAATTTCATTCAAACACAAAGACATGATTATTCCTATGTCATTTAAACTTCTTCAGAGAATAAAAATGAACAACTTCTGTTTCATCCTATGAGCTTATAACCATGAGACAAAAAACATGCTAAAGATACCACAAAATAGGAAAAAAGGCCAACTCACTTATGAGTATAAATACAAAAGTCCTAAATAAATACAGGTAAACTGAATCCTGCAATGTATTAAAAAGATAACGCCTCATGACCAAGTAAGATTTATTCCAGGGATATAAGGATGGTTCGACATTAGGAAATCCATTAATGTGACTTACTACATTAAAAAGAGAAAAACCACATGGTTATTTTGATAGATGCCAAAAGAGGCATTTGACAGAAATGTAATAACCATTCTTGTAGGTATTAATGTATATCAGCATAACGTACACTGGGGAGGGAAGGAATACAAAATGTGTAATATCCATATGAAAGAAATTATAAAACTTTACTATGAAACTTCTGGTTTTAATATATTTCTATCTTATTTGATTTTTCCCCAATGAGCGTATATTGGTTTTTGTAAAAATAATAACAATAACCCTGTATGAAGCACTGAACTAGGAGTTACACAGAGCATACTGCAAAGCCCTCTTCAGGCACCGTGATGTCTGCTGAGTGCCAATAAAGAAAAAAGTAAAGGTCAAAGGATGAATGAGGAGAAAGAATATGCAACCGAAAATAGAAGTAACTGTTCTCAGTATTTGTGGAGAAGATTCAAATTTCAAAATAGGACCAGGGAAAAATCACCCTGTTCTCGTCATTCATTTTGGAAAACATGGCAATAGAGGAGTTGAGAGCTGCCTGATTACAGAAGAGGACTTGATGAATGAGGGACATTGTGGGGACCAGGCAGGGAGTTAAGATTATTTCTGGAATACTGTTCCACTTGGGAGTAAGCTCAAGAGAACGGGCAGACAGTTAAAAAGAGGTCCTCAGTGGCCTGGTGAGTGGTCTCCGGAGCAGAGAGGGCTGGGCACCAGGGTCACTTTGGAAAGGAAGACGCTGAACTAGCCAGGTCACACAGAAGATGGGCAGGGGTGAGGTCAGGATCCAGGCATCACGTAAACAAAGAGGATTCTTTGGGGAAAAGATACGTAAGGGATGAACGGGGTGTCACTGGTACCTTGGAGGTAGCCCTAGAATGCTGTGGGTGAGGCAATGGTGAGTGAAGGGGTGGGCGGGTTAGAAGGGCACCCTGGGGTTGGCAACCCTGCCACCCCACCACCTCCTCGACCAGTGACTGCCTTCAACCCTAGAGAAACCTCAGGTGGCTGCATGGCACTGTAAATGTCATTACTGACACTGAATCCTACACTTAGAAGTGGTTAAAATGGCAAGTTTTGCATGTGTTAAGCATAAAGAGAAAGTATAATAAAAATAAAAGATTATTAGCGCGTCACTGAGACATCATTAAGGTGCCCTGGCAAGCCCCGTGGGAAATTAAGTGAAAGAAGACAATGGTCCAACCAAAGGAAAAAAAAAAAGAAAATCATGAGATATTTCTTCCAACTAGCACTAAATGTGAAACAGATTTCACGATAATAGAG
Source organism: Monodon monoceros (assembly GCF_005190385.1). NCBI lineage: Eukaryota > Metazoa > Chordata > Mammalia > Artiodactyla > Monodontidae > Monodon > Monodon monoceros. The sequence goes on from NW_021703782.1 coordinate 61,972,746, forward strand.
CCACCAGAGTCACACTCTGTAACGTCTGCCTACCAACCATGGAGGCTCAGACCTCTGGTCACTTTAACTCTCAAAAGGAATGAATACAGCCATGACCACAGTGTCCTCTCAGCAGTCGAAGTACATAAAAGAGAAATACACGACCCCAAAGTTAGTTTCTTTGCTTAGAAACTTCTTGGGCAAGAAACCATGCTCTTCTCAGAGCTCAGTGCATTTCTGGCACATTTTAAGTAGCAGTTGGAGACAAGGTTGACACCCAGAGTTGGTTTACTTCCTGCAATAAAGTGTCTCCAGCCCTGAAAATGACTTTGGAATAACTTCACTTACTGTGTGGGGAGACATTTTTCCTAGCTAAGTATACACAGAGTTTCCTCTCTGGTTTAACAGAAGCAAAATGTAATTCACAGGATTAAAAGACGAGCAAATCATTTGCCTCCATTTCTTGGAGACAAACATTCGGTTTGATAAGTAAACAGAAAGTCGTTTACACTAAAAAGACCACTTGCATGGATATAAGCAATTCTGATTTACTCCAGTGGGTCTGGAGGGGGTGCAATTTATTACAGTCCACTTAGCGCTGTAACAACTGCTTTTCAAAAACCGACACTGATTCATGAAAATGAACATACGGACTCTCTGCAGCATAAACCCTAACAGCCTCAGGCAAGCGCAGAGGGCAATGTAGTACAAGGCGTCACTGGACTGGTGTGCGGAAGCAAGCAATCACGCCGGTATTTAACCCAATTCATTACTCATCAGAAAAGGGCTCAGCACAGGAGTCAGACCCAGACGAGCAGACAAGGAGCACAGCCACTTAACTGTCCCCTCCAGCGATTACACTCTCTCAACCCAAGAGTGTGTCAAATTAAAACAACTACACATTGACTTTTCGCTTCTGTAAACATTAAGGGGTGATTGACAACTTTGGGCTGCAGCCAGCCAGCCAGGCATCCTTATCCACCGTCTTTGCTTATCTGCTCTCAGCTCTAGACGTGTTGCGTTAGGAATATTCCTACAGGACACAAAAGTATTTCATGGCTCTGCCACTGGGGCTCACCCAAAGAGGTTCTGCCATCTCTCATGGATAAGCAGCTTCAGAGGACCCTTAAAAATGGAGTATTTTAGGGCTTCCCTGGGGGCGCAGTGGTTGAGAGTCCGCCTGCCGATGCAGGGGACACGGGTTCGTGCCCAGATCCGGGAAGATCCCACATGCCGCGGAGCGGCTGGGCCCGTGAGCCGTGGATGCTGAGCCTGCGCTCCGCAACGGGAGAGGCCACGACAGTGAGATGCCCGCGTACCGCAAAGAAAAAAAAAAAAAAAAAGGAGTATTTTAAAAATTAACATTTGTCCCTTTCTATTAGAAAAACTCCAGTACTTCCAATCAGAAAAATGGAAAATCAGCCAGTCTTTTACATGCACTTCTGCCCTCACAGCTCTACCTACTATGATCTGGACTGTGGAAGGATTCCCTTCCCTTGTTATCCTATTCCCCTTTATCTCAGAACTGTAAGGAGTGGGAAAAGATACAGCTGAAATAGGAGGGAGAGACAAGTAAACAAAGAAACAACCCTAGGACATCTACTCACCACAGAGATCCAGGTGGATCAACTGCCAGCGGTAGGCTTGTGCTACAGATTCGACATTCAATGTCCAGCGTTCTCTGATGGTCACAGAAATAAGCCACAGGCAAGTGTCAAACTCTGACTCTTCCACCATTTTCCCCCTCTGGTACCAAGACTATTCAATGGGGAAAGGGCAGCCTTTTCAATAAATGGTGTTGGGAAAACTGGATATCCACATGCAAAAGGATGAAGTTGGACCCTTACCTTACACCACATATAAAAATGAACTCAAAGCGGATCGAAGCCTTCAATGTTAGAGGGAAAACTAGAAAACTCTTAGAAGAAAACACAGGGAAAAAGCTTCATGACACTGGATTTGGCAATGATTTCTTAGATATGACATCAAAAGCACAGATGACGGGAGAAAAAATATACTAACTAGACTTCATCACGATTAAAAATTTGTTCATCAGAGCGCACGAGGCACAGAGCGAAAACGCAACCCAAAGAATGGGGAAAATATCTACAAATCCTATATCTGAAGAGGGATCAATGCCACTTTTCCCTCTTGGTTTTAATGTAAGCAATCGTTAGCAAGTGCCCAAGACTGACATGCTGCCCCTTGACCGTAAGACAAGTTTTCCACCCTGGGCAAGTACTATCATTCTTGGACTGAGACCAACCAGGTTCTAGTTTACTCACTTCCATCTGCTAGTCAAAAAAAAAAAAAAAAAAAAAGCGTGCACCACAGTTAGACCCAAAGATCGACCTAACACTTGCCAGTGTTCAATGAGTCCAAGTCAGTGAGGCCTCCTCAACCTGACAGGCCATTTGAATAAGGGCTGCTGCACCCACGAAAGACTTTTCAAGTGGTGTCTATTGAGCTTGAGGTACTCCTATGTCTCAGGTTTAAACGCTGTGCTACCCACCCCATCACTCGAAAAGTCCACAACAAAACAGCCTTCACCTAACTGTCCAAGACAGTGCTGTCCAACGAACTGCCTGAGAATGGAAACATCCTATTTCTGCTCTACCCAGTACGGTAGTCACCAGCCCCATGTGGCTACTGAGTGCTTGAAATGTGGCCGGTTTAACAGAGGAACTGGATTTTTTATTTTAATTAAACATAAATAGCCCCATGTGCCCAGTCGCTCCTGTACTAGATGGTGCAGGTCTAAGACAGCAGGCTGAAGACAAGGGTTTCAATACCGTGTGACAGTCTGAGGTTGGAGAGTGTCCCAGAGAGACATCGAGTCGGAGAGAGAAGACCGTCCAGCTCCACTCCCAGCTGCCACCTGTTCTCTCTATTCAGTGATTTCCTTTTCCCTAAAATAGGGTCAGGGATTTCTGCTCTACCAACCTGTGGTATCACGGAAAGATATTTGGACTTTGTCCCTGTTCCTGGCACAGAGCTCCTAAAACCCTTGGAATTTCCTGAGTGGGATGATAGGAGCCTCTTTGTTCTAAGCAGACTCTTGGCGGGCTAGATGGTTTCAGGATGGGGGCTAGTCACAGACGCAGGGTAGGGGCTGAGCACCAGAAAGACCCGGCCCTGATTAGAAGCTTGGAACTTCTAGCCTTACCTCCAACCTCCAGGGAGAGGGAAGGGGAGAGTGAGCTCATCACCGATGGCCAATGATTTAATCAGTCATACCTGGTAATGAAACCTCCCTAAAAACCCGTTAGCAATTGGGGTTCTCAGAGCTTCCGGGCTGGTGAGCACATCAAGGTGCCAGGAGGGCGGGGGCCCTGAAGAGGACTTGGAAGCGCTCCACCCTCTCACCATACCCTGCCTTTATGCATCCCTTCCATTGGGCTATTCCTTTATAATAAACCCGTAATAGTAATAGTAAGTAAAGTGCTTTCCTGAGTTCTGTGAGTCATTCTAGTGAATTATCAAACCTGAGGAGAGGCTGTGGGAACTCCCAAATTTGTAATGGGCCAGGCAGAAATGTGGGTAACCTGATCACCCCATGTATGGCTGGTGTCTGAGATGGGGGCAGTCTTGTGAGACTGAGACCTTAACCCATGGGGTCTGGGCTAAGTTTGGACAGTCACTATTAAAACTGAACTGAATTGTAGGACACCCAGTTGGTGTCAGAATTGGTGTCAGGAGGAAAAAGGCTCGTTACCTAATAAGACTGTTGTTGGGATTAAACAAGATGATGTATGTCAAAGTGCTTCAAAGTAAGATATTATTTTTCCTATTTGGTTGATCTGTAAGGGACATTAGCTAGTTCATGAAGGCTAACCATAAGTTTACCGTGAAGTAAGCTTTGCATTAGTTCATAGTAACATTGGGAAACAACGCACTGCTTTCTCACTCATTTCCCTATGGGGGAGGGCCTTATTCTTACCTGCTTTATTTGCCAGGAAAAGTGGCAAAGATTCTAATTGGTAGCAGTACACCAGGGTTTAATTGTTTATGGTTACATGGAGCACTTCGAGGGCAAAGATGGCGAGAAATCGGAAATTCTTCCCCGAAATTCAGAGAGAGAGAGAGAAAAAAAGAAGAATCCAAATTTGGGGGAGGTGGGGGGAGTGGGGATGAGAAAAAGAAAGGCAACAATCTGGAAAAGAAGTGGTCCGGGTGAGTGATGTGCACCTGACCGTGGAGTTTTCCATCTCTAAAAACCTCCGTGCTTTGGGGATCCAGCCTGCAGATGAGGGCCTGCCACAGGCTGGAGAGCTTGGGATGTGAGTGAACGGGCAGCAAACGCCAGACAGTTGGCAGTAAGACCAGGCAAGATACTCCATTCATTCTACACACACTGGCCCACCCGACCGACCTCAGCATCCTTCTCCTGCTTCCCAAGAACCTCAGCAAGAAGAGGGGACATACAGAGACACTAAACTCTTCAACAGTGTTACTGAACTGAACTGTTATACCCCGCCCCACCCCTAATTAATAAGTTGAAACCCCAGCCTCCATCCAATGTGACTGTATGTAGAGACAGTGCCTTTAGGGAGATAAATGAGGTTACATGAGGTCTTAAGGGTAGGGTCCTAGCCTGGTAGGACTAGTGTTCTTACCATACAGAGGAAAGGCCAAAGAAAAGGGGTCTCACTGGAAACCAAACCTGGCAGCACCCTGATCTCAGACTTCTAAACCCCAGAACTGTGAATTTCTGTTTCTTAAGCCTCCCAGCCTGTGCTATTTTGTTATGGAAGCCCTGGCAAACTAACGTAAATAGTATTAGCATAAAACAGGAAAATCACACACCCTGGCTTGCTGAATGTGGGGAGCCTTGGCACCACAATTATGGGTGTCATTTCATTTCATATAGTAGGTTCTACTTGTTACAGACATTCATGTATGGAAGACTTAATAAAATGAGATAAATCCATATTTCCCCTGAGAATCTTAGGGTTCTAATCTTAATAGTTTTGCTGGCCCCTGCGATAGTTTTTGAACTCAAAATAAACCAAGCCTGGGCTTCCCTGGTGGCGCAGTGGTTGAGAGTCCACCTGCCGATGCAGGGGACACGGGTTCGTGCCCTGGTCCAGGAAGATCCCGCATGCCACGGAGCGGCTGGGCCCGTCCGCAACGGGAGAGGCCGCGGCAGTGAGAGGCCCGCGTACCGCAAAAAAAATAGAAATAAAAAATAAACCAAGCCTTTTCATATAATGAAATCTTATTTGGCCATAAAAAAGAATGAAGCCCTGTTACAAGCCTCAGTTTGAATGAACCTCGAAAACATTATGCTAAGTGAAAGAAGTCACATGTAAAAAGGCTACATATCATATGATTCCATTCATATGAAATGTCCAGAAATAGGCAAAGCCATAGAGACAGCAAGTAGAATAGTAGTTTCCAGGGGCTGAGAGGGAGGTGGAAATGAGGAATGACTGCATATGGGGATTCTTTGGGAGATGATGGAAATATTCGGGAACTAGACAGTGATAATGGTTGCACAACTTAGTCAACATACTAAAGACAACTGCACTGCATATGCATACTTTAAAGTGGTGAACTTTATGGTATGTGAATTATATATCAATAAAGTTGTTATGAACAAACAAACCAAGGCCATCCCACCTCTATAGCCATATAGTAACAGAGGGGAAACATGCCTGACAAGGGCTGCAAATTTGGAACACTTATTCACAGACTCTGGTGATCCTGACTTCTCTAACTGGAGATGGAAACTCTCCCTTAGGTTTATGGCGGAGATTTCAACCAAGTCTGGAATAAGAGCAAGACAGTGGGGCACGTGGCTACTCCCTCACACACACGCTGCAGAGGCTTAGAGGCAAGGCTGTTCTTCTGTGGCAGGAAGGGAAGGTCCCTAAGATCTGCTAACATTCAGGGATCACTGCAGCATGTTCTCTGCCATGGTTCATCTCCTGGGCATAATGCTAGGGCCACAGACACATAATTGGCACTCAATGAATTTATTACTTGTTTATTGACTGAGCCATCAGTTCCTATCCTGGTAGGGGGTGGGGAGGCTTCAGGAAAGAGACAGAGGAGCTGGTCTTGCCCAAGAGCTTCAGGAGTCACTGTAATGCCTGGTGAAGCTACAAGGGAACAACTGAACCAAATGCACGAAAACTGTAAGTTTCCATTTTGAGTCTAAGCAACAGTGGGTTAGCTTTTACATGCTGTTATATTAATGGAGTTAACCTATAATATATGATAAAAGAAATGTCTGCACCTACAAATTACCTAAACAGAGGAAGACACAGTAGAGTTAACATGTGCAAGGAGAAATTATAAGCCAGAAAATTTTCACAGAGAAACCCATGAATAGCTTCAACCAGAACAGGAAACCATTCCAAGCATGATCAGCACTGCCTCTTGTACCATGTTTGTAGAGCTATCAATGAAGCAACTCTTAAACTGCCGAATATGCTTAGCGAAAGTACTGCTCTCCTCCACCCACTGTTCATTTCTGCCTTCTACCCCAGTGCCCGAAAATGGTGGTTCAGAGAGGACTTGGATGAAGCCCGAGGCTGCCAGATTTAGCAAATAAAAATACAAGGTGCTGGGGCTTCCCTGGTGGCGCAGTGGTTGAGAGTCCGCCTGCCGATGCAGGGGACACGGGTTTGTGCCCCGGTCCGGGAGGATCCCACATGCCGCGGAGCGGCTGGGCCCGTGAGCCATGGCCACTGAGCCTGTGCGTCCGGAGCCTGTGCTCCGCAATGGGAGAGGTCACAACAGTGAGAGGTCCGCGTACCGCAAAAAAAAACAAACAAAAAAACAACAAAAAAAACCAAGGTGCTGAATTAAAGTTCAGAAACAAATAATTTTTAATATAATAAAATACCGTGAACATGCTTATTAAACATTAAAATAACTTTTGTGGTTTATGTGACATTTAACTTTAACTGGCCATCCTGTGTTGATCTTACAACACTAACGAAGTGGTCGTGTTGGGCTGACTAACGGCTATTCTCCCTCCTCGGGCACCACGGCCAATGGGAGGCTTCTGGTCCCTGTCCCACCCCCCACCCCCCACCCCCGAGGCCAGCACCGCACACCTGCAACAGCGACCTGTGCCGCTTCCAAAAGCTCAGACGTGGCACGGTCAGTCAACCTCCGGCAAGAAGACACTGCGACTAAGAGGAAACACAGCCAGGAAAAAGAGCAGAGGGCACTGGCGGGAAAGCTATATTCACCTCTGCAGCTGAAGTGGGGGGAACCCCTACCCTAGACTTGGTGTAAACAGGGGACAGATCCTGGATTCTGTGCAGTGCCAGATGTGTGAAGACCACAAATAACTCTGCTACACTGAAAAGAGAATTTAAAAATACGTGTGTTAAGAAGATGATCATGGGATTGCAGGGCCTGCTGTTATCTCTGAATATTATTTTTTTATGGAGCTCATTTTTAATATCGGTACTTTTAGGGTGAATGTAAATAAACCTGATCATGCAATAAACTCAGTGTGTTCTTTTTTTTTTTTGCCGATTTAAGCTAAAACACCATCAATGTTCTCTTAGAAGCAGCATCTTTCAAGATAACAGAGGCAGCACTAGGCTTTTGATACCCACTAAAAAAATAATAAATAAGCAACTGACTTTTGAGCCCTCCCCCCAAGGGCGTGTATTCAGCTCAACAGGCCAGGTGCTCAAAAGCAGGTGAGGCCAGTCCTGTGGGGTCTCCTCTCTTTGCCCTCCTGCCAAGAGATCATTCCAGTACCATAGTAACCCCAGGAAAGAGGGGCCCTTTTTTTTGTAAGAAAGAATGGTAAATATGACCATGTTACACACAGCAAAATCAAACCCACTTCTATGATGAAATAACCATCTACTCTAGTTCCCCCAAAAGATTCCGTTGACGCCAATTTTAGTGAACAACAGTTGGAAGGGACATAAAAGCTGGCCACCATTCTTTACACAGAAGCCAAACCGGAACCTAACCCCAGCATATATTGTATACCCATGTCTATGTGCAAGATGGGAAGTATATGCCTATATATAAATATAAACACATATAAAGCTAACTTCCAGTGCTCGGAAAACAAAAGCTATCCCCATATAACAGCCAAATTCTGACATAACTCAGTTTGGACACCTCATCTGGTGTGCACCACACTCATTCTCGGTGTAAACCCCACGCGCCGGGCAATGATATACTGTAATGTCACATCGCAACCTGGATTTACTACAAAGGGCCGCTGACGAGCTTCAGAGCAGTAGGTGTATTTCACACTGAGCTGGTTTTTATGAAGCACACTTCACCGCCCAGGCACGGCACCTGGATGATGGATGGTGAAAGGTGCATGACAAGCTTCATCCTTGTTTGTAAATCTTAACTGTTCCCGCTCACTAACTCTGAAGGCAATTTTCAAAGACAGCGGCAGACAGAAGGACAGCACAGCTTTCCTGAAGGTTATTCAAGTTGTACTTGGCCTGGGCCGGGCCTCTGAGGAACCAAGGAGGGAACATAAACTCTGGAGTTACTCCGCACCGTGCCTGAGAAAAACCGCTGAGGCCCTGTGGGCTCAAGTCAGAATCAAGCGAGGAAATCTCACGCGTGATCACGTTGGACGCTCTGCCCAGAGCGGCCACTGTCCATCCAAGTTCATGCCCATGTGAGTGTTGCCTCTTCAGGATTTTTAAAGACAGGGGGTCATGGAATGAGTAACAGAATAAGCAGATTTGATGGTGTGTCATGTGTCCACAATAGATGGGGTTCCCTCCACTGAGCAGGCAGGTAGGGGCCTAACGTCACACCTGCATCCCATCAAGATAAAATTAGCCCCGAAAACACAGGCCAGCAGTGTCTAGTCATTGTGTTCAATCTGGTTCTTTCAGGACACTTGGGAGTTCCTAAAAGTGTGCTTTCCAGAGCTCTGCCCTTTCCGTGTCCCCTCCTGACTGCAATCTTTAGCCCAAAGGAAAACCCCAGCAAAGGTGCCCTGTTTTTCAAGAACAAGTTAAAGATGTAAAAGCAACCTCATGATAAGCCACTGACAGACTAAGTAGAATGTAAAACACTGTCTCTCTCAAAAATTATCTGGGGAAATTCAACAGGCCTTTTATTCACACTAATTCTAAAATAACAACCATGTCTATGGAGGGAAAAAAAAAACTTTTAAAAAGTGGTTTCATTTCAATTTGCACTTTTAATTTCAAAGCTAATAACTAGTCATTTAATTTTGCAATGTCTGCCTTTGTCAAATATTACACTTGCACTTTACTCCCTCCTGTTAAATAAAAAGAAAATTCAAATATCATCGCAAAATTAAACAGTGACTTTACCATGTCAATCAAGTCATAAAGGTGTTTTAAAGTTTACATTTAGCTTGGGGAATAGCAATGTAAATACCACACCTGATACCCTGTGGATTTTTTTTCTTTTTTTTTTTCTTTTTTTTGGCGGTAAGCGGGCCTCTCACCATTGTGGCTCCTCCCGCCGCGGAGCACAGGCTCCGGACGCGCAGGCTCAGCGGCCATGGCTCACGGGACCAGCCGCTCCGGGGCATGTGGGATCTTCCCGGACCGGGGCACGAACCCGCATCCCCTGCATCGGCAGGCGGACTCTCAACCACTGCGCCACCAGGGAAGCCCCCTGTGGATTTTTTAAGGCTGCTTTCCGGGGTTTTTGACCAGCTAAGTCAGCACTGTGTTCTCAGCTTTTCCACCTGCCACGAGGAAACGAGGACCCCCTTCTCTTCCCTACTTCACAGGCATTGTCTCCATACCTCAGTGTCCTCGCGTGCAAAATGCGGATGATACTATGATGACAAGACTCAAATGAGCTATCCCCACAATGTGCACAGGGCATTGTCTTACAGACAGTGTGAGAAGTACACGTTTGTGAGAAAAGCAAAAGGAAAGGGAGGGAAGAAGAAACCACAGGATTTACCAGCAGAAAGAACACCAGGGAAGCAGTTCAGAGACCTGAGCTCCTACACTGGCCCCTCTTCCTCAACTCTAGAAACAGGCTCAGAGATGGCACGGCATCCTGCCTGCAACTCCACCCGGTCTCTCTTAGCGTGAACAGTGATCAAGCTTCTCCTGACTTCTCATGCAGGGCTGTGTTATCAATCAAAAACCCGTCACAGGCAAAGATTTAAGTCTTTAAAATTCGAGCTTTTCAAAGGGAAGATTCTACATGATATAAATCCAGGATACGTTGCAGCCTGGGGGTTGCACCCCACGTTTTTCCATGACCGATTTATTTCATCAAGTGCTTTATCGGAATGCCTAACTCTGGGCCAGGGAGGCACCAGCAGAAAGAATCCAGAGGCCAGTTTCTTATTCATACAAGAAACCATGAAACATCCCAGGAGTCCCCTGAGAACATGGTGTCACGCTAGGCACCTGGAAGACTACAGAGATGAATGAATGAGATCCCTGCCCTTCATGTGTGAGAATACACCCTGGAAATTCTTGCTGAAATGCTGCAGTGAGTGAACTTCTTCCTTCCATGAGTGAGTCTGACATCCTTCAGGTAGGCCCTGGGAAGTGCCTGCTATTTCTAGACTGATGGTGGCCTTGTCAAAAGGCAGTATGTTACACAGAGGACATGTTAGAGTCCCATCAGCTCTCTCTGTTTTCGTGGAGGGAGAAAAAAAGTTTGAAAAGAAGACAGAAGCCTGTGTGTCCTCATCCAACAGCATTTCAGCTTGCCTTCTATACTATTCTTTAGGTATAAAGGGACCTGCTGGTGTCCTTATATATTCCTCTTCCCTGGTTGTTTCTTTGGAAACATATTGTATATGTGATATATTAAAAATAAGTCTTCAAAGCTGCCATTTCTCCATGTTTATCATATGCTTAAAATTAGTTGTGGGCTTCATGTTCCTCACTCAGCAGGCCAGCACGTCTAGCCAGTTTCGAGAATCACAATACACATATGGTTCATTTCAGGCAGGGTCCCTGCAGGGCTAAAAACACAGCCTCCTTGATGACTGTGATCACCCTCATTTGTACGGCCCAGTGCCAGGCACTTGCTGAAATCAAAAGATATATAAGACATGGTGATGGGTCTTCACGTGAGATTAAGGGAATTGATAGCTGCTGCCATGCTTTCACATAAGTTTTTTTGTGATCCATATATAAAAATAGATAAAGCTCTTATTACCCTTTTCAACCTTCCAGATGAGGGATCTAAAGCTCTAAGAGGTTAAACAAGCATCTTACAATCCAGCTCAGAGCTGGGGATCTGAGCCAGATCTTCCCTCCTGGGGGGTCCGTTCCTTTGCACGCATCAGACTCCACAGTCACTGCCAATGAATGGTGCACTTACCTCTCTGTTCAAAGCTAAAGCTGAGAATAAGAAGGTCACATAAGGAAAACAGGTTTACCAGCCAAGTGCCCTCTTCTTTGAAATTCAGCAAAAGATAAGTCATTTCCTAAAGCGCCAAAGCTTAAACTCAACACTTTCTAACTGTTGCATAAAACCCATTCAGCTTTCTTTAAAAAGCAGAGAAAGCAAGGGGTCAATGTTCTTCTCTCCTACAGGCTTGCCATACAATTCAAAGCAGAACATACACACCAGAAGCAGCCCTCAGATTCCTTGGCCTGCTCTCCCACCTGTCTGAGGAAGACTAAAACATTTCCAGAAGAGCTTTCTCCCTGACAAGAAGAACTGCCTGAAACATCAACACAACCCTTGCAGAAAGGAATGGTGGAAGGAAGATCACCCTGCCCCTCTTGTTGCATGTGTGATTTAAAGAGCTTGTCTACACCCGGGACGCGAGCTCATCCTCACAACACCTGTGTGGGCTCGACAGGGCCAAGCTCCTCCCACTTCTTTAACAGTTGATAAGACTCAGGCTCCCAGAGAAGAGCCTGAAACCCCCAGGGCTACAGCTGCTCAGTCATGTCTCCCATTCAGGTGCTGAGCACAGAGCTACCCCTTTCCTACCCCCGCCCCCCGCAGCTGCTCAGGACAGCTATCACATCACCTCACATTAAAGGCAGCTTTGGGGTCCTGGATCACGAGTGAGGAGACCTGAGGGTGCTTCCAACAGGCAGCACAACCTCACTGTTCTCACCTGCAAAACTGGGAGGTTCGACCTCATCATCTTTTGCTAAAATCCAACTCTAACGCCCAGCATTAAGCAACTCCATTCCATGGGTGAAAGCTCAACCACTTTGCATTTAGTTGTGACAACCGTGGGGAAGGTAGCATATGCCATCAGTGAAATCAGGCACTTCTAGATTCATCGGCCTACAAAATTGCCAATGCTGAATGCATTCATAAAATCCTATTTGGGAACACAGAGGCCTCTACAAGCTGCCCAGACATTACAGAGAAACATGAGGGCTTCAACTCAGGGAGACCCTTCTGCTGACCTTGCCATCTGACCTTTGGGTAAAATGTAAACACTCTGCACCTGGCCTCAGAGCTGCTCACATCCTACGTGTGTCAGATGACTAATACGTAAATAGCTCGTGATAGGTAATAAGCATCCAGATGTGTGTTTCTGTCTCCTAAAAACAGCAGTTTGAATGTAAAGGAAGGGTGAGTTTGCACAGGAGCCTGCCATTTATCTGAGCTAGAAGCGGCGAAAGCTCCAGAAGAAACAGGAGGCACCATTTCTAACTTTCAAACTGAGATCACAAAACGTTATAAAGAGACAAAAAGATCGAAGCATGTTCACCTTTACCATTTTAAATCTAAACCTCTTTGCAAGTGTTGTCCAGCTATATACACTCCGAGAACTTATTCAAGAATTCACCTGTAGAGAAAATGCCTATTTACAGGCATGAAATGCCACCTCCCTGTAGACATGTGTGCATCTACTGACACGGAGGTGTTGCTGTGCAATCTGCCTGCTTATCCCAAGTTGAGGAAGCGTCATTTCCAGAATGCTCCTACCACCACTTCCTGAAACGCCTGCACCTGTTACCATGACCTGGCCACACTCACACATAAACCAGCCTTCCACTTGGGCACTAGGTCAGTGTTTCTCAAACTACCTGCAAGGAAGGGCCTGTTTTGTTTAAATTTTTTTTTCAGTTTCCAGTCCACCACAGTCTGATGCTTTTATAAAATACAATAAAAATGAATTACTAGAATCATAATCCAAAAAATGGAAAATAACAAGTGTTGGCTAGAGAAATTGGAACGCTCATACACTGTAGTGGAATGTAAAATGGTACAGCCACTGTGGGTAACAGTTTGGAGGCTCTTCAAAAAGTTAAACACAGAATTACCACATGATCCAGCAATTCCACTCCTAAGTATACCCCAGAAGAACTAAAAACAGGTATTCAAACAAAGACTAGTACATTAATATTCATAGTAGTACAACTAACAATGTCAAAAAAGGGTGGAAAGAACCCAAATGTCCACCAACTAATGAACAGATAAACAAAATGTATATCCATACATGCAATCGTATTAGGCTATAATAAGGAATGAAGCACTGATTACGTGCTACAACTTGTATGAACCTTGAAAATATTATGCTAACTGAAAGAAGACAGTCCAAAAGGCCACATATTATATGATCCCATTTACACAAAACATCTACACTAGGCAAATCCATCGAAACAAGAAAGCAGATTAGTGGTTACCAGGGGCTGGTGGAAGGGAGAACGGAAAGTGACTGCTTCACGGGTATGGGGTTTCCTTGTGGCGCGACGGAAATGACTTGGAACTAGATAGAGGTGATGGCTGCCAAACACTGTGACCTACTAAATGCCACTGAATTGTACACTTTAAAGTAGTTAATGGTTAATCTTATGTCAGGTGGATTTTACTTCAATAGAAAAATGAATTGCTAGGAAAGTGAAAGACAAAAACTACGAGCCCCAAGTTTTTATTGATTCAACAGAGAATTGCTCTGTCAAACTGCTGTTTACTCTGAATTCCTCTGCTTATCTCCTCTTAGACCAGTAACAAAGCATGCACAGCCCCACTCTGGGGACCACTGCCCTACAACGGGTGCCCTAGGGGATCCCACCCCACCTCGCTTACTCAGAGACATGCTATCGTCCCTGACAATTATGCTCCCACACATACCTCACATTAGCTAATCTTTATAATAACCTATTATGATAACCCCCTTCTTTAAAGAAGAGAAAAGGAGCTTCCTTGAACTCACCCCCTCCTCCAGGTACTGCCCCATTTCATTACTCCCCTTACAGCAAAACCCCTTCAAGAGCTGTCTACACTCACTGCCCCAATGCTTCTCTCCCACATGCTCCTGGACGCACAGTCAGGGTATGGCCCCCACGTCCCCACCACAGGGGCCGCTCGTCAAGCCGCTGATCACTTCTACCTTTCAACAGCCCATGGTCAATTCCAGTCCTCAGCTCATCTGACCTCTCAGCATTATTTGGCTTAGTTCATTGAAATGCTTTCTGTACTTCCCTTCCTTAGTTTTCTTCCTGCCTCACGGGTAGGAGAAGGTACCTACCTGACTCTCCCCTGCTGGTCTTCCTCATCTACCAAACTTCTAAACGTTAGAAGGCCTCAGAGCTCAATCCTTGGTCCTTTATTCTTCTCCGTCTATACTCACCTCTCCAGGTGATCCCACCACATTAACTTCAAATGACATCTACGCACTGAACGCTCAAGTTTCTATTTCCAGCAGGGAAATCGCCCCTCAGCTTCAGACTTCGTACATCCAACTCCTACTTGACGATCCACTTGGATGGCTCACGTACATCTCACACTTAACACATGCAAAATTAAACTCCCAATTCCTGCAAACCTGTTTTTCTCATGGTCTTCTTTATCTGAATAAGTGGAAACTCCATGTTTCTACTTGATCAGATCAAAAATGATGGAGTCATCCTTCACTCCTCCCTTTCCATCCCATCCCAAATTCATCACCAAATCTTGTTGGTTCTATCTTCAAAATGTATCTAGAATTCAACCCTCCCACACTGCCATCACTCCCACACTCCCACCCCGACTATGCCACTGCCATCTTTTGCAGGCATTATGGCCACAGCCTTCCAACTGGTCTCCCTGCCTCCGCCTTGCACCCCTACAGTCTGTTCCTAAACAGCAGCCAGAGTGATCTTGAAAAACCACAAGCAGACATGTCACCCCTTTGCTGGAAACCCTCCAGTGGCTTCCCACCTGCTTGAGATAAGAGCCAAAGTGCTTGCAGTGGCTCACAAAGTCTTACACAACCAGGCCCCACCATCTCTGATCTATGTCCTAACACTTTTCAAGACATAAAACAAAGTGAGAGAATGGCTCCTAGCCTTTTTACAAAGAAAAACATTAAACAGTAGCAACACAGCAAAAGGAAAACTTTCGCCGTAATTCTTTTCCCTACATTCTATTTTCATGTTGTAACCTTCAGCAAAACCAGAGGAAAACCTTGAACTTGGACTCATTTCTTTGGATGGTAAAGAACGGTTTATGTTTAAAGAAACTGAAGAAAAATGACTTAATAGACAAATTTATACTTAAGTAAGACTTTAACGAAAACATTAAACCTACTGAAAAAACTGTTTTTCAACTTACTTACAAATCCCCACCTAAAATAACTGATATACTACTTACAAATTGTAATTTATTTATTAATGCAACCAACCAAAGGACCTCAACTCAAACTTGATAGAACTGATAAATGTAACTGGTTATCAGCCAGCCTCTACCACCTTCTCACAAATGACTATACTGATGCCCCCATCCCCATCGCCGCATCCTGCCACTAGCCTCAGCCCCATTTACCAGAGGGCCTAAATGGCCCCCACTTGTGTCGATGCTGATGATAAAGATGAGGATCCAATGCCCCAGGAGGTGATCCTGAGGTGTTCCTATTGACCCCCCAACTTTCTCTTTCCCCACCCCTTCCCACCTGCTCCGTAAAAATGTCATGCAATGTAGGAGCCCAAGACACCATATATTTGGAAGCCGTAAAGCCGCATTTCTTTAAAAAATAAGCTAAGGTTTGGATTTCCTATTAATCCATATCCTCCTTCTCCATGGCAATTCCAAAGTAGATATTACTGAGATTCCACTATATTTCTTCCTAGCTCACTCCCTCATGTCTGAAGTGAGCTAGAGAAGGATCAGAGGTTAAGCCTGAGGTCTCCTCACACCACACTTTCAAACACACTCTTTCAAACATACATATCACCAGAAAAGTTTTAGGAAATCCTAGGTGTTATTCACCCCGTCTCTCACCATGGACACTGGGGTGGCTGGTCTTTCTTTTCCTGGACTGTAACGTCTCTCCTTCTGAGCCTTTTCCTTTTCTGCCATAAATTCAAATGCCTATTGGTCCTCTCCAAATTCCTTCCTCTCTGCTCTAGTAAATTTCCTCTTACCTTTTTGTCGCACTGCCTTGCTCTGAATTTACACCTCTGTCTCAAGAATGCCAATGCTTCTAAAAATATTCCACTATTCCTAGAGCAAGGAGCTCAGACAATTTCTTCCTGAAAGTAAGTTTCAGTCCTAATTTTCTGTATGAGCAAATGTTTTTTTAACTGCTCCATCCCTAAACTCTGGCTCCATGAGACGATGAGTTAGGAGTGTGACCTTCCGGGACTGTGTTTTCTTATCGAGCAAGTTTACTTAAAAATCATACCTGACTCATTTATTCCTTTGTTCATTCACTCCTTCATTCATCCACTCAGCTGAAGAAAAACAAATAGGCATCACAGCAGCTAAAAAGGTACATAAAATGTGTTCTCTGTCCTTAAGGAGCTTATAATTCACATAAATATATAGAATCAAAGGCAGTATGAAAGAAGGACCACGTGGGCAAACATTACATGGTATGAATATTTACATAAAGAATTGTGTTTGTCCGTTCCTGGCAAAAAGTGATTATGAATGGGTCAAAGTGCAATCAATAATGTGTACTTCAGTCTCTCCATAGTTCAAACTGGTCAGGTTCCCTCGACCTATGTATTCCATATTAACAAAATCCTTTAGTTTATTTTAGTATGGTAAATAAAGCTTTTTTAGACTTCACTGTTCTGAATTTGGAAATCAAAGCATGGTTCTGATTCTCACTCTGTAAGCACTCGTTTTACCAAGAGGCCAGTTCTTTATAGAGAATCACGTTATTGAGAAAACCAGCTTCTTTTGTCTAGTGGAGTCAGTTCTAGTAGTCGATTTCTCTACCAACTCACTCACTATTGCCCTGATTTTCACTCAATTGCGTATGCTTCTCACTTTCCTACATCAAAAGATGATGCTTAAATACAAAGAACTTAAAAACAGGGCCTGGAAACACAGCAGCCATAAAAGACCAGCCTACCATCGCAGTGTAAACATTGGGGAGAAAGTTAAAATTGAAGTTGAGGAATTGTGTATTTCAAAGTGCTCTGGTTCATTAAACAGTCATTTTTTATTTTAAAGCCATTATATCAGAGTTATTTGCATTGCTACTGCATAAACTCTGAGATCTATTATATTCAAAAATGTTTTATTATGTTATTCTATTTCCTCCCGCAAAAGATGAATACACCTTCAATTTTAAATTGGAAAAGTTTTGGAAAACGATTCTTCAATAGACAGAGATTCATTTCACCAAAAATATCAGGACTTGAACCACATTTAAAGTGCCCCTGATATTACATATTGATCCTCCAGAAAATACATCTTTGGCTTCTGATGGTAGTCTCTATCTTATTCTTATCACTCCAGGTGTCCAGAAAAGAGAAACATGATATTAAGAATCTAGCAAAGCAAAATCATTCCATAACTGAATACTTTAAAGGATACTATACAACCTTTCCAACAGCTGCTATCTGGTAAGCTATTAGAGAGGACCAGAGACCCAGTGCTGGGCAGGTAGCCTCTCTCCACCTCAAATCCAGGCTGCGTAACCAGGAACCTACCACTCGCTTTGGCTTCCGAGTAAGAGAGGCCGTCCTCAAAGGTGAAGATCTGGGACATGCTCTGGCCCAGGTAGGAGGTAGGCGGGTAGTAAGAATGCATCCTGTACTGGGAACTCACTGCGTGGAGGCTCTCCGAGTTTTTCATCTGCTTAAGAAAAAAGAAGGAATGTGTTGAAACCAAAGTTGCCTATTATAAGAATTACCTAATTCTTTAAATTAAGGGAATAGCTTATTAAAGTTGGAAGTATCCTCACCCATGAATATGCCCCTCCAGTGCACAGACCCTGGAAATACTAGAACTGTGCAGCCTGAGGTGCCTTTTCGATGCTGGAGGCCCCTCTAAAGTACCCCTCTAATTCCATCTGGCCACAGGATGCTTGACTAGTAAGTACAAAAGAGAACAGGGCAGTAAAGACCAGAGAGCACTGCTTAGGAGCCAGCACAATCCCCTGAAACATTGACCAGCACATTTGACCAGGAGCAAGTTATTTAACTTCCTCACCTTTCCTCCTGGGTAAAACGAGCATCTTACACCTTGGTTACCTTACAGTGTTCACATCAAGAGAATATTTTTAAAAAAAACACGCAAGCCTTGTGTGAGGGTCATTGTTGTCGTCAGCATGAGGCCGTGCTGGATACTGTCACTCAGAGCCCATTCCCACCCCGTCCTATGCTTTTCCCTGTAGCAAGGAACAGAAATCTGGGATCTGCTTCTTCCAGATGCCCCTGTCACCAGGCTTCTGGAGGTGATTTGGATTCTGCTAATAGGACATAAAATGAGATCTGGTAGGCAGAAGGGAGGCACATGCTGCTTCTCCAGCAGTAGTGGCAGCTGACATTTGGCAGTCATGCCTTTTTCTGGCAATCAGACCGTGGCTTTGGGACCATCAGGCAGCTTTTAGGTAAGGAGCAGTTCCCGCAGCTTCCTGACCTCTCATTCAAGGCTAAGGAGATGGAAACTCCAGGCTTGAAAGGGGTCCCCACTCTTGCTTTCCTGGCTCTTCCTGGCCACTTCCATGAACATTAGAATTGTTCTCAGTCCTGCACGGACCCTGGTACAACAGTGAGCACTAAACACATGATCAGATAGATCTCCACAGCAAGAACAGCTCAACTAACAGCTAGACTCAAGTACGTATACTGCCTTTTAAAAACTAAATTCAGGTGGCATTAACTTTATTTAAAAAGTCAACATAAGGGAATGTTCAAGGATAAACCAACTCTGTTTAAGAATTAAGGCATAATTTCAAAATCACGTTTTTCAATCAAATCTTTAGAATACTACTTGATAAAGAAAATAGTAGCAACTTGACAGATCCTGGCAGGATAAAAGTAGGTACTGGGCTTCCTCGAGATTTACTATGAACATCTAAATTCTGGACAATTTCCCAAGTGATATAGGCCTAAGTAATATGGCTTTGCTTGGTGGAAAGGCCTAACTCCCTGATTTCTCTGTGCTAATCTGAGAAGCTCAAGGGATTCCTTTTTGACCCTCCCAACTGCTCCCCAGCACAGATGTCTGTTCTAATGGGTGGATTATTTCTTCTTGCAGAAGCAAAGAAGACTCCATTCCACTTATTTCCTTACAAGTTAAGTTTATCTGGCAAGTTCCCTTTATCCTTTCTAGTTTGTTTTTCTGACGCATATAAAATGTTATCCCTTCTAACTCAATCACCCCGCTTTCATTTTCTACCATTATATAAATCTTTACTAAATAAGAGGGCAGGCAAGCTGTACTTGGAAATAGCCAAAGGGGAAAAACCGTCTGCCTTTAATGAGTGAGCCCAAGTCAGAAGCCATTAAGGAGCCATGAAATCATTTAAAGTGAGGATCAATGGTCAGTTTACTGCACAGACCCAGTTATCAATTAGCCCAGTGCTTCCCAGGGCTCTCTTAATGTGTATTCAAATAGCCAGGGGATCCTGTTAAAAAGTAGACCCTGATTCAGCAAGTCTGGGGTGGGGACCTCACAGTGTGACATGCTCTCAATCAGCATCTCAATCAGGAGATGCTGATTCTGCTCAAGGGACTAGAATAAATGATCCTTTCTCCCATACTTGGAGCCTTTAAGGGCCATGACCAAAGGAGGACCTTCTAAAAAAACTCTTTTGAACAACTGTTTTACAACCATCAACTTTCCACCGGAACTGAGGGAAGGTGGAAATGGTGTAAAAAACATTTAAATTTTTTTCATTCTTTTTCTTTCTATATATGAGATTCCCCCGAGCTAAAGGATCCTTCAGGGGTCTGCTGCCTTCTAACATGGCTGCAGCGGGACTAACAAACTCAGCCACACTTTGCATTAAAGAGCCACTTCTGCCTCTATAGACCTCTGTCAAGTCAATCACACAGTCTAAGTAATGAACGCTGAACTAGAGGCTAAGTGTCGACTTTTAAGTACAAAGCGCCGTGATGTAACCCAAGGAGCCTCCCTGCTCTAGGTGGTGAGTTGGGCCCTTCTCCTTTCAGTTTGACAGTATCTTCCAGTAAGTTCTTCAGGAAAAATGCTTTTCCGTTTTGCCCACGTACGAGAAAACTGACAGGACTGACCCTGCAAGCCTCTGCAAAATACTGGATTTTTTTCTTTTACTATGAATTTTATGTAAAACCTCTTTTTAAAAGTTTTCACTGTGAGTCTAGAGTAGGAATTGGCAAACATGTTTTGGTAAACGGCCAAAGAATAATTATCTTAGGCGTTACAAGCCGCAGGGTCTCTAGACAAATCAGAAAATGAATGGACATAGCTATGTTCCAATAAAACTTTATTTATAAAAATGCACCCTGGTCCTCAACCTTCACTCTCACTAGAATACAGGGAGGTGGGGACCCAGCACTGATGCCTGGGCTCCACCCCTAGAGCATCAGACTTCACTGCTCAGGGATGTGGCCTGGGCCCTGGGTTTTTTCAAAGCTCCCCAGGTAATTCCAGTGTCACACCAAGATTAAGAAGCAGTGTTCTAGGATTACCTACATATTTCCCATACCCGGAGAAGTGTGAAATCCCCAGTATCAACTAAAAAATGCAAAAGGTTACGTCTGAGAAACAGACTAGTCAACTGCTGCTAATCCCAATATGTATAATACTTAAAAAGAGATTCAGATAAACTGTAGAGTTCTTTTTTGTCTTTCAACTAAAGCTTACCGGAAAATAAACACAATTTCAAATCCATGTATACGTTTGTTTTTCCTTAATTCCTTTTCTGTTTTCAGAAAGCATCAAATAACAAGGATTATTTGGAAACAGATACTGAGTTAACTGAACTCAGACTTTCGACTTCTCTAATGAATCCCTAGATGACTGAGCTATAGCAAAAGAAGACCTCCAGCAAAAGAAGAAAAAGATATAAAGGGTCAGACTCCACCTGAGATTATTAAAATGTGAATTTACTGAGGCCCCCAATCGCTTCACCGGCTCCCAACTAGAAGAATAATCTACAAATAACCATCCGCACAACGACTTGGAAATAAGAAAGAAGGCCGGTTTGATGCATTTCAAAGTGCACGTGTAAACCTCTGAAACATGAAGTTAAAACTGAATCGTGCGCTTCCCTGGTGGCGCAGTGGTTGAGAGTCCGCCTGCCAACGCAGGGGACACGGGTTTGTGCCCTGGTCCGGGAAGATCCCACATGCCGCGGAGCAGCTGAGCCCGTGAGCCATGTCCGCTGGGCCTGCGCGTCCGGAGCCTGTGCTCCGCGATAGGAGAGGCCGCAGCAGTGAGAGGCCCGCGTACCGCAAAAAAAAAAAAACAAACAAAAACAACAAACTCAATCGTGATTCACCCAGAAAGTCCAGAAAGAGGTGTGGAAAAATGCGATTTAAAACTCTAGATCACTTCTTACTCCCTTCTAACTTAAAAAAAAAAATCACAGCCTGCGACATTGGGCTGAGACAAAAACGGGTAAATGAGGAAACCTTTGAAATGTCCTGTTGTATGATATTTTAAACCAGTAGTACTCAGCTTGGGGTAATTTGTCCCCTGGGGACATTTAGCAAAGTCTGGAGACACTTTTAGTTGTCACAACTAGGTGTGTATGGGGGGTGCTACTGGCATCTGGTGAGCAGAGACCAGGGACGCTGCCAAGCATCCTCCAACGCGCAGGGCGGCCCCACACAGAACTGTCCAGCCCAACATTCTGATGGCGCCAAGCTTGAGAAAACCTGCTTTAAACCAACCGAATACTAACCACCCCCTTGTGCTCAGCTCCTCATCTCCAGCTAAAACAGCAAAGCTCTACTGAAGGATAAAAGGTGCTCCCAAATGGAAGGGACTATTCAGTTCTGCTGAAAGGATACAACTTCTCTTTCCTTTATGCAATGCTGCCTTGCTTCTTCTCAAGATTTTATTTTTTATTCCTTTAAATTAAACAAACCAAGTAAAACCTAAAAGCCCAGGATTCCAGTGCATTACGACTACTATTATTATTAGCATGTGGTAGCTGGCAAGCAAGAGGCATGTTTTATACCTTATTACCCACCCCAAGTCTCTGAACCAGAGCATGACCTACGCGGGAGCTGGGCTGGCGGAGAACATGAGCGGTGTCAGTATTAACCCTGGAGGAAAACCTAAGAGCTCTGGGTTTTATTTTATTAAACTGTCGAGAACATACAGCACAATGAATCTGAACCACAGGTTTTCTTCTTATATACCACAGTCACCCTTTTTTATAATAACGATAAAACCCCAACAGAATGTAAAAATGTTAGACCCCACTTACTTTAAAGAAAAATTCCTAAACACTACTCACTGGTGGTCTATTAACAGTTCAGATAGGAAGAGTCTGGTCTCACACTGAATCAAACACTCCATCCGGGGAACAGCTAAAAGAGATTCCTGAAAACCAAGTCTGGTCTCGTTTATATCAAGCAGAGCTCAGCTCCACAGAATTAGAGTCGGCGAAGAAAGGGGATGGTCTTCATAAGAAGACTGACTGTATAAGCTAAAATTCCTAATTGCAAACTCTGATGTTTAAACAAACAGCGTGAAGATCCCGCTGGCACTGACATGTGACTTATGGGCTTTTAACTGCAAAAGCCACATGTGGGATAAAATTTTGGTTTTAAGAGCAGAAACTTTTTTTTTTTTTTGCGGTACGCGGGCCTCTCACTGCTGTGGCCTCTGCCGTGGCAGAGCACAGGCTCCAGACGCGCAGGCTCAGCGGCCATGGCTCACGGGCCCAGTCCCTCTGCGGCATGCGTGATCCTCCCGGACCGGGGCACGAACCCGCGTCCCCCGCATCGGCAGGCGGACTCCCAACCACTGTGCCACCAGGGAAGCCCAGAAACCTTTTTATAAAACAAAGCAGGGCTCTTCGCATGCTGTGGAATTCTAGATCTTCTGGTGAGCTTAAGAGTGGAGGTTAGGGCTGACTTTTTTAAACTCCTATTAAAGAATTTCTTTAGTTTTAAAAGAAGCTTCTTTTCAAACTATTTGAATGGGATGCCTGTTCTCACGCTCACCTGATGGCACACTGAGAATGCTCCTAGCCCAGGGACCTTAGACCTGGGCAAGGTGCTTTCCCTAAAAGGCAAGTGCCCATCCCCCCTCCTTAAATAGGCACCTCATTCATCCTCTGGGATTCCACACATGGCAGCTGGAAGGAGTTATTTTTAATGACTGCTGTTATACACACATTTCAGAGATTACTGAAACATCAACAGACCCAATGCTGAGTCATGTGCCACAAGCAGGCTCCCGACAGCTACAATCCATCCCTCCCTTCTTCCTTCCCTGTCCCTCTGTTCCCCCGGAGGTTATTTTTTTCTCCCCTAACTTCGTTAGGAGTTAACTTCCTCCGCTGGGCCCACCTTACTTTCTCTTAGGTGCTATATTATGGAATGTCTTCCACTCCCCTCCCTAGAGCCAGAAAAAGGAAACAGAGGGAGACTGGCCTGTGAGGACTCAGGCCTTTGGAAGGGATTCCTGAAGAGCCAGGGGGACTCCTTCAATGGGGGAAAGAACTGTGTTTGAGGGTCAGCACTTAGATGCTGGAGAACATAGGAGCTGTTTGTCCAGAAATGCAAGAGGTGCTCTTCCTCCTGAGAGGAAGTGGGAGGGGGAAAAAGGAGACAGAAAGACAATGTGCATGCAGTATGGCAGAGAGGACAAACAATTTAAGAAATGATACATCGAAGATGTTTAAAATTACAAGCCCCATGTTTCCCAGAGCTTCAGAGCCTGTGACACAAGTGAAAGCAAAACAAAACTTGTGTGGGTGAGCTTTTCCAAAAGGATAGAAGAAAAGCAGCTCAATTCCAGGCTGGACTAATACCAGAGTAGATTTTTAAAACACAAAATACACCGTAAGATGAACCATGGGAAAAAACATAGACCCTGGAGAAGGCATAATATAGGAGTTCACATCACTTTATAAACTTTAAAATATGGAAACGGCATATGATACCAGGATTGCACTTGCATTTATTAGTGGTCCATTTCGCTTGTCCTTAGTAAAAATTAAGATGCAAATAGGGACTTCCCTGGTGGTCCAGTGGTTAAGAATCTGCCTTCCAGGGCAGAGGACGCAGGTTCCATCCCTGGTCGGGGAACTAAGATCCTACATGCCACTGGGCAACCAAGCCCGCGCACCACAACTACTGAGCCCACGCACCTCAACTAGAGAGTCTGCGTGCCACAAACTACAGAGCCCATGCACTCTGGAGCCCATGTGCCACAACTAAGACCCAACGCAGCCAAAAGTAAACAAATAAAATGTTAAAAAAAAAAAAAAAAAGATGCGAATAGCCCCACATTTTCAAAAACCCAAACTAACTTCCTAAAACTTCTGTCACTTGGTTGTTCTCTCACCATCGGCATCACTGGCACAGACAGAACAGCTTACTCCTCTAGCCAGTTTTACAATATGCAGCACTGTGACCCTTTAGTGGGCCCCAAAGTAATTCAGCGGCTGCAATCAGCAAATATATATACCTTTAAGAACAGTATGGAAATGAATGAAATGAAACTGAATAGAGTTCAACAGAAATATGAGAATTCACTGTATACAATACGGTAAGAGCGGTTTTATGAAACTTTAATTTTGTGTTTATGTGTAGGTATAAAATATACTGGATCACAATATAAAATATTTCTCATTGTGGGTCTTGGTCTAAAATGTCTGAAAGACACTGGTGTAAGGATCAGGTGAAGGGAAGTAAGGACCTTCAAAATTAGGTACGCAGGGGACTTCCCTGGTGGCGCAGTGGTTGAGAGTCCGCCTGCCGATGCAGGGGACGCGGGTTCGTGCCCCGGTCCGGGAAGATCCCACATGCTGCGGAGTGGCTGGGCCCGTGAGCCATGGCCACTAAGCCTGCGTGTCTGGAGCCTGTGCTCCGCAACGGGAGAGGCCACAGCAGTGAGAGGCCCGCGTACCGCAAAAAAAAAAAAAAAAAAGGTACACAGTAAGAAAAAGGCAAACTCTGAAAATGGTTCCTTTTCCCGGAACCTGGGAGGGTTTTATGCATTTTCAGGGTTCACAAAAGAGAGGGGGGCAGTTCATGTGGAAACAGCCTCTGGGACTAGCCCATTGTCTCATTCACAAATCTGAAACACAAACCCAACTGTGTGACAGACTTCCCACCTGAAGTCACACAGAGCCAGGCAGAAATGCAAGCATGATTCACGTAAAAGCCAACAGGAAACAGCTTTGGTGAAAGAGCTGGTTTGTATTGTTAAAATTGGGTTAATAACTATCAAGACATAGTACTCTCCACTCTAGCGTGCAAGTCTCTAAGAGCATGACATTACACCTCTGCAGAAAGGTGGAGGGAGCTTTGGGAATGGTGACATTCTTAATGTCACTTTCCAGAGAAAATGTACCTTGCACATCTCACATCTAAGGGGGGTCGGGGGGCGGGAGGTGGACAGGAAACTGTAGATACTTGAGTCCTCATAATGTAATCATCCTGAACATAGGGAAAACCTGCTCCAAGACATCAAAACCTTGGTTCAGCTCACAAGGGATTAAGCAGAGAAGGCAGGATGCCAAGGCAAGTCAGCCTCAGAAGCTTCTCTCTACTAAACCAGGCCACCTTTCCCATTTTAAGTTAAGGCACCTGCCTATTATAAAGACCTAGTCATTGCTTTTGGATTTTAACAACTCTTCACGTTTTCACTGTTCCAAGATCAAATTGGGGGTCTGAAAATGAGAAGAAAAGATGCCTGCAACCACACATTCAGGAACTTTGATTTTAGAACCAGAAGTATCAGAGGCATCCACTTTTGTTCCCATATTGATGGACAAATTTAATTAACCTTTGCTACGCTGTTCCAACCTACTGTTTTAGACAAAACTAGTGACCCACAAACAATATGTTACCATCAGAATCTCAATGGCGGAGACATCAAGAGATATAGCTCTATCAGCAGTATCAGGAAATAAGCCACTTGGATTAGCCGCTCGAAGAAATATGGATTATATTCATGTCACACATGAGCTGTCAGAAACATTAGGATACTTTTACCATAAATCAGCAGTGTGAAGGGTATCTTATGAGTACTGAACATGACAGACTGCTTGGAGGGCAAGGTGAGCCTGTCTGGGGCCACCTGCTAAGTATAAGCACATGCGCACATGTACTTTACCCAAACTGGCATCAAAAACTGGAATGCAGCCTGGTGACCGTTGATGGGCACATCACACTCAATTCACGGTGTGTTAGTAGCATGGAAAGGTGCTTCCCACTCCAAAACCATGATGGAGAGCCCACCTCAAAGTAACCAAATGACACAAGAATGACCAAAAATCTGTTGCCTTAAAGCACACAGAAGTGCATGTGTGTGTGACTTAAACGTGGTTAATGCTATCAGGACTAGGGCTCTCCTCCTATCTAATATGTCAAGTCTCTGAAAACATTTTGTAAGATGTCATATCTTACAATATCATAAGATGTAAGAAAACACTATATAACACCTCTCAGGGCTTCATACCAGGAAAACCAAGAAATGTGCGCTGCCCCACGAGGAGGGCAGAGAGACGGGGGCAAACGTGCCCCCTCTGTAGTCAGCCAGGTAAACCCGAGCTCCAGCTCCAGCCCCCCACTTGCCGGCCTGTGATATGGCAGGTTACTTCACCTCCCCGAGCCTCAGTTTCCTCACCCGCAGAAGTGGATACCAATCCCTGACACGGCCGTGTTTCAGGGCTGAGCGGAGCAGCGGGTATGAAAGGCCCAGCACCAGGCTGTCCAGTAACTGTCCTGACACACCCCTCCCTCCCCTATGGGTTTCCCGCCGTGTGGCCTCAGTGCAGGGCGGTGGTCACACCCAAGGACCCCTCTTTTGGGTTTGTTACCACATGACTCTGAGCCCTTTTACAGGTATGTCAGGGACCTAGTAATAGAGAGGGAGACAGAAAAATCTGTCCGTTATATACTTCAAAAATTATTTTAAGTATATAAATGTTTGATATTTGAAAGAAAAATCCATTGTCTGAATTGTTTCTACTTTTCACATTTAATAAAGTTTAAAAACCAACTCAAGAAACTACACTGACACCATCAAACAGAGACAGACAGAGACAGAGACAGAGACAGAGAAAAAGCTCCTCCCCCTTTTTGGTTGCATACCACTACCAAATACATAGAATTTTTATGTCTGCCCTCGTCTCAGTATTGGCTAAGAATTGCCAAAAAGAGTGTTTGTGAAAAGGAATGAAAAATGAAATGAGGAAATAATCCCCTTTTCCCTGTTCCTCAATCTTCTTACGAACTCCCCCCACCAGGAAGTTGTGCATCTCAAGGAGATGCCCTCGGGATCAGGGGTCTCCCGAGAAGGGGGCGCTGACAGCAACCTGTCCTGGCTGCAGGCTGTAAGGGAGTAGAGAGAGCACTTTTTAAAATAATAAAACTCACTAAGGCAACCTGCTTCTAATCATCACCAAGCAGTGGCAATTCTAAACGACAGTAATGATAAAATACTTGTCCTCACCCGGCCTCGCCTCGTCCCCTGGCACAGCACTGCACAGGTCTCACCTTCCACAAGCACCACAGCTCCCTGGAAACCTCCAGACTCTGACCACAGGAGCGATCAGAGAATTACATGTGTCCTTTCTCTCATCCACCCACTGTGAGCTGGCACTGGAGGGGACAGTCTAGCGCAGGGCTAGGCACAGAGCTGGCACTCAAGGTATGAATGGTAAATACACGAAGGAGTTTCTTATGCACACTCTGTAATATGGAAATTTTTCATAACCCTATTCTTTTTGTTTTTCTACTACCATATTCCTAATATATCTCCAAATATAGGGCAAATCCGCCTCTATTATGCATTCCCTTGATTTTGGTCTTTATCCAACTAATGAGGGCCACTTACCAGGCCACACAAATATGGACTCCCAAGAAATCTGAGACTCACTCATGCACACATATAAGCATTCTGAAAAGCAACAAATTTTATATCATATTCACATCTACTTAGGAAAAAAAGTAAACTAAAAAGGCAAATGGAAATAGATCAGATTTTGGCCAGCAGCCTAACTAAATCAAATCTGAAAGCTTTTAAAACCTGTGACCTAATTATCTAATTTTCAAGCAGATTACAGAATCCCCAAATGACTGTATCATTTACTAACCTGATGCTACTGTGTCAGAGATCGGGTTGTGTAACGACCTCACAGGAGACTTAATGTCCTTCCTTCTGCCTTCAGCTGAATCATGAAGTAGTCCCTGGAGTAGACCAGCCCCTTCCAGGGTTTCCCAACTCAGTCCAGATTAAACTGAACTCATGCAAGAATAGAAATGACCCCGCAGGACGGCCCAGGAATCACTGGAGTCTCCCAAAGGGTCCTAAGACCCGAGGTTACCCTCCATCTGGATTTCCTGGGATGCTACTGGACTGCTTCAGTTGGGCTGAGAATCCCTTAGGAGGGCCAGGGCCCAACCCCTCCCCGAGATCCTCTCTGAGTCAGAGCTGCCTCCGCCAGTGCCCAGGTTTCCAGAGGCCAGTTCCATTTTCTTCTGTAATCCACACATTTTTAACCAAACTCCTCTGCAAAAATGACTCTCGTGTGCACTGCTGCAGTGAAGGAGCATTCCTCAGCCCCACCTCTCACCATCTGTGTTCAGCTTCTAAAATACCCACCACTTCCCTTAGTTTTGGTTCCAGACCAAGAGTCACCAAGAATATTGTTATCGCTGGCACCAGTTCTTGCAAACAACAGCCCTCTTGCAGGATCAAAGCATGCAAATCGTTCAAATTTCATAATCTGTGCAAGAAAACAACCATTCCTTCCAGGAAAGGTGTAATAAAAACCACATGATGCCTGTGGTGCCCATGGCTTGTACTCATCTAGAACGTGACAAAATAGCAATTCCTCTGTGACAGGGCGTGTCAACAAGGAGGTCGTTTAGAAACAGAAAGAGAGGGCTGCATTCCTGTCCTGCACAGCTCCGGGGGCTTCCCAGGATACCCAGGCCCACTGGCGCCCTGGCCAACAAAGCTTGTCTCCTGCAGGTGTAGCCCAAGAGAACTGGGTTTATTATCTCTTCTTAAACGAGAAGAACCTAATGAGGAATTATGTTTCAGAAGAGAAAATTGCAGATGCGGCTAAGACTTGACAGGCCGTTTAAGGGAAAGTTTATAGTAGAGGCAACGCAATCCCAAACTTTGGGAAGCCTGACACCTTCATTTCACTGTCTTTAAACTTCCCGTGGTCTGTAATGACTTTTACATTTAAATGGAAGATTCTCCAAGACTGGTCTTCTGAGCTGGGAAGCCCAATCCCTGTATCCTCACTGTCCCAGAAAGCAGGATCTACTTGGGGTGCATGTG
Organism: Monodon monoceros; assembly: GCF_005190385.1. Taxonomy (NCBI): domain Eukaryota; kingdom Metazoa; phylum Chordata; class Mammalia; order Artiodactyla; family Monodontidae; genus Monodon; species Monodon monoceros. The sequence continues at coordinate 62,002,293 of NW_021703782.1, forward strand.
AGGGAGTCCCACAAAATGCTGAACTAGCATAAAGGCGTTAACAGGGCTGAGATTAAAAGATAGGAAAAGACCGCAACACCCTGTCTGCAAAGAGTGAGGTTGAGACAGCTGCTAAAGACAGCACACTGAAGACCCCAGAGAATTCCGCTGTTGTCATGGTGACACAATGCCAGTGCCTTGGTTTGCAGACTCTCTCTGGTCTTCGGACTAGTACAACTTTTCTTTTTTTTTTTTTTTTTTTGGCGGTACGCGGACCTCTCACTGTTGTGGCCTTTCCCGTTGCGGAGCACAGGCTACGGACGCGCAGGCTCAGAGGCCATGGCTCACGGGCCCAGCCGCTCCGCGGCATGTAGGCTCTTCCCGGACCGGGGCACGAACCTGTGTCCCCTGCATCGGCAGGCAGACTCTCAACCACTGTGCCACCAGGGAAGCCCACTAGTACAACTTTTTGAAAAGGAGGCAGGGGAGACAGGAACAGAGTCGCCAACTTTTTATATTGCCAAGTAAGGGCATTTATGAAAAAAAATCCTCGTTTCATTAAAAAAGTGTTGGAAAGGGACAGGTCCAATAAAAACAATTTTTTGAATTGAATAATTTAGCTGTAAGAAAAAAACCCTTGTCCTTTTTTCCCTCATTTCTCTGTAAACCAGCACAGGTAACAGCCTGCATTCAGGACAGTGAAGTGCAAAACACATTCCCAATAAAATAAGGAACAAGATGACACCAGCTGTCCACCACTGGTATCTAAACTGAATAATTCACTAAGAACATAAATTAGAACTTGGAGGTATTTAGGGGGAAGAAAAATGTCAGTATCAATATTTTTCTATGAAATGACTATCTAATCTAGAAACCCTAAAATAAGCACCTATAAAATTATTAGAATTAACAGAGTTCACAAAAGTAGACGGATACAAAATAAATACACCACATTATAGCAACATCAAAAGAAATGTATGTCTCTGTAATTCCCTTTTAAAAAACAAATTGGGGGAGGGTTAGCCTTAATAGCCCAAGGCAAATACCACATCTAATTTAATTTCCTTTTCCTGAGGAAAGAGATTCCTTTACATGCTTTAAACTGAACGCAGCCTTACAAATTCCTCTTCTACATGCTTGAAAACTTTTTCTTTCCAGAGGAAAAAGCCTGTCAGTGTCTGCTCACCAACAAATAGTGGCCAATAACCAGTTTGCTCTAAGAAGGGAAGCCAGGGCTAGTTTATTCAGCCGACAAAGAGGGCGATGGGATTGGAGGGGCAGCCTAGTGGATCACCTGAGTGTTTGTAGAGAGAGCACCTCACCCAGAGAAGAAAGGCCCCAGGTCCTCAAGGAGTCACTTGCTCTTTCTCAGCCAGCATCACCCAGTAGTCTGAGGTGACCATATGCACATTACCCCGGGGGCCTGGTGGTGCAGCTTACGGGCCTGAGGTGAGCACAAAATTTATCTGAAGTCCCCTACTTCATCATCAAAATTGATGTGGATTTTGCATTCTACTACCTTCTCCCTGACGTACCGTTTTTTAAAATTTAGAAATATTAAAAATTAATGGACGAACTAATTAATAGTTGGCTATTATAATTGTGTCCCTGGGAGTGGGAGCCCGGTTTAAGCCTTGGCTTCCTATCCCCCCACCCCACCTCTGGACCCTCCTGGGAGAACCTAGGGCACAGACGTGGAGGCGCTGCAGCTGTGCCCACACTGCACATGCGCCAGAAGTCACTTCTTAGCTCTTCGAGCTAACAGGCTCGACTGAACCACGCTCATAAAAAGAGGAGGCAGTGTGAAAACCAGGGCTCCCGCAGGCTGCTCGTACAGGATGGAGAACAACAGTGGGCAGGCAGCACAGTCAACAGGGGTGGCGTTTCCAAGTGCCCTGACGGGCCGCATCCCAGTAATGCCCACAAGGGGCGCCGTTCTCTGGGCTCCAAGGCCTAGGTCAGATTCTGACTTCCTGCCTGCCTGTGTCTCAGTTTCAAAGCCAGGGCACTTAGATGATCCCCAACCTCCTTCTCATGTACCAGGTGATAACAGCCTTCCCCCAAGACCTACTTTTTGCATTTTTGTCCATTTGGTTCAGTGGTAGATCCCTATCACATGGTGGGACCTGGATGCATGTTTATCTAACAATCGAATGCATTCCAGTGAGGTGCATAATCATAAACGGGCCACTGTATCTTGAGACACTTCAGACTGAGCCCCAAAGAATGACCAGAAGGAAGGAATCACCTCTGCTGCCATGTGACCACACCCCAACTGTGGCTGGAACAGCTGTCTCCACCTCTGGTGGCACAAGCTTCAGAAAAGCCAATCAAGGGGGTGCCCACCAGGGGGACTGAAAGGAGATCCCAGATACAGCTCGGAGTCCTCCCATATTTATTTCTGCTCACTTGATATGTACCTCTCCCTTGTCAACCTGGTACAACATGTTTATTTAAGAGGTAATGTTGCCTTGAAGGAGTGCACCAGGCAATAAACAGCTTTTGCAGGCAATTAAATGCAGAAGTGAAATTGAGCTGCTGGTCAGTGGAACCAGCCATTCATCGTGAGTTTGTTCCAGTGTCACAAATGTTATTCCTGTTTCACAACATGACAGGCATCTGTGATTGGGCCACAAATCTCCAGAGGCTGGAGACAGACCCAAAGCAATTAAAGCAGCTCTCAGCATGCACGCAGGGCATCAACACGAAAGAGTCTTGGGATTCTGGGATGCTGGCCCAGTTGACTGCTCTAGCTGTTTCTTTTTCTTTAACTAGGTTTTGTACTTAGTAGGTGCTCAATAATTATCTGTGGCTTGCATGACTTTATGGGGAGACTTACAGGAAATCTCAACTCGACAATAAAAAGTCAATGATTTCTTTTTGTAAATAATTCAGTACCCTCCCCACTAATCTCTAAGAAGTCTGGCTTTAAAAAATTATAACAATCTCCACTAGAGTCGATTTTTTTTGTTTGTTTGTTTTTTTGCGGTACGCGGGTCTCTCACCGCTGCGGCCTCTCCCGCTGCGGAGCACAGGCTCCGGACGCGCAGGCTCCGGACGCGCACGCTCAGTGGCCATGGCTCACGGGCCCAGCCGCTCCGTGGCATGTGGGATCTTCCCAGACCGGGGCACGAACCCGTGTCCCCTGCATCGGCAGGCGGACTCTCAACCACTGTGCACCAGGGAAGCCCCAAGAGTCGATTTTTTCTAGGAATCACAAAGGAGCTCTTTGTTCTGAAAACTTTTCACGCTGCTCCCCCCAAACACACTGTTACCCAGAGCACCAAGGGAAGGAGGATAACATGAAAGTTATCGCTCTGGTGAAGAGTCAGAAGGGAAGTCGGGTCCTAGCAACAGAGTCAAGACAGTAGATGGAGGAGATGTTGCCTAAGATTCAGGCCCTTCAGGTAGAGCTGGGGTCAGACCGGGTTGCGGGGAAGGTCCAGTGAGGAGACCAGCTCAGTGCCCTCCAGGCGCAGCTATGGGGCACCTTCCAAAAGGAGACAGGAAAGCATGGCTACAACCAAGAGGGGATCCCTCCCCTGCCCTCCCCAGGAGGCTTCCACCAGAAGGAGGCAAGGCACTGTCTGAAGAGCAGAGCCAGGGCGCCCTCTTGAAACAATAGGAGTAGCAAGGTCACGGGGAGGCCCTGCCCCAGATCACTGTTCCCTATACCTCTGCCATAGTGACTTGGTGAAAAAGTGAGCTGTACAGTTCCTATCCCTTAAACATTGGTTATAAGTATTATTTGTAGGTGTTTTCTATTTAATACTTCTTTATAACACATATACCTTAATAAACATATTTTATGCCATAATCTTTGTCTATGCTTCCAGTTTTCAATTTCCTAAGTAGATCAAATTCTTCCCCATCCCTGATAAAAATTATTCCATATACATTCATACTTGGTCCATATTCACATGTCATGGTCTTTCAACAGTAACAAAAATGTGCATTATGTATACCCCATCTTATTACAAAGGGGATCGGAGGTAGCTAACTAAAATACATATGAGCAAAAGGCTGAAAATTAAATAGATTTCAGAAAAGAGTAGGGCCAAGAGAAAATAATGGTTAATGAAATAAATTCACAAGAAGTTAATATCAGCATAGCATTTGCTGGTACACACAGAAACTTCCACATACACTTCAGTCATTATGCTGCCTTATATATTCATGCAACAGTTCTGTGAAGGTGGTACTATGCCCACTTGACAGACAAAACAACTGAGTTTCAGAGGGTTAAGTATTTTCCTCAAGGCTACACAACAGTTAAATCACAAGTTAGAATTGAATATAGAACTCCAAGCGCCAGACTCCATGTGTCTCAAAACACACAGTGCTGCTTCCCTAAATTTACAGGCCTGGTTTCTGGACAAGGCTCTGTCATCAACTAGCTGTGGGTGCTCTGGGTGCTGAGCAGATACCCCAGCTCCAGATCTCAGTGAAAGGGACCTCTGTTAAGATCCATTTCGACTCTGACCATCACTGGACTGACTTTCACCTGTCCTTTTGCAAAATGATGGCTTATATGGATGTTGGCTCTTCTATTTTTAACGTTAGAGTTTATTTCCAAGAGAAATCATTTTTGTGGCTGTGACTATAAGGTTGTAAGTCAAGCTCGGGATCAGGTCTGGTTACAAGATTAATCCACAGATGCGTAAAATGTCTGCAAAATAATCTGTTAAGATGGGAATATATTACCAATGGTGAAAACTGGCTAGGAAATAGATTGAGCCCAGACCTCCTTGAAAACAAGCTCTTATGTTAAATGAGGCCTTGGCATCTCTCCTGGGCCTCTAACCAGGGGCCCCTCTCTCCAGTCTAGTAAGCGGTGGTTCTAGAGAAGGTGCCAACAGCATCAAAACTGCAGGCCCCCCACATGACTAAGAAAGTCTGGGTAACATTTTTCCTCTCACCCTTGGCAGCAGGGGTACAAGAACTTGCCCTTAGGGGGATCTCTCCTCGTACACAGCCGCTGAGGCAGCGCTCCAAAACCAGGCAACGCTGCTGCCCAAGAGAATGTCTCCTCTTGGCTGTCCCTGGTCCCCCAGAGGGTGGACCTTGGCAAGAGACCTCCAAGGAAATCCAAGACTTCTGCTACACCCTCCCCACGTCTTCCAGGTGGAGTTAAGAACAAACATTAGTGTGTCAGCCATCTTACGCCATTGGAAAGACCTTGACAGAGTGGGGGGTAAATTAACTTAGAAGATTTCTGATGCTTCTGATTGTGAGCTCTTTTTCTTTCGGAAGACACTTAAGAATTTTCTTTCTCATCCTTTTCCTCATAAGCCAACAGGTTCAGAGACCTTCCCTAATTTCTCCTTAAAGCCTGGAAGTAGCCAGAAAACCAGGATACTCCAGCAGTAGTCCCTGGCTCATGGGAATCTGTAGGGTGAGCTGGTTTTTAAGAACTATAAGCTACTTCTTTCTCCTTTCTTAGAGGACAGTCTCTAACAGAAATCAACCTAAAACCTGCCCCAAATCATAAAATCCAACTGGCACTCTGAAAGGCCTGTAGGGGTCCAGCCGGAAGATCCATAAATCATCGCATTTCCTCTATACTCCTATCACCTGTCAATTCCAGCGCCTTTTTTAAAAGTCTGATTCTAAAATTAAAATGTACAGAAAACTTATGAAGATGATTAACCCAGGGGATTAGAGCTGACACGTTAACACGCTGAGGAAGTCAGATCCCTAAGGCTAGTGTGAGAGTCCAAAAAAATGCGGCGATGCGAATATCCACAACTTCCCCACATCTACAAAGGCAAAATGGAATAGAATTGCTCTGAGGAAAACGTCAATGCACATTTTTTAAAAGTGAGTATAAGAAGGTCAATTACCCTAAACTCCCACATACATACGTTGCATTGTGCTGGAATCAAAGCCTAGCTGGGAAAGCCCAAGCACAGTAAATGCATCCGAAATGAGGACAGTTCTCTCAGAGTTGGTATCTTACAGCTGGAGGGGTGCTTGGAGGAGCAGAGTCTAGGTGCTCATGCATGCACATTCCCACAACATGGTAATCCAGCCTGTGAATGCTTTCCAGGCCTTGAATCTGCTGCTGATACACTGGCATGATAGAAATGGTGAAAACTGAGGAAGCAGAACAGTGCTGAATAAACATTCCCTGATAATGCAAAATGCTTTGTTTTATCCCAAATATTAAAAGCTCTTGATGGCACACTATTTCAGAAGCACATACTTAGCATATGAAAGACTGACCTCTATTCCCAGCTGAAAATGCTCTCAAGTTGGCCCAGCACAGCAGTGACCTAGTTCTTCTCTCACCTTCCTTCCATGCAAACATACAGATCAGAACACATCTCCCTTCCAGGGTCAAAATTCATCACTGGGATTACTGCCACCCAGAAGACCACAGCCAGCATTTTCTAAGCGGCTCTAAAGAGTGGGGATAAGCCTAGAGGAGATGTGGCCTCTTACATAAGCCACTTGTGAAGCTGATTCTGGCCAACTGGGTATTTATGCAAAATGACATCGAAGGATGAGAAAGGTAAAATTTGAAAACAGAAACAAATATATCCAGATTTCTTTACAATTCCTTGCAGTCAACCTCTGGGGTTAAATGATGTTATGGGTAGAGTGAAAACTTTCTACACGTTTTGCATAATGGCACACATGTGTGCTGAGTTGGGCGTGCGCGTCTGTGAGCGTGTGCTTACGTGTGTGGTTTTCACATACCCAGTTCACGCTCTGCTAACATCTTACCTGCCACTGGTTTCCTGTCGCTTGACCGGGCATGTAAGGGGCTGGGAGGCTCCGAAGGCTGTTCTTCACAGGGGAGCCCCCGAGAGGGTTTCCCATGTCCCCGGAGGGGGAGTCAGCGGCTAAGGCCATGGAGTACTGCGGGTAGTTGTACAGGTTGTTGTAGTAAGGGAACAGAGACGGCTGGTAAAAGCTGCTGTAGTAGGTGGAGTCGGAAACGAGGTCAGGTGTGTTCTCCACGTGCCCTCTGCTGGTGGCAGCAGGAATATCCTGAACGGCCACCCGGCCCTCTACTAAGAAAAAACAGAAAGAAAGAAAAAGACAACGTGGTATTAATATGGGGGCCTACAGAACTTTACCTCTAAACCTTGCCATCGTATGGCCTTCCTCCTCAAGATCTGCAGAGCTTTAGACCAAGGCACCTGGGCACGCTACTGCTCCTGCGGTCGGAATACAGCAGGGTTCCTGAGGCTGGCGTAACTCTGGCGGCACAGCTGGCAGACCCTTGGTGATTATTTTTACTGAGAATACCAAAAACATTTTAGGCAGGGGTCATTTTAATCCCATAAAGCCTGACCAGGTCTAACTTCTACCTAGACATTCCTATCCTAATGTCAAGAAATTAGAGATCAAATATAGTTAACTTGGCTGTCTGCAACAGTCTTACAACAAAATTAACTGTATTTCACTTTAAATAAAGTAATAAAAAATCCTAGTGCCCTTTCTATGTGTATGTCCACACAGATATATCCGAGAGCCAAAGCAAGAGGTTAAGAGTTGAAGAAAACATCGTTTCCTTCACTTCCTTCTAACTGCTGATACCGAATCCTGAAGTCTGGACAATGGTATAGACCCTGGGAGACAAACTTCTGTAAAAGTTAGTAACTCTTTTAGGCTTTGTGGCCATTCCTCTGCAGAATGTACAGGCTGTTGCGTGGTTGTGTTGCAATAAAACTTTATTCACAAACACAGGCAGTGGTCCAAAGTGATCCGCAGGCTGAAGTTTGCCGACCCAGGGTCTAGATGTTAAAGCTGTCAATTCCAATAAACAACTGAATGGGCTCCTAAGTCATCTCTCCAATAGACATTTATTAAACAATGTTCTAAGAGTTGGCCAAGTGCCTAAAATGGCTGCAAGGTATCAGGTTGCCCCTGCCCACTGGGAGTCTACAGTATAGGATGGACGATGGGATTACAAATTATAACAAGGACTCTCATACAGGAATACCCATAAACTTTTATGGAAACTCAAAGGCTGGAAAGATGACATGCAACCTAGAAAGGAATTACAGAGACCGTCATAGAAAAAAACTGCACCTGCATTGTACTTTAAAAGAGGAGCAGGAAATAGGTGAAAATGAGAAAAAGAGAGTACTGAGGACAGGGCAGCAAAGACAAAGGGATGGAAGCAGGAAAGTGGGAGGGGACCTTGGGAGTGATGGACAGGGCTGTCGGGTTAAGAATTGCGAAAAGGGCAAAAGAGGGCCAGTCTGACAGGCGGACTGCAGCCAGGCGAGGGGAAGCCTCAGACCAGCTCTCTGAACTCTTTCCAGGCTGTGGTGGGAACCACTGAGGATATCTGAGCAAGGAGCACAGAGGATCAGAGCTGTGCTTTGGAGTGATTCAACTGATGGCAATTCTTAAGACAAGCAAAGGAAAGAGAGCCCAGAGTCAGGGAGAGCCACCAGGCAGCCACTGAAGCCGTCAGGGAGAGACTCAGCAGACTGCAAATACCAGAGACATGGGGGAGATGAGCTCAAGAGAACTGCAGGACTGAGGGGCATCAGGACGCGAGACGCAGGAAAAGGCAAAGAGGAAGAGCAGGAGGCCTGGGGTGGCAGCAGAGGTGCAGGTGGTAAGTCGGCTTCATCACGCAAGGGGCCAGAGGGGCACGGACAAGGGGGAGAGGAGCCAGGCCGAGAAAGTCGACACCTGCACTCATGGGAGAGGCTGAGGTTGGAAGCTGAGATTCAGAAGTCACCTCAGGGAGATGCTGGCTGCATCCGGGAAGAGGAGGGAGCTGTTACGGAAGAGTATGTTCTGAAAGGAGAAAAGAGCGCCAAGGCCAGAACCCTGGAGGATAGAGGAGAGAACGCAAGGCCACAGGGGACAAATTCGACAGGGATGGCAGAGGGGCAGGCTGCAGTGTCGACCCTGCTAAGAGATCAAGCAAAATTCGTTCTGGAAAAGACCCATAGAGGGCTGGGTCTTTAGGGCCCTGTGCTTTTAGCCCAGTGTTGGAGAAGCAGAAGCCTTCACGAGATAAAGGAGCAAGTGAGCTATGAGGAAACAGATGAATACAATGAAGAGCCTGCTCTCTAGTCAGAAGGGACGACCCAGCGAGCGGCGCCACCATGCACCCCCCGTGCTGAGCACACTGCCGGACACCTGGGGGTAAATATTTGCAGAAGGGATCAATGAACAGTGTTTTTTCAAGTAGCCTGTCCTCAAAATAAATACGAGGAAAAACTAGGAGCTCCAGGGAGTAATAAGATATTGTTATTTCATTTTTAAAACACAGAGAAGGGCTGAACACACGTAGGCAGGGAGAAGCCTGTGGAGAGAAATTCCCAGGACTAGCAACACGTGACCCAGAGCAGGTGCTCAGGAAGTGTCCTCTGACTGAATGTGGGGAAGGCATGACTAAACGTGCATGCTCTGGAAGGTTTGGGAGAGATCTACAACAAAATGTGTTTCTACAGCCTCATTTTACAGTCAGCACTGAAGTCTCTTTTCTCTGACAGGATAGCAAGTCTGTCCACCTCAGGCTCCTGGCGATGCATTGTCAGGGCCACTCTCTTATTATACATCTCTTTCCTTTCTTCTCTCCTCCTCTTCCCAGCTAACGAGATGAGAAGTTCCAATTCCATCACTCTACCTGTGTCTGGAGAAGGCACCTGCAATTCTTTACTCCTGAACTTTCCCACTGGTCTATCTCTTATTTTAAACACCAATGTAGTGGCAAAATAGATGGTTTTCTGTATCTAACTCTTTTGTTTTCAATGTCATGTCTGTATGTTAACCTGATTACAAAAGCAATACAAGTTTCACAAAAAATGATAAATTATATAGTTATTTAAATCAGAAAAGGAATGAATGACATACTCTTACCACCCAGTCATAAGCATTAGTGGGACATCCGTATACAATGTCATAGGCATTTAGGAAGGCATTTTAGACGTTCATTCCCATCCCTGCTGTTGAAAAACACTGGATACCCCTAGGGCCTGCCCTTCAAAAGCAAGCTTCTTGATAAAGAAAACAAAATACAGTAGGAGGCAAAGAATTAAACAGAAACCCAAAGACACGAGCATTCTCAGATCAGGGTACAGGTTCATGAATTTCTACATCATAACTTTAGTTAGGACCATTAATCAGGCCTCAGTTTACCCAGAAACAAAATGTTGTCAGTGATAATCCTCAAAGTACCAAGAGCATGGCTTCAATACATTTCAGAGTAAACCTCAAATAAAATGCTACATCAGGTCAAAGCAAGGATTTGTTTTGCTACAGATGACTGTAATTAATTAAAATGCGATCACTTTTCTACTTACCCATATTTTACTCCCTCTTTCAAATTATAATGACCTTTAAGAATAAATTAAGATATATGCTGGAAAAGTTTCGATCCATACTAGCATTTAAATAAACAATAAAAATCATGTGAGCTTTATGAGAGTAAATGCCTAAATATTTTAGACTCTTAAAATGTTTAAGCACTCTCAAACAGTGACATTTTAAAAAGCACTAGGAGAGGGCATCCATTCCAGGGACATGTGGAACTACCAAATTCTTATTTTATAAACCACCAAACCGTATTTTAAAGTTCCAAATTAAAATGCCTGGTCAATGTTCAAAACATCTTTATGCCTCCCAGACTTTATGTGTGTGCTACCAGTAAGTGGAAATTTCCCAAGGCTGAGATAAACATGCATCAAATTATGTGTCTAATCCAGCGGTGCTCAGAGTGTGGTCCTTGAATCAGCAGCATTGGCATCACCTGGGAATTTGTAGCAATGGGCATTCTCGGACCCACCCCAGACCCACTGAATCAGAAACTCTGAGGGCTGGCCCAGCAACCTGAGTTACAACAAAGACTTCAGTGGGTTCTGATGCGCTCAAAAGATGGAGAACCACTAGTTTAATGATTCAAAGCAACTGCTCTATAAATTATCCCTAAAAATATGTGACTCCTGGCTGCATTATTGTGAACAGCCCTGACTGGCTACCAAGTAAGAGCACACAAATGAATTCCACTGAATAAAGACGTCGGGCTTCTACAGAAATCACTGCAGAGCTTGGATCACAAGCTGTGGGTACTATGTGTATACTGCTGCCAGATGGTTCTGATTTTCATGGCTCACACCCAGACTTTCTTCATTTATTCTAACCACAAAAGCTTAAGTCACCCTTTCAAGTGCTAGTATAGTGACAAACTATAATACTATTCCTCATAAAGCTTCTGGACTATCAAAAGGAGCAGGTAATGCACAAATCATTTACTCTTGATCTTAGGGTGTTTTTTTGTTTGGTGTGGCCGATTTTTTAAAAATTTTTTTGTTTATGTGGACCATTTTTTTTAAGCCTTTATTGAATTTGTTACAGTATTGCTCCTGTTTTAAATATGTTTTTTTTTTTTTTGGCCTCGAGGCATGTGAGATCTTAGCTCCCCAACCAGGGATCGAACCCGCACCCCCTGCATTGGAAGGCCTGGACCGCCAGGGAAATCCCCTTAAGGTGTACTTTGGTACTTATATTTGATTAATTCATTAGTTATCATGTAACAACTGTCCAAAGCTTTGCTCTAGACATTGTAAAAGGCACAAAGAAATATTCAAAATGTTTCATTTCCTCTTAAGAGGGTCCCATCTATTCGGGAAAATTAGGTGTAGACCGAGAATCCTACAAGTAATGATCCAATGGCCACGATGACAGTATAGGCAGATGTCACCATCAGCAAAGGCAGTGGAGACGTGAGTCAGGATGGAGGTGATTCAGAGATGGTGAGGGTGGCAAGGCAATCAAGAGAGGAGAATAATATCAACAGGATAATGCAGGAGGAAAAGGACAAGATGTGTTCCAGGGACAGTGACCAGATGAGCCTGGCTGGAGTGTAGAGGTCACGTCAGGGGACAGTGGATGCTGAGACTGGAAACTTACTTTGGGGACAAACTGTGGAATGCCTTGCATGTGAATCCCAGCCAAGGGCTTCTGGTTGCCCCTCAAGCTCTAGGGGGTCGATGAGTTTTCAGGGCAAGGGAGTAACATAAAAAATGTTTTAGGAAAATCAGTCTGATGCAAGCACAAAAGAAGGATCTAGAATAAGGAGGCAGGAGAACAGACTAGGCTAGAACAGTCTCTTCTAGATATGTATGTGGTCTATAGTCTACAATGGAAAGGCTCTTTAAATTCTCCAGGCCAGATGAGGTAACTATAAGCTCGCACAGGGAGGCTGCAGTAAAGAGAAAAAAGGAACTACATGAAAATTACTGGCATGTCTGGTTTTCCGGGAATTCCCTTCAAACAACCACATTACACTACTAACACCTGTCATCCAGGGACCAGGGATGCCGCCTAGCTCCCCTTCCAGGTCCTTGCTCCACTGCTGAGTGATCATGCTTTACTCAATCCAGTTTGAGAAGGAACATGTAGCTCTCGCCCAGAGTAAGAATACAAGCAGGATGTGCCATCTCTCCAACCTCTGCTACAGCAGAATTCCCCAAAGAGTAACTGGAGACAGTCTCTTCACCACTGAGCTGGTAAGTCACGCTAAGTGTCACTATTAACTGACTATAAACCTGAAAGATTTCCAACTCACAAGCCACAAAATATATAAAGCATACAAAATTTGAAATAGGGTGTGTGTGTGTGTGCTTTAAACCACAAGGCCAGTATGACTAACTACAAAGACCAGAGCAGTATACTGAAAAGCAAACACCTTAATGAGTCTGCTGAAAATTCTTAAGCTGGATCTCACTCTTTATTTTTTTAGAATAAAAACTGGTCTGGGCTTCCCTGGTAGCGCAGCGGTTGAGAGTCCGCCTGCCGATACAGGGGACGCGGGTTCGTGCCTTGGTCCGGGAAGATCCCACATGCCGTGGAGCGGCTGGGCCCGTGAGCCATGGCCGCTGAGCCTGCGCATCCAGAGCCTGTGCTCCGCAAGGCGAGAGGCCAGAACAGTGAGAGGCCTGCGTACCGGAAAAAAAAAAACAAAAAACTGGTCAAGGTGACTTAACAATGATATTCATAATAAGAGAAAGTACAGTGGCACTGTTCCAAGAAAATGGGGTTGCTCCTTAATAGGAATTATCAACCCCTAAGTCCTCTGCCAAGATGCAAATTGAAGCACGAAGCCAGCTGTTTTAAGTGTTGTTACTTATGACTGGAATAGTCCTAATGTCTGCTGTAAGGAAGAAAGATCAGCAGGTCTGGATTCAACAGCTAAGAAAGGAAGCAGTGCCCAGAGAAGTATGTTATCTGGAAAAATGACCAGCAGCAATCATCCAACAGAGACGTTTGCAGAGACGTTGCCTATAGAATCGATGTCTTCTTATTGCAATGGTCTGATTTGTGGCTCTGTACATTTATTTACCTTCAACACGTCCCATTCTTTGATAAGGCTTCCCAATCCCTCTGCTACTTTTTTTTTTGCGCTAACATATGCAGCGTGAAATATGACTCACTCCTTCCTGAGAGATCAATACCCACACATGATAAATACCCTTATTGATCCTGCAGTGTTATATGCTGGTCTCCGGGCCCATGGCATATTAATAGTAGTTAACCAGTAATTCATTTTAAGGCATGTGAAGGTTTTTTCTCCCACTCTTGTCTGGTGTCAAGATTCCCAGAGTTGTTGCGCTTTGTGTCCTTTATGTGCAAACCTGAAGCCATACTCCCTTTTCAACGACAAAACCAAACCCCCCAGTTTTCTATATGAAAGATCACATAGGAAACCAAAATTTATGATTCACAGCCATCTCAAGTAAGTGGTAGATTTATGTGTACCGGGTTTTATTTTTCTTCATAACCCCATCCCTTGCGTGGTGCCTGTCCTACTTAGCTTCTAGTTTTAAGTGTTAACCAGGCAGAATGTTAACCAAGATCTCAAAATTACCCGCCATCTACTAACATGTTGTGCTGAGTGGTAGGAAGGTACAGCAAAAGTACAAGTCACTGTCTCCATTCTTTTTTTTTTTTAAGGAAAATTAAGGTCTTAAGAAAAGACAATGTTGTTTGATGACATGTCATGGAATCTGGAGGAGGCAGTGGGGTGCCGCTCGCTGGAACAAGCTGGAACAAGGCGGCCTCCTCAGCTCCCTGTTTTTAAGCAGTCTTTACCAAAGGGCAACTCTATGTCCAGACTAACCAGCTCCTGACATTTCTTAGATTTAGGGAAAACTGAGAAATCAGCCTCAGGACTCTTCCCCTACAAGGGAAAGAACCCAAAGGGAGACGTTGATACATGGGGAGAAAAGTCGGTCTGTGAGCTGATGCCTGGCCCCTCGGAGCAGTCGTCCAACTCCAAGAAGAAAAGCTCACCATCCTGACCAAGGGATTGGGTGGGTTTTCCGAGCTAAAACACAGCTAGCGCAGGAGAGGCCTGATGACTGAAGCGACAGCGTGCCTACTGTTCACACCACTAAGTGTCGACCGTGATGGTGGACGAGGGGCATCATCACAGCTGCCACCTTCCCCTGATTCCGGAGAAACAACTCACGCTCAGAGCACTAAACTTACTGAGCGCCTATGTGTGCGAGGCAACCTGCCGCACTTTGGGGGACAAAGACGTACTCCTTGATGCTGCAAGGCCCAGCAGTAAGGGGGGATTCTGAAACACACACACAGAAGGAGAGACTGACTAAGGCTATGGGAAAACACAAAAATTGTGTGGCCAGGAGGGCGAAATTAAGTCCAGCCTTCAAAGTACAAGTTCTGCTGATGCTGGCTCATTAACCTCACTCTCCACTCTCAACCACAAGGCGGGAATATGTTACAGCCCATTTCTCTTCTTTCCCAAGGAATATTTTTTTTAATGGAATTTGGTCCTGGAGGAATGCGTCAATGTCACTTTTCTTTGTAGGGTGAAGGCTTTGCATAACAAAGTGAACCTGACGTTGGCCTTTAAAACTCAGAGAGGCTTGTTTCAAAGGTGTGTGAAAGTCAGTGTGGGATGCAAAGGGATCTGGGGGAGACCAAAATGGGGGGGGGAGGGAGAGAGACAGAAAGAGAGATGAGCATGACCAGATCAAAGAAAACAAGCAAGAGATACGGAGGACCATGGAGAAAATGAAACAATTCAGGCCTCCCAAGGGAGCTGCCGAGATTTGAAACATGCTGCCCTGCGGCCACTGAGAAGCTCAGTGAGTAACAAGCACATCTATTGTGTGCAGCAGCTCCCAAAGTGCTGGGCAGAGAATGCCCAGAATATAAGCAAAAGCCTAACCCTGCCCTCAAGTAGCTTCCTCTCTGTGTTGATGAGCAAGGGAGAATTTAAGGGATCAGAGAAGGTTTTCCTGGTAGAAGGCTTTTAAACAAAGGAGGAGAGAGCGAAGGAGAGAGAAAGGAATTCCAAGCAACGAAAGGAGACAGAAAAAAGTTTCTGGGAAGTCAGAGCAGCCTGCAGAGCAGAGAAGGAGCTCAGGGTCCCAACGGGATGAGAATGAGGGTGCTGCTGGCACAGTACTTATGGAGTTTAGACTCTCCTCCAAGGAAAGATCTTAACTGGGTCTGAAGATTGCCACGTAAAGCGCAGGCTTCGCTGTGCGGTCCCTGGGAGCAGCTGATGGCATCCCGGCAGTCCCAGCTCACACACGTGGCACCTGCCATTGTTCCTAGTCACAGTTTCTGCTCCCAGTTCCCTGCCTCCCCCACTGTGTGCCGCAGGATTCCCCCAACACCCGGGAGGGAAAGGGTTCGCCAGATATGGAGAAAATGCCACATCTCTGACTTTACCAGAAAATGTCTCATGGCCATGAAGGCTGATCTCGTGGCCAGGAAAGAGGTTTTCTCTCTGCAGGCCAGTTCAGAATTTCCTGTCATTGGCAAGATGCCAGAGTCACTCTGAGGCTCTGTCCACACTGCCTGGCACACCGGAGGGGTGGGCAGGGCCACACAGGCCAGCGGCAGAGCTCCTGCTGGGAGTGGATGAGGGAAGAAGAGACATGATGCCCAATGAGTTTCCTCTCCACCCAGTGTTCTATTCTAAGAGATCTTACGGGGAATCCCTTCTCCAATCTTCTTAGTATTTTTCACACTGAGAAAATTTTACTTTAGGAGCATTTTTGATAGACTGTGTCCACATACTGAGGTCTCCACAGAAAAGCTCTGCTCTGTTCACCGTGCTGTACAGCAGAAAGTAACACAACTTTGTAAATCGACTGTACTCCAATAAAACATAAAAAAGAAGTCTGGTCTGAACTGTATTCCAACAACTTAAAAGGTAGGGGCTTCCTTTATCACGGTCTTTTTCTTGGCAGGAAGGGTGCTGAACAGAGGGGTGTCAGTTTTTAAGCTTGCTCAAGGCCAGCCCCTTTTAGATTTGGGACTTAGATTCTGCTTGTATAACTGTCTTTTAAAAATAAGATTGTAGAAGATATGGCTTCAAGATGGCAGAAGAGTAAGACATGGAGATCACCTTCCTCCTGAGAAATACATCTACATCTGGAACAACTGCCACAGAACACCCACTGAACGCTGGCAGAAGACCTCAGACCTCCCAAAAGGCAAGAAACCCCCCACGTACCTGGGTAGGGCAAAAGAAAAAAGATAAAACAGAGACAAAAGAATATGGACAGGACCTGCACCAGTGGGAGGGAGCTGTGAAGGAGGAAAGGTTTCCACACACTAGGAAGCCCCTTCGCGGGCAGAGACTGCGGGTGGCGGAGGGGGGGAGCTTCGGAACCGTGGAGGAGAGCGCAGCAGCAGGGGTGCGGAGGGCAAAGCGGGGAGATTCCCGCACAGAGCATCGGTGCCGACCAGCACTCACCAGCCCGAGAGGCTTGTCTGCTCACCCGCCGGGGCAGGTGGGGATGGGAGCTGAGGCTCGGGCTTCGGAGGTCAGATCCCAGAGAGAGGACTGGGGTTGGCTGCGTGATCACAGACTGAAGGGGGTTAGTGCGCCACAGCTAGCCAGGAGGGAGTCCAGGAAAAAGTGTGGACCTGCCGAAGAGGCAAGAGACTTTTTCTTCCCTCTTTGTTTCCTGGTGCGCGAAGAGAGGGGATTAAGAGCGCTGCTTAAAGGAGCTCCAGAGACGGGCATGGGCCGCGGCTATCAGCGCGGACCCCAGAGACGGGCATGAGACGCTAAGGCTGCTGCTGCCGCCACCAAGAAGCCTGTGTGCGAGCACAGGTCACTGTCCACACCTCCCCTCCTGGGAGCCTGTGCAGCCCGCCACTGCCAGGATCCTGTGATCCAGGGACAACTCACCCGGTAGAATGCACGGCGAGCCTCAGGCTGGTGCAACGTCATGTTGGCCTCTGCCGCCGCAGGCTAGCCCTGCATCCGTACCCCTCCCTCCCCCCGGCCTGAGTGAGCCAGAGCCCCCGAATCAGCGGCTCCTTTAACCCTGTCCTGAGCAAAGAACAGACACCCTCAAGTGACCTACACGCAGAGGCGAGGCCAAATCCAAAGCTGAGCCCCAGGAGCTGTGCGAACAAAGAAGAAAAATTCTCCGGGCAGCCTCAGGAGCAGCGGATTAAACCTCCACAGTCAACTTGATGTACCCTGCATCTGTGGAATAACTGAATAGACAACCAATCATCCCAAATTGAGGAGGTGGACTTTGGGAGCAACAATATATAGATATTTTTCCCTTTTTCTCTTTTTGTGAGTGTGTATGTGCATGCTTCTGTGTGTGATTTTGTCTGTATAGCTTTGCATTTACGATTTGTCGTAGGGTTCTGTCTGTCTGTTTTCGTTTTGTTTGTTTTAGTACAGTTCTTAGCACTTGTTATCATTGGTGGATTTGTTTTTTGGTTTGGTTGCTCTCCTCTTTCTTTTTTTATTACTTTACAAAAAAATTTTTTTAATAATTATTTTTTATTTTAATTATTTTATTTTATTTTATTTTATCTTCTTCTTTCTTTCTTTCCTTCTCTTCTCCCTTTTATTCTGAGCCGTGTGGATGACAGGCTCTTGGTTCTCCAGCCAGGCGTCAGGGCTGTGCCTCTGAGGTAGGAGAGCCAAGTTCAAGACACTGGTCCACAACAGACCTCCCAGCTCCACATAATATTAAACGGCAATAATCTCCCAGAGATCCCCAGCTCAATGCCAAGACCCAGCTCCACTCAGCAACCAGCAAGCTACAGTGCTGGACACCCCATGCCAAACAACTAGCAAGACAGGAACACAAACCCACCCATTAGCAAAGAGGCTGCATAAAATCATAATAAGGCCATAGACACGCCAAAACACACGACCGGATGCAGTCCTGTCCACCAGAAAAACAAGATCCAGCCTCATCCACCAGAGCACAGGCACCAGTCCCCTCCACCAGAAAGCCTACACAACCCACTGAACCAACCTTACCCACTGGAGGCAGACACCAAAAACAACGGGAACTACGAACTTGCAGCCTGTGAAAAGGAGACCCCAAACACAGTAAGTTAAGCAAAATGAGAAGACAGAGAAACACACAGCAGATGAAGGAGCAAGATAAAAACCCACCAGACCTAACAAGTGAAGAGGAAATGGGCAGTCTACCTGAAAAAGAATTCAGAATAATGATAGTAAAGATGATCCAAAATCTTGGAAATAGAATGGAGAAAATACAAGAAACGTTTAACAAGGACCTAGAAGAACTCAAGAGCAAACAAACACTGATGAACAACACAATAAATGAAACTAAAAACTCTCTGGAAGGGATCAATAGCACAATAACAGAAGCAGAAGAACAGATAAGTGACCTGGAAGATAAAATAGTGGAAATAACTACTGCAGAGCAGAATAAAGAAAAAAGAATGAAAAAGAATTGAGGACAATCTCAGAGACCTCTGGGACAACATTAAACGCATCAACATTCGAATTATAGGGGTCCCAGAAGAAGAAGAGAAAAAGAAAGGGACTGATAAAATAGTTGAAGAGATTATAGTTGAAAACTTCCCTAATATGTGAAAGGAAATAGTTATTCAAGTCCAGGAAGCACAGAGAGTCCCATACAGGATAAATCCAAGGAGAAACACGCCAAGACACATACTAATTGAACTATCAAAAATTAAATACAAAGAAAAAATATTAAAAGCAGCAAGGGAAAACAACAAATAACACACAAGGGAATGCCCATATGGTTAAGAGCTGATCTTTCAGCAGAAACTCTGCAAGTCAGAAGGGAGTGGCAGGACATATTTAAAGTGATGACGGAGAAAAACCTGCAACCAAGATTACTCTACTCAGAAAGGATCTCCTTCAGATTTGACAGAGAAATTAAAACCTTTACAGACAAGCAAAAGCTAAGAGAATTCAACACAACCAAACCAGCTTTATAACAAATGCTAAAGGAACTTCTCTAGGCAGGAAGCACAAGAGAAGGAAAAGACCTACAATAACAAACCCAAAACAATTAAGAAAATGGTAATAGGAACATACATATCAATAACTACCTTAAATGGAAATGGATTAAATGCTCCAACCAAAAGACACAGACTGGGTGAATGGATACAAAAACAAGACCCGTACAGATGCTGTCTACAAGAGACCCACTTCAGACGCAGGGACACGTACAAACTGAAAGTGAGGGGATGGAAAAAGATAGTCCATGCAAATGGAAATCAAAACAAAGCTGGGGGCTTCCCTGGTGGCGCAGTGGTTGAGAGTCCACCTGCCGATGCAGGGCACATGGGTTCGTGCCCCGGTCCGGGAAGATCCCACATGCCACGGAGCAGCTGGGCCCATGAGTCATGGCCACTGAGCCTGCGCGTCCAGAGCCTGTGCTCCGCAACGGGAGAGGCCACAGCAGTGAGAGGCCCGCGTACTGCAAAAAAAAAAAAAAACCAAAGCTGGAGTGGCAATTCTCATATCAGACAAAATAGACTTTAAAACAAAGACTATTACAAGAGACAAAGAAGGACACTACTTAATGATCAAGGGATCAATCCAAGAAGAAGATACAACAATTTTACATATTTATGCACCCAACATAGGAGCACCTCAATACATAAGGCAAATACCAACAGCCATAAAAGGGGAAATCGACAGTAACACAATCACAGTAGGGGACTTTAACGCCCCACTTTCACCAATGGACAGGTCATCCAAAATGAAAACAAATAAGGAAACACAAGCTTTAAATGATACCTTAAACAAGATGGACTTAATTGATATATACAGGACATTCCATCCAAAAACAACAGAATACACATTCTTCTCAAGTGCTCACAGAATATTCTCCAGGATAGATCATATGTGGGTCACAAATCAAGCCTTGGTAAATTTAACAAAACTGAAATCGTATCAAATATCTTTTCCAACCACAACGCTATGAGACTAGATATCAATTACAGGAAAAATTCTGTAAAAAATACAAACACATGAAGGTTAAACAATACACTACTTAATAACCAAGAGATCACTGAAGAAATCAAAGAGGAAATCAAAAAGTACCTAGAAACAAATGACAATGAAAACATGACGACCCAAAACCTATGGGATGCAGCAAAAGCAGTTCTAAGAGGAAAGTTTATAGCAATACAACCCTACCTTATGAAACAAGAAATATCTCAAATAAACAACCTAAACTTACACCCAAAGCAATTAGAGAAAGAAGAACAAAAAACCCTCAAAGTTAGAAGTAAAGAAATCATAAAGATCAGATCAGAAATAAGTGAAAAAGAAATGAAGGAAACGATAGCAAAGATCAATAAAACTAAAAGCTGGTTCTTTGAGAAGATAAACAAAATAGATAAACCACTAGCCAGACTCATCAAGAAAAAATGGGAGAAGACTCAAATCAATAGAATTAGAAATGAAAAAGGAGAAGTAACAACTGACACTGCAGAAATACAAAGGATCATGAGAGAGTACTACAAGCAACTCTATGCCAATAAAATGGACAATCTGGAAGAAATGGACAAATTCTTAAAAATGCACAACCTTCCAAGACTGAACCAGGAAGAAATAGAAAATATGAACAGACCAATCACAAGCACTGAAATTGAA
>NW_021703782.1:62023252-62025009 GCF_005190385.1 Monodon monoceros
ATGGAGAAGTAACAACTGACACTGCAGAAATACAAAGGATCATGAGAGAGTACTACAAGCAACTCTATGCCAATAAAATGGACAATCTGGAAGAAATGGACAAATTCTTAAAAATGCACAACCTTCCAAGACTGAACCAGGAAGAAATAGAAAATATGAACAGACCAATCACAAGCACTGAAATTGAAACTGTGATTAAAAATCTTCCAACAAACAAAAGCCCAGGACCAGATGGCTTCACAGGCAAATTCTATCGAACATTTAGAGAAGTGCTAACACGTATCCTTCTCAAACTCTTTCAAAATATAGCAGAGGGAGGAACACTCCCAAACTCATTCTATGAGGCCACCATCACCCTGATACCAAAACCAGACAAAGATGTCACAAAGAAAACTACAGGCCAATATCACTGATGAGCATAGATGCAAAAATCCTTCACAAAATACTAGCAAACAGAATCCTATAGCACATTAAAAAGATCATACACCATGATCAAGTGGGCTTTGGCCCAGGAATGCAAGGATTCTTCAATATAGGCAAATCAATAAATGTGATACACCATATTAACAAATTGAAGGAGAAAAACCATATGATCATCTCAATAGATGCAGAGAAAGCTTTTGAAAAAATTCAACACCCATTTATGATAAAAACCCTCCAGAAAGTAGGCATAGAGGGAACGTTCCTCAACATAATACAGGTCATATATGACAAACCCACAGTAAACATCATCCTCAATGTTGAAAAACTGAAACCATTTCCACTAAGATCAGGAAGAAGACAAGGTTGTCCACTCTCACCACTCTTATTCAACATCATTTTGGAAGTTTTAGCCACAGCAATCAGAGAAGAAAAAGAAATAAAAGGAATCCAAATTGGAAAAGAAGAAGTAAAGCTGTCACTCTAGGCAGATGATATGTTACTATACATAGAGAATCCTAAAGATGCTACAGAAAACTACTAAAGCTAATCAATGAATTTGGTAAAGTAGCAGGATACAAAATTAATGCACAGAAATCTCTTGCATTCCTATACACTAACGATGAAAAATCTGAAAGTGAAATTAAGATAACACTCCCATTTACCATTGTAACAGAAAGAATAAAATATCTAGGAATAAACCTACCTAAGGAGACAAAAGACCTGTATGCAGAAAACTATAAGACACTGATGAAAGAAATTAAAGATGATACAAATAGATGGTGAGATAATACCATGTTCTTGGATTGGAAGAATCAACATTGTGAAAATGACTATACTACCCAAAGCAATCTACAGATTCAGTGCAATCCCTATCAATGGCATTTTTCACAGAAGTAGAACAAAAAATTTCACAGTTTGTATGGAAACACAAAAGACCCCGAATAGCCAAAGCAATATTGAAAAAGAAAAACGGAGGTGGAGGAATCAGGCTCCCTGACTTCAGACTATACTACAAAGCTACAGTAATCAAAGACAGTATGGTACTGGCACAAAAACAGAAAGATAGATCAATGGAACAGGATAGGAAGCCCAGAGATAAACCCACGCACATATGGTCACCTTATCTTTGATAAAGGAGGCAAGAATATACAGTGGAGAAAAGACAGCCTCTTCAATAAGTGGTGCTGGGAAAACTGGACAGCTACATGTAAAAGAATGAAATTAAAACACTCCCTAACACCATACACAAAAATAAATCCAAATGGATTAAAGAGACCCAAATGTAAGGCCAGACACTATCAAACTCTTAGAAGAAAACATAGGCAGAACACTCT